>NC_047055.1:62577098-62901429 GCF_011762595.2 Tursiops truncatus | reverse complement strand
AACTATGAACATGCAGCCTTTAAAAAGGAGACCTCAGCACAGTAAGTTTAACAAAATGAGAAGACAGAAATATTAGCAGATGAAGGAGCAAGGTACAAACCCACCCGATCAACACATGAAGAGGAAATACAAGTCCTACGCTGAAAAGAATTGAGATAATAATAGTAAAGATGATCCAAATCTTGAAAATAGAATGGAGAAAACACAGAAAACATTTAACAAGGACCTAGAAGAATTAAGAGATCACAAACAATGATGACACAAAAATAAATGAATAAAAAATCTCTAGGGCTTCCCTGGTGGCGCAGTGGTTCAGTCCGCCTCCAATGCAGGGGACATGGGTTCATGCCCTGGTCTGGGAAGATCCCACATTCCGCGGAGCGGCTGGGCCTTTGCCCATGGCCGGTGAGCCTGCGCGTACCGGAAGCCTGTGCTCCACAACAGGAGAGGCCATAACAACAGCCGAGAGACTTCATACCACAAAAAACAAACAAAAAAATCTCTAGAATGAATCAATAGCAGAATAGCTGAGCAGAAGGACAGATAAGTGACCATGAATTAAAAGATTGAAAGACAACCACAGAGCAGAGTGCAGAAAAAAGAATCGAGGGACATTCTCACAACCTCTGGGACAACATTAAATGCACCACATTCTGAATATAGGGGTCTCAGAGGAAGAAGAGGAAAAAAAAAAAGGACTGAGGAAATATTTGAAGAGATTATAGAATGAAGACTCAGTACACGGGAAAGGAAATAGTCAGTCAAGTACGAAGTGCAGAGAGTACCATACATGAAATATCCAAGGAAAAACCGGCCAAGACACATATTAATCAAAACCGTCAAAAATTAATATAAAGAAAAAATATAAAAGTAGCAAGTGAAAAAAAAACAAAAATAACAAGGAAATGTCCTTAAGTTACGCTGATCCAGAGGGAGTAGAAAGACATATTTAAAGTGAAGAAAGGGGAAAATATACAACCAAGCGTACTCTACCCAGCAATGGTCTCATTCAGATTCGATGTAGAAATATAAAAGCTTCACAGACAGCAAAAAGTAAAGAATACAGCACCCCAAACACCTTTACAACAAATGATAAAGGAACTTCTCTATGCCCAAAACAAAGAGAAAGAAAACACATACAAGACAAACACAAACATTAAGAAAATGGTATAAGAACATATATATCAGTAATTACCTTAAATGTAAATGGATTATGCTCCATCCAAAGACATAGACTGTTGATGGAGACAAAAACAAGACCTGTATATATGCTGTCTACAAGAGACCAACTTCAGACCTAGGGACACGTACAGACTGAAAGTGAGGGGATGGTAAAAGATATTCCATGCAAAAGGAAATCAAAAAGAAATCTGGAGTAGCAATTCTCATATCAGACAAAATAGACTTTAAAATAGACTATTACCGAGACAAAAGAAGGACACTACTATGATCAAGGTTGAACCTAAGAAGAAGATTACAATTGTAAATATTTATACACCCAATACAGGAGCACCTCAAAACATAAGGCAAATGCTGACAGCCACAAGAGGAAATAGACGTAACACAATAATAGTACGGGACTTTAACACCCCACTTTCACCAATGGACAGATCATCCCAAAATGGAAATAAATGCGGAGACACAAGCTTTAAATGAAAAATTAGACAAGACGGACTTAATGATATTTATAGGACGTTCCATCCAAAACAACAGAATACATTTTCTTCTCAATGCTCATGGAACATACTCCAGGATAGATCAATATCTTGGGACATAAATGCAAGCATTAGTAATTTAGAAATTGAAATAATAATCAAGTATCTTTCCTACCCACAACGCTATGAGACTTGATGTCAATTACATGAAAAACATTGTAAAGCACCAACACATGGAGGGTAAACATATGGCACTAAATAAGAGATCACTGAAGAACTCAAAGAGAAATCAAAAATACTAGAAAGGAAATGACAATGAAAACACGATGACCCAAATCCTATGAGGGCAGCAAAGGAGTTCTAACATAAGGGGTTTCTAGTAATACACATCCTACCACAAGAACAACAAGAAAAATGTCAAGTAATAACCTAACCTTACATGTAAAGCATTAGAAAAAAAGAACACCACCAAAAAAAAAAAAATACTAGAGTTTAGCAGAAGGAAAGAAATCATAAAGATCAGATAAGAAATAAATGAAGGGAGAGGAGGGAAGATGGCTGAAGATGAGATGCAGAGGTCACCCTCCTCCCCACAGATACACCAGAAACACATCTACACGTGGAACAAACTCCTACAGAACACCTACTGAAGGCTGGCAGAAGACCTAAGACCCTCCCAAAAGGCACGAACTCTCCACGTTTCCTGGGTAGGGCAAAAGAAAAAAGAATAAACAGAGACAAGGATAGGGAAGGGTCCTGCAACAGTGGAGGGAGCTGTGAAGGAGGAAAGGTTTCCACAACAGTAGGAAGCCGCCTTCGCGGCGGAGACTGTGGGTGGGGAGGGGGGAGGCTTTGGAGCCACGGAAGAGAGCACAGCAACAGGGGTGCGGAGGGCAAAGTGGAGAGAGTCTCGCACAGAGGATCAGTGCCGACCAGCACTCACCAGCCCGAGAGGCTTGTCTGTTCACCCACCAGGGTGGGCGAGCTGGGAGCTGAGGCTTGGGCTTCCGTCGGAGCGCAGGAGAGGACTAGGGGTTGGCGGCGTGAAACACGGCCTGTAGGGGGGTTACTGCACCACGGCTAGCAGGGTGGGAGTCCAAGAAAAGTCTGGACCTGCCGAAGAGGCAAGAGACTTTTTCTTCCCTCTTTGTTTTCCTGCTGTGCGAGGAGAGAGGATTAAGAGCACTGCTTAAAGGGGCTCCAGAGACGGGTGCAAGCCACGGATAGAGAGTGGACCCCAGAGATGGGCATGAGACGCTAAGGCTGCTGCTGCCACCACTAAGAAACCTGTGTGCGAGCACAGGTCACTCTCCACACCGTCCTCTCCGGGAAGCCTGTGCAGCCTACAACTGCCAGGGTCCCGGGATCCAGGGACAACCTCCACGGAGAACGCAACGGCATGGCCTCAGGCTGGTGAAATGTCACACGGGCCTCTGCCGCCCAGGCTCCCCCCGCACTCCATACCCCTCCTCCCCTGGCCTGAGTGAGCCAGAGTCCCCCGCTCTGCTGCTCCTTTAACCCCATCCTGTCTGAATGAAGACAGACGCCCTCCGGCGACCTACACGCAGAGGCAGGACCAAATCCAAAGCTGAGCCCTGGGAACTGAGAGAACAAGAAAGAAAAGGGAAATGTCTCTCACAGCTTCAGAAGCAGGAATTAAAGCTCCGCAACCAACTTGATGTAACCTCATCTGTGGAATACATGAATCACAACGAATCATCCCCAAATTGAGGAGCGTAGACTTTGGAGCAAGGATTTTATTATGATTTTTCCCCCTTTCCTCTTTTTGAGAGTGTGAATGTTATGCTTCTTGTGAGACTTGTTTTCTGTATAGCTTTGCTTCCACCATTTATCCTAGGGTTCTATCCATCTGTTTTTTTTTTTTTAATTTTTTTCTTAAAAATTATTTTTTATCTTAATAACTTTATTTTATTTTACTTTGTCTTGTTTCTATCTTTCTTTTCTATCTTTCCTTCCTCCTTCCTTAGACAACGAATCATCCCAAATTGATGGAAGTGGACTTTGAGAGCAAGATTTATGATTTTTTCCCCTTTTCCTCTTTTTGTGAGTGTGTATGTGTATGCTTCTGTGTGAGATTTTCTCTGTATAGCTTTGCTTTCACCATTTGTCCTAGGGATCACTCCGTCCATTTTTTTTCTTAATAATTATTTTTATTTTAATAACCTATTATACTTTATCTTACTTTATTTTATTTTACTTTATCTTTTCTTTTGTTCTTTTTTTCCTTCCTTCCCAACTTCCTTCCTTGCTCCCCTCCCTCCCTGCTTCCCTCCTTTCTTTCTTTCCTTCTTTCCTTCATTACCTCTTCCTTTCTTTCTTCTTCTATGAATTCTTTCTTCTACATTTTCTCCCTTTTATTCTGATCCGTTGTGGATGAAAGGCTCTTGGTGCTACAGCCAGGAGTCAGTGCTGTGCCTCTGAGGTGCGAGAGCCAACTCCAGGAAACTGGTCCACAAGAGACCTCCCAGATCACATGTTTATAAAATGGTTGAAAATCTCCCAGAGACCTCCATCTCAACACCAGCACCAGCATCACTCAACGACCAGCAAGCTACAGTGCTTGACAACCTATGCCAAACAACTAGCAAGAGAGGAACACAACCCCACCCATTAGCAGAGAAGTTGAGTAAAATCATAATAAGTCCACAGATACCCCAAAACACACCACCAGACGTGGACCTGCCCACCAGAAAGACAAGATAAAGCCTGATCCACTAGAACACAGGCATTAGTCCCCTCCACCAGGAAGTCTACACAACACACTAAACCAACATTAGCCACTGGGGACAGACCACAAAAACAACGGGAACTATGAACCTGCAGCCTGCAAAAGGAAACCCCAAACACAGTAAGATAAGCAAAATGAGAAGACAGAAAAACACACAGCAGATGAAGGAGCAAGATAAAATCCGAGCAGACCTAACAAATGAAGAGGAAATAGGCAGTCTACCTGAAAAAGAATTCAGAATAATGATAGTAAAGTGATCGAAAATCTTGGAAATTAAGAAGAGAGAAATGCAAGAAACATTTAACAAGGACTAGAAGAACGAAAGATGAAACAAACAATGATGAACAAAACAATAAATGAAATGAAAAATACTCTAGACTGGATCAATGGCAGAATAACTGAGGCAGAAGAACGGATAAGTGACCTGGAAGATAAATTAGTGGAAATACCTACTGCAGAGCAGAATAAAGAAAAAGGAATGTAAGAACTGAGGATAGTCTCAGAGTCCTTTGGGACAACAGTAAATGCACTAACATTCAAATTATAGGGGTTCCAGAGAAGAAGAGAAGAAGAAAGGACTGAGAAAATATTTGAAGAGATTATAGTTGAAAACTTCCCTAATATGGGAAAGGAAATAGTTAATCAAGTCCAGGAAGCACAGAGAGTCCCATACAGGATAAATCTAAGGAGAAATATGCCAAGACACATATTAATCAAACTGTCAAAAATTAAATACAAAGAAAGCATATTAAAAGCAGCAAGGGAAAAACAACAAAAAACACAGAAGGGAATCCCCATAAGGTTAACAGCTGATCTCTCAGCAGAAACTCTGCAAGCCAGAAGGGACTGGCAGGACATGCTGAAAGTGATGAAGGAGAAAAACCTGCAACCAAGACCACTCTACCCAGCAAGGATCTCATTCAGATTTGAGGGAGAAATTAAAACCTTTACAGACAAGCAAAAGCTGAGAGAGTTCAGCACAACCAAACCAGCTTTACAACACATGCTAAAGGATCTTCTCTAAGCAAGAAACACAAGAGGAAAAGACCTACAATAACGAACCAAAAACAATTAAGAAAATGGGAATAAGAACATACATACCGATAATTACCTTAAATGTAAATGGACTAAATGCTCCCATCAAAGACACAGATTGGCTGAATGGATACAAAAACAAGACCCTCATATATGCTGTCTACAAGAGACCCACTTCGGACCTAGAGACACATACAGACTGTAAGAAAGGGGATGGAAAAAGATATTCCATGCAAATGGAAACCAACAGAAAGCTGGAGTAGCAATTCTCACATCAAACAAAATACACTTTAAAATAAAGATTGTTAAAAGAGACAAAGAAGGACTACATAATGATCAATAGATCGATCCAGGAAGAAGATATAACAATTGTAAAGATTTATGCACCCAACACAGGAGCAGCTCAATACATAAGGCAAATACTAACAGCCATAAAAGGGAAATAGACAGTAACATATTCATAGTAGGGGACTTTAACACCCTAGTTTCACCAATGGACAGATCATCCAAAATGAAAATAAGTAAGGAAACACAGCTTTAAATGATACATTAAACAAGATGGACTTAATTGATATTTATAGGACATTCCATCCAAAAACAACACAATACACTTTTTTCTCAAGTGCTCATGGAACATTCTCCAGGATAGATTATATTTTGGGCCACAAATCAAGCTTTGGTAAATTTAATAAAATTGAAATTGTATCAAATAACTTTTCCAAACACAATGCTATGAGACTAGATATCAATTACAGGAAAATATCTGAAAACATAAAAACACATGGAGGCTAAACAATACACCACATAATAACGAAGTGATCACTGAAGAAATCAAAGAGGTAATAAAAATATACCTAGAAACAAATAACAATGGAGACACAAAAACCCAAAACCTATGGGATGCAGCAAAAGCAGTTCTAAGAGGGAAGTTAATAGCAATACAATCCTACCTTAAGGAACAGGAAACATCTCAAATAAACAACCTAACCTTGCACCTAAGGCAATTAGAGAAAGAAGAACAAAAAATACCCAAAGTTAGCAGAAAGAAAGAAATCATAAAAATCAGATCGGAAATAAAAGAAAAAGAAATGAAGGAAATGATAGCAAAGATCAATAAAACTAAAAGCTGGTTCTTTGAGAAGATAAACAAAATTAATAAACCATTTACCAGATTCATCTACAAAAAAGGGAGAAAACTCAAATCAATAGAATTAGAAATGAAAAAGGAGAAGTAACAACTGACACAGCAGAAATACAAAAGATCATGAGAGATTACTACAAGCAACTCTATGCCAATAAAATGGACAACCTGGAAGAAATGGACAAATTCTTAGAAATGCACAACCTGCCAAGACTGAATCTGGAAGAAACACAAAATATGAACATACCAATCACAGGCACTGAAATTGAAACTGTGATTAAAAATCTTCCAAGAAACAAATGCCCAGGACCAGATGGCTTCACAGGTGAATTCTATCAAACATTTAGAGAAGAGCTAAGAGCTATCCTTCTCAAACTCTTCCAAAATATAGCAGAGGGTGGAACACTCCCAAACACATTCTACGAGACCACCATCACCTTGATACCAAAACCAGGCAAGGATGTCACAAAGAAAGAAATTTATAGGCCAATATCACTGATGAACATAGATGCAAAAAATCCTCAAAAAATACTAGCAAACAGAATCCAACAGCACACTGAAAGGATCATACACCATGATCACGTGGGGTTTATTACAGGAATGCAAGGATTCTTCAATATATGCAAATCAAACAACGTGACACACCATATTAACAAGTTGAAGGAGAAAAACCATATGATCATCTCAATAGATGCAGAGAAAGCTTTCAACAAAATTCAACACCCATTTATGACAAAACCCTGCAGAAAGTAGGCATAGAAGGAACTTTCCTCCACATAATAAAGGCCATATATGACAAACCCAAAGCCAGCATCATCCTCAAAGGTGAAAAACTGAAAGCATTTCCACTAAGATCAGGAAAAAGAAAAGGTTGCCCACTCTCACCACTCTTATTCAACATAGTTTTGGAAGTTTTAGTCACAGCAATCAGGCAAGAATAGGAACTAAAAGGAATCCAAATCAGAAAAGAAGAAGTAAAGGTGTCCCTGTTTGCAGATGACATGATACTATACATAGATAATCCTAAAGATGCTACCAGAAAACTACTAGATCTAATCAATGAATCTGGTAAAGTAGCAGGATACAAAATTAATACACAGAAATCTCTGGCATTCCTATACGCTAATGATGAAAAATCTGAAAGTGAAATCATGAAAACACTCACATTTACCATTGCAACAAACAGAATAAAATATCTAGGAATAAACATACCTAAGGAGACAAAAGACATGTATGCAGAAAATTAAAAGACACTGATGAAAGAAATTAAAGATGATACAAATAGATGGAGAGATATACCATGTTCTTGGATTGGAAGAATCAACATTAGGAAAATGACTACCCAAAGCAATCTACAGATTCAATGCAATCCCTATCAAACTACCACTGGCATTTTTCACAGAACTAGAACAAAAATTTCACAGTTTGTATGAAACACAAAAGACCCCGAATACCAAAGCAATCTTGAGAACGAAAAACGGAGCTGGAGGGATCAGGCTCCCTGACCTCAGACTATACTACAAAGCTACAGTAATCAAGACAGTATGGTACTGGCACAAAAACAGAAGGATAGATCAATGAAACAGGATAGAAAGACCAGAGATAAACCCATGCACATATGGTCACCTTATCTTTGATAAAGGAGGCAGGAATATACAGTGGAGAAAGGACAGCCTCTTCAATAAGTGGTGCTAGGAAAACTGGACAGGTACATGTAAAAGTATGAGATTAGATCACTCCCTAACACCGTACACAAAAATAACCTCAAAATGGATTGAAGACCTAAATGTAAGGCCAGAAATTATCAAACTGTTAGCGGAAAACATAGGCAGAATATTCTATGACATAAATCACAGCACGATCCTTTTTGACCCACCTCCTAGAGAAATGTAAATAAAAACAAAGATAAACAAATGGGACCTAATGAAACTTCAAAGCTTTTGCACAGCAAAGGAAACCATAAACAAGACCAAAAGACAACCCTCAGAATGGGAGAAAATATTTGCTAATGAAGCAACTGACAAAGGATTAATCTCCAAAATTTATAAGCAGCTCATGCAGCTCAATAAAAAAAAAAAAAAAAAAACAACGCAATCCAAAAATGGGCAGAAGACCTAAATAGACATTTCTCCAAAGAAGGTATACAGACTGGCAACAAACACATGAAAGAATGCTCAACATCATTAATCGTTAGAGAAATGCAAATCAAAACTACAATGACATATCATCTCACACTGGTCAGAATGGCTATCGTCAAAAAAATCTAGAAACAATAAATGCTGGAGAGGGTGTGGAGAAAAGGGAACACTCTTGCAGTGCTGGTGGGATTGTGAATTGGTACAGCCAGTATGGAGAACAGTATGGTGGTTCCTTACAAAACTACAAATAGAACTACCATATGACCCTGCAATCCCACTACTCAGCATATACCTTGAGAAAACCATAATTCAAAAAGTGTCATGTACCAAAATGTTCATTGCAGCTCTATGTACAATAGACCAGAGATAGAAACAACCTAAGTGTCCAACATTGGATGAATGGATAAAGAAAATGTGGCACATATATGCAATGGAATATTACTCAGCCATAAAAAGAAACGAAATTGAGCTATTTATAATGAGGTGGATAGATCTAGAGTCTGTTATACAGAGTGAAGTAAGTCAGAAAGAGATAGATAAATAGTGTATGTTAACAGATACATATATATATATATATATATATATATATATATATATATATATATATATATATATATGGAATTTAAGAAAAAAAAATGTCATGATGAACCTAGCTGTAAGACAGGAATAAAGACAGAGACCTACTAGAGAATGGACTTGAGGATATGGGGAGGCGGAAGGGTATGCTGTGACAAAGTGAGAGAGAGGCATGGACGTATATACACTACCAAATGTAAGGAAGATAACTAGTGGGAAGCAGCTGCATAGCACAGGGAGATCAGCTCGGTGCTTTGTGACTGCCTGGAAGGGTGAGATAGGGAGGGTGGGAAGGAGGGAGATGCAAGAGGGAAGAGATATGGGAATATATGTACATGTATAACTGATTCACATTGTTATAAAGCAGAAACTAACACACCATTGTAAAGCAATTATACTACAATAATAAAAGAAAGAATTAAATGAAAAAGAAATGAAGGAATGCAAAAATCCTCAACAAAATACTAGCAAACAGAATCCAACAGCACGTTAAAAGGATCATAAACCATGATCAAGTGGGGTTTATTCCAGGAATGCAAGGATTCCTCAATATACGCAAATCTATCAATGTGATAAACCATATTAACAAATTGAAGGAGAAAAACCATATGATCATCTCAATAGATGCAGAGAAAGCTTTTGACAAAATTCAACACCCATTTATGATAAAAACTCTGCAGAAAGTAGGCATAGAGGGAACTTTCCTCAACATAATAAAGGCCATATATGACAAGCCAACAGCATCCTCAATGGTGAAAAACTGAAAGCATTTCTACTGAGATAAGGAACAAGACAAGGTTGCCCACTCTCACCACTCTTATTCAACATAGTTTTGGAAGTTTTAGCCACAGCAGTCAGAGAAGAAAAGGAAATAAAAGGAATCCAAATCAGAAAAGAAGAAGTAAAGCTGTCACTGTTTGCAGATGACATGATCCTATACATAGAGAATCCTAAAGATGCTACCAGAAAACTACTAGAGCTAATCAATGAATTTGGTAAAGTGGCAGGATACAAAATTAATGCACAGAAAAATCTGGCATTCCTATATACTAATGATGAAAAATCTGAAAGTGAAATCAAGAAAACACTCCCATTTACCATTGCAACAAAAAGAATAAAATATCTAGGAATAAACCTACCTAAGGAGACAAAAGACATGTACGCAGAAAATTATAAGACACTGATGAAAGAAATTAAAGATGATACAAATAGATGGAGAGATATACCATGTTCTTGGATTGGAACAATCAACATTGTGAAAATGACTCTACTACCCAAAGCAATCTATAGATTCAATGCAATCCCTATCAAACTACCACTGGCATTTTTCACAGAACTAGAACAAAAAATTTTGCAATTTGTATGGAAACACATAAGACCCTGAATAGTCAAAGCAATCTTGAGAACGAAAAAAGGAACTGGAGGAATCAGGCTCCCTGACTTCAGACTATACTACAAAGCTACAGTTATCAAGATGGTATGGTACTGGCACAAAAGCAGAAAGATATATCAATGGAACAGGATAGAAAGACCAGAGATAAACCCATGCACATATGGACACCTTATCTTTGATAAAGGTGGCAGGAATGTACAGTGGAGAAAGGACAGCCTCTTCAATAAGTGGTGCTGGGAAAACTGGACAGGTACATGTAAAAGTATGAGATTAGATCACTCCCTAACACCATACACAAAAATAAGCTCAAAATGGATTAAAGATCTAAATATAAGGCCAGAAACTATCAAACTCTTAGAGGAAAACATAGGCAGAACACTCTATGACATAAATCACAGCAAGATCTTTTCTGACCCACCTCCTAGAGTAATGGAAATAAAAACAAAAATAGACAAATGGGACCTAATGAAACTTCAAAGCTTTTGCACAGCAAAGGAAACCATAAACAAGACCAAAAGACAACCCTCAGAATGGGAGAAAATATTTGCAAATGAAGCAACTGACAAAGGATTAATTTCCAAAATTAACAAGCAGCTCATGCAGCTCAATAACAAAAAAACAAACAACGCAATCCAAAAATGGGCAGAAGACCTAAATAGACATTTCTGGAAAGAAGATATACAGATTGCCAACAAACACATGAAAGAATGCTCAACATCATTAATCATTAGAGAAATGCAAATCAAAACTACAATGAGATATCATCTCACACCAGTCAGAATGGCCATCATCAAAAAATCTAGAAACAATAAATGCTGGAGAGGGTGTGGAGAAAAGGGAACACTCTTTCACTGCTGGTGGGAATGTGAATTGGTACAGCCACTATGGAGAACAGTATGGAGGTTCCTTAAAAAACTACAAATAGAACTACCATATGACCCAGCAATCCCACTACTGGGCATATACCCTGAGAAAACCGAAATTCAAAAAGAGTCGTGTACCAAAATGTTCATTGCAGCTCTATTTACAATAGCCCGGAGATGGAAACAACCTAAGTGCCCATCATCAGATGAATGGATAAAGAAGATGTGGCACATATCTACAATGGAATATTACTCAGCCATAAAAGGAAACGAAATTGAACTATTTGTAATGAGGTGGATGGACCTAGAGACTGTCATACAGAGTGAAGTAAGTCAGAAAGAAAAAGACAAATCCCGTATGCTAACACATATATGTGGAATTTAAGAAAAAAAAATGTCATGAAGAACCTAGCGGTAAGGCAAGAATAAAGACGCAGGTCTCCTAGAGAACGGACATGAGGTTATGGGGAGGGGGAAGGGTGAGCTGTGACAGGGCGACAGAGAGTCATGGACATATACACACTAACAAACGTAATAAGGTAGATAGCTAGTGGGAAGCAGCTGCATGGCACAGGGATATTGGCTCGGTGCTTTGTGACAGCCTGGAGGGGTGGGATAGGGAGGGTGGGAGGGAGGGAGATGCAAGAGGGAAGAGATATGGGAACATATGTATATGTATAACTGATTCACTTTGTTATAAAGCAGAAACTAACACACCATTGTAAAGCAATTATACCCCAATAAAGATGTTAAAAAAAAAAAAGAAATGAAGGAAACAATAGCAAAGATGAATAAAACTCAAAGCTGGTTCTTTGAGAGGATAAACAAAATTGATAAATCGTTAGCCAGACTCAGCAAAAATTAAAGGGAGAAGACTCAAATCAACAGAATTAGAAATGAAAAAGGAGAAGTAACAACTGAGACTGCAGAAATGCAAAGGATCCTGAGAGATTAATACAAGCAACTATATGCCAATAAAATGGACAACCTAGAAGAATTGGACCCATTCTTAGAAAAGCACAAACTTCCATGCCTGAAACAGGAAGTAGAAAACATAAACAGACCTATCACAAGCCCTGAAATTGAAACTGTGATTAAAAATCTTGGAAGGAACAAAAGCCCAAGAACAAATGGCTTCACAAGTGAATTCTATCTAACAATTAGTAAAGAGCTAACATCTATCCTTCTCAAACTCCTCTGAAATAGAGCATAGGGAGGAAAACTCTCAAAATCATTGTGCAATGCACCAACACCCTGATACCAAAAGCAGACCAAGATGTCACAAAAAATAAAAACTACAGGCCAATATCACTGATGAACATAGATGCAAAAATCCTCAACAAAATACTAGGAAAAACAATCCAACAGCACGTTAAAATGATCATACACCATGACCAAGTGGGGTTTATCGAAGAAATACAAGGATTCTTCAATATATGCAAATCTACAAATGTGATACACCATATTACTATATTGAAGTCAGAAAACTACATGATTACCTCAATAGATGCATAAAAAGATTTTTGACAAAATTCAACACCTAATTATGATAATAACTCTCCAGGAAGTAGTCATAGAGGGAGGGAATCTACCTCAACATAATAAAGGCCATATATGACAAACCCACAGCCAATATCCTTCTCAACTGTGAAAAACTGAAAGCATTTCCTCTAAGATCAGCAACAAGAAAAGACTGTCCACTCTCACCACTATTATTTTTTTTTAACATCTTTATTGGGATATAATTGCTTTACAATGGTGTGTTAGTTTCTGCTTTATAACAAAGTGAATCAGTTGTACATATACATATGTTCCCATATCTCTTCCCTCTTGAGTCTTCCTCCCTCCCACCCTCCCTATCCCACCCCTCCAGGCGGTCACAAAGCACTGAGCTGATATGCCTGTTCTATGCGGCTGCTTCCCACTAGCTATCTACCTTACGTTTAGTAGTGTATATATGTCCATGCCTCTCTCTCGCTTTGTCATTTAAACAGAGTTTCGGAAGTTTTAGCCACAGGAATCAGAGACAAAAAATAAATAAAAGGAATCCAAATCAGAAAAGAAGAATTAAATTAAAACTCTCATTAAAGTAAAGCTGTCACTTTCACTTTAACAGTGAATTAAAGCTGTCACTCTTTGAAGATGACATGATATTATACATAGAGAATCCTAAAGATGCTACCATAAAACTACTAGAGCTAATCAGTGAATTTGGTAAAGTAGCAGGATACAAAATTAATGCACAGAAATCTTGGGCATTCCTATACACTAATGATGAAAAATCTGAAAGAGAAATTAAGGAAACTCTCCCATTTACCATTGCAACAAAAAGAATAAAATACCTAGGAATAAACCTACAAAGGAGATAAAAGACCTGTAATACTAAAATATGCCAAAATATATGCCAAAATACTATAAGACACTGATGAAAAAGACCTGTAATACTAAAATATGCCAAAATATAATGCCAAAATACTATAAGACACTGATGAAAGAAATGAAAGATGGTACAAACAGATGGAGAGAAATACCATGTTCTTGGGCTGGAAGAATCAACATTGTGAAAATGACTATACTAACTGAAGAAATCTACAGATTCAATGCAATCCCTATCAAACTAGCAATGGAATTTTTCAGAGAACTACAACAAAAAATTCACAATTTGTATGGAAACACAAAAGACCCCAAATAACCAAAGCAATCTTGAGAAAGAAAAATGGAGCTGGAGGAATCAGGCTCCCAGACTTCAGACTATACTACAAAACTACAGTAATCAAGACAGTATGGTACTGGCACAGAAACAGAAATATAGATAAATGGAACAGGATAGAAAGCCCAGAGATAAACCCACACACATATGGTCACCTTATTTTTGATAAAGGAGGCAAGACTATACAATGGAGATAAGACAGCCTCTTTAATATTTACTGCTTGGAAAACTGGACAGCTACATTTAAAAGAATGAAATTAGAACACTCCCTAACACCATACACAAAAACAAACTCAAAATGCATTAAAGACCTAAATGTAAGGCCAGACTGTATAAAACTCTTAGAGTAAAACATAGGCAGAACACTCTATGACATAAATCACAGCAAGATCTTTTTGACCCACCTCCTAGAGAGGTGGAAATAAAAACAAAAATAAACATAAGGGACCTAATGAAACTTAAAAGCTTTTGCACAGCAAAGGAAACCATAAGTAACATGGAAAGACAACCCTCAGAATGGGAGAAAATATTTGCAAATGAAGCAACTGACAAAGGATTATCTCCAAAATTTACAAGCAGCTCATTCAGCTCAATATCATAAAAAGAAACAACCCAATCCAAAAATGGGCAGAAGACTTAAATAGACATTTCTCCAAAGAAGATATACAGATTGCCAATGAACACATGAAAGGATGCTCAACATCACTAATTATTAGAGAAATTCAAATCAAAACTACAGTATGGTATCACCTCGCACCGGTCTGAATGACCATCTTCAAAAAATCTGCAAACAGTAAATGCTAGAGAGGGTGTGGTGAAAAGGGAACCCTCCTGCACTGTTGCTGGGAATGGAAATTGATACAGCCACTACAGAGAACAGAATAGAGGTTCCTTAAAAATCTAGAAATAGAACTATCATATTACAGAGCAATGCCACTACTAGGCATATACCCTGAGAAAACCATAATTCAAAAATAGACATGTATGACATTGTCTATTGCAGCTCTATTTACAATAGCCAAAACATGGAAGCAACCTAAGTGTCCATCAACACATGAATGGATAAAGATGTGGCACATGTATACAATGGAATATTACTCAGCCATAAATGGAAACGAAATTGAGTTATATGTAGTGAGGTGGATGGACCTAGAGTCTGTCATACAGAGTGAAGTAAGTCAGAGAGAGAAAAACAAATACCATATGCTAACACCTATATATGGCATTTAAAAAAATGTTTCTGAAGAACTAGGTGCAGGACATGAATAAAGATGCAGACATAGAGAATGGACTTGAGGACATGGGGAGGGGTTTGGTAAGCTGGGACAAAGTGAGAGAGTGGCATGCACATATTTACAATACCAAATGTAAAATAGATAGCTAGTGGGAAGCAGCCACATAAAACAGGGAGATCAGCTCGGTGATTTGTGACCACCTAGAGGGGTGGGATAGGGAGGGTGGGGGGGAAATGCAAGAAAGAGGAGATATGGGGATATATGTATATATATATGGCCAATTCACTTTTTTATAAAGCAGAGCTAACACACCATTGTAGAGCAATTATACTCCAATAAAGATGTTTAAAAAAAAAGAACTATGTATAAAACAAAAAGCTACAAGGATATATTGTTTAGCACAGAGAATATAGCCATACAGAGAATATAGTTTATAATAATTTAAGATAGAATATAGTCTATAAAAATTTAATGAATATTATGTACAGTTGAAACTAATATAATATTGTAAATCAACTAAACTTCAATTAAAAAATCTTGTATGTCAAATAAGTCAAAATACCTGAATACGTATTGCATCTTATCAATAAAATTGGGTAAATACTTATCAAAATTTAACAAGGAACCTGACCAGGCAATTCATAAATGAATATAAATGACTGATAAGTATTAAAAAGAAAAAGACTGAAAATCATAATAGATGGAATAAAAATCAAAAATTAAAATAAAATAAGAAAATAAGGGTTGACAAGGACATGGTAAAGTTGATACCTTTATATATTGCTCTTTCAAATGTAAAATGGTTCTGCCACTGTGAAAAACATTTCAAAAATTTAAACATGTTACCATATGACCCAGCAATTACTAAGGAGAATAAAAATCATGTTCAGAACAAATTTTGGACATGATTTTTTATTGAAGCATCATTCACCATAGCCAAAAAGTGGAACAACACAAATATCCAACAACTGATGAATGGATAAATAAAATGTAGTTACATACATACAATGTAACATTTTTGGCAATAAAAATAATTTAAGTACTGTTTGTCTTATAAAATGGGTGAACTTTGAAAACATTATTATTTAGTAAAATAAGCCAGACACACAAAGCCAAACAATTCCATTTATATGAAGTGTACAGAATAGCTAAATCCATAGAGAGAGAAAGCAGTGTGGTGGTTGCCAAGTGCTGAAGGGAGAGGAAAATGAGTAGAATGTTACTAATTTATTTTTACGGGTTTTATTTTGGGGATGACAAAAATGTTATAGATTAGTGGAGATGGTTGTGTCTGTCAAGAAACCCCTGAATCATAAACTTTAAAATATATTAAATTGTAAGTTTTATGTTATGTGAATTTTGTATCACTAAAAAAAGTTAAATAACATAACTTAAAAGTCATAACCTAAACTTCCACCTGAAATCATTGATAAGAAAATAGAACAAATTAAATCCAAATTAGGATTTGGAGAAAATAATAAGGATGAGAGAAGAAATGAATAAAATAGAACATAGTAAAGGAGGATAAATCAACAAAATGAAAAGGTTGTTCTTAAGAAGTTCAACAAAATTGACAAATCTCTTTCTAGACTTACCAAGAACAAAATGAGAGAAGACACTAATTACTAAAATCAGGAATGAAAGAGGGGACATTAGTACTAAGCTTACAGAAATAGGAATGAATTATAAGGGAATACTGTACACAACTGTATGTCAACAAATTAGATAACTTCAATAATGTGGATAAATTTCTACAAGGACACATAGAACATATGAATAAATCTATAACAGGTAAAGAGACTGAACTAGAAATATAAAACCTACCCACAATGTAAAGCACTGACCCAGATGCTTCACTGGTAAATTTAAAAAAATATAAAGTTTAAAGATTAACTAATACTAATTTTTCACAAGCTCTTTCAAGAAATAGAATGCAGGAAACACTTTTCAACTCATTTTGTGAGGTCACTACGACCCTGATACTAAAATCAGAAAAAGGGTGTCACAGAAAAGAAAATGAGAAACCAACATCTCTTTTAAATATACATGCAATATCCTCAACTAAATATTAACAGACAAAAACTTGCACTATATAAAAGGATTATACATCCTAATCAAGTGGGTTTTATCCAGGAAGCAAAGTTGGTTTTTCATCTGTATATCAACTAATATAATACACCATGTCAACAGCGTAAAGAAGAAAACTGTATTATCATCTCAACAGATGTAGAAAAATCACTTCAGAAGATTCAATACCCTATCATGATTTTCAAAAGCCAGAGTGAAAAAGTGTTTCCTCAACGTGATTAAAAGGACCTCTATGAAAAATCTACAATTTAAATCATATTTAATGATGAAAGACTAAATAATTTCCCCCTTAGATCAGGAATAAAATAAGGATGTCCACTCTGATCACTTCTATTAAACCATATATTGGAGGTTCTAGACAGGGAAATTAGGCAAGAAACTGAAATTTAAAAATCCAGAATGGAAAGAAAGAAGTAAAACTATCTCTATTGGGAAATGAAATAATTGTGTTTGTTTGTTTGTTGTTTGTTTTTGGCCATTCTGTGTGGCATGTGAGATCTTAGTTCCCCGACCGGAGATCAAACCCGTGCTCCCTGCATTGGAAGCATGGATTCTTAACCACTGGACCACCAGGGAAGTCCCTGACATAATTTTGTATGTAGAAAATCCTCTACAATTCACTAAAAAAAGTATCAATATAAGATTAAAAATGAATTCCTCAATGTTGCAGGATGTAAGGTCAATATACAAAAATCACTTGTATTTCTATATAATAACAATGAATAAACCAAAATGAAAAGTAAGGATACAAATCAATTTACAATATCACTAGAAAGAATAAAATACTTAGGAATAAATTTAAGAGGTGCAGGGGCTTGCCTGGTGGCGCAGTGGTTGAGAGTCTGCCTGTCAATGAAGGGTACACAGGTTTATGCCCCGGTCCAGGAAGATCCCACATGTTGTGGAGAGGCTAGGCCCGTGAGCCATGGCCACTGAGCCTGCACCTCCAGAGCTTGTGCTCCGCAACGGGAGAGGCCACAACAGTGAGAGGCCTGCGTACCGCAAAAAAAAAAAAAAAAAAAAAAAAAAATTAAGAGGTGCAAAACTGATACTCTTCAAGCAATAAAACATTGTCCAAAAAATTATATAAGAACTAAGTAGAAAGGTGTGATATGTTAAGGTACTGGAAAATACAATATCATTAAGGTGGCAATACTTCATAAATTCATTACAGGTTCTTCACAATTCCTATCAAAATATCCAGTGGCTCTTTAATTTCCAAGCTAGTCCTAAAATTTATAAAGGGGGTCAATGTCTTCAGAATAACCAAGATGATAGTAAATAAGATAGTAAATAAGAAAGTTAGAAGACTAACATTTCCAGAAAGGAAATGTACTTACTACAAAAGAACAGTGACCAAGGCAATGTGGTATTGGCATAAGGGTAAACATATAGATAACTTATATTGAACTCAGAATCTAGAAATAAATGTTTATATTTATACTCAATTGATTTTCAACAAGGGTGCTAAGGCAATTGAATGGAGAAAGAATTGTTTTGTTTTGTTTTAAATTGGTGCTAGGCCAACTAGGTACCCATATGCAAAAGAATAAATTTGAACTCCTGCCTCACACCACCATATACAAAAATGAACTCAAAATGGAACAAAGACCTAAATGAAGAGCTAAAACTAGTAAACTCTTAGAATAAAACCTAGGTGTAAATCTTCATGAACTTGGATTGAGTAATTGTGTCTTAGATCTGATACCAAAATCACAAGTAACAAAGAAAAAATAAATAAATTGGACAGCATCAAAATTAAAAACTTTTGTGCCTCAAATGATACTATGAATAGTATTAAAAGACAGCTCACAGATTGGGGGAAATTTTTGCAAATTATGTATCTGATAAGGGTATTATCTAGAACATAAAAAGAACTCCTAAACTTAAGTATAACAATACAAATAGCCAATTAAAAACTGGGCAAAGGATTTTTTTTTTTATTTTGGAGTATAGTTGATTTACAATGTTAAATTAGTTTCAGGTATACAACATTGTGGTGCAAAATTTTTATAGATTATGCTCCATTTAGAGTTATTATAAAATATTGGCTATATTCCCTGTGCTGTACAATATATCCTTGTAGTTTCTTAATTTTATACATAGGAGTTGTACCTCTTAATCCCCTACCCCATCTTGCCCCTCCCCCTTTCCTCTCCCCACTGGTAACCACTTGTGTTCTCTGTGTCTGTGAGTCTGTTTCTTTCTTTTATATTTTATTTTAGTTTTTTTAGAGTCCACACATTAGTGACACCATATAGCATTTGTCTTCCTCTGTCAGACTTACTTGTCTAAGCATCACACCCTCCAGGGCAAAGGATCTCAATGGACATTTCTTCAGATAAGATATATATATATATATATATGGCAAATAAGTACATGAAAGAACATTTTCAGCCATCAGGGAAATAGTAAATATAGTGACAATAATATGCTAATGTTCTCAATATATTCTTGGTATCATTGAAATATATTTTTGGTATAATCAGCTGTATTTTGTCTCAGGATTATTGTGTTATATCTGAAGATTGTTCTATCTGAAGATACCACTTCACATCCACTAGCATGGCTACAATTTTAAAAGACTGGTAATAACATGTGTTGGTGGAGATATGGAGAAACTGGAACCCTCTTACATCCCTGATGGGAATGTAAAATAATGCAGATACTGTGAAGAAAAGTCTGGCAGTTCCCCCAAAATGTTAAACACAGAGTTACCATATGATCCAGCGATTCAACTCCTAGAAATATACCCAAGAGAATTAAAAACAGGTGTTCTAACAAAACTTGTACATGAATGATCATAACAGCATTACTTATTATAACCCAAAAGTGGAAAGAACCCAAATGTCAATTAACTGATTAATGAATAAATAAAAGTGGTCATGTACATACAATAGGATATTATTAGGCAAAAAAAGAAATGAAGTACTACTAGATGTTTACTGCATAGATGCACCTTGAAAACATTATGCTAATGAAGAAGTTAGACACAAAAAGTAATATTTTGTATGATTCCATTATGTTAAATGTCCAGAATAGGCAAATCTATAGATACAGCAGTTTATCAGGGCTGGTAGGGGTTTGGCAAAGTAGGCTGGGGGTTGACTGCCAATAGGTACTGACTTTATTTGAGAAATTATGACAATGTTCTAAATGGTGGGATCATATGGTATGTGAATTATATATCAACTAATATGTTTAAAAGGCTGAAATAATAATTATATCTCAATAAAGCTCTTACTCCTTAAATGGATGAACAGTCTTCAGGAAAACAATTTTCAGATGTAACATACTAATCCTAAAACATAATTTACCATAAATATTCCAAGAATATAGTTAGACTATACCAAAACTATACTGAGCATATCAAGAGATTCTATAAGTCTGGAGTAGGCCTTAAAATTCTGGGTACTAGTTAATTTTTTTTTAAAGAGAATACTACAAACCATTATTTGCCAAGAAATTGGACAACCTAGAAAAAATGGACAAGTTTCTAGAAACATACAGCCTGTCAAAACTGAGTCAAGAGGAAACATGTAATCTAAACAGACTAATCACTAGAAGTGAAATAGAATCTGTTATAAAAACAAAACAAAATAACAAACAAACAAAAAAACTCCCTGCAAACAAAAACCCAGGACCATACAGCTTTACTGGGGAATCCTACGAGACATACAAAGAAGAAATTATACCTATCCTTCCCAAACTATTCTAAAAATTGAAGCAGAGGGAACACTATCATAGTCATTCTATGAAGCCACCAGCACTCTGATACCAAAACCATACAAAGACACAACCAAAAAAGAAAATTACAGGCCAATATATTTGATGAATATAGATGCAAAATTCTCAGAAAATTAGCAACCCGAACCCAACAACACATAAAAAATGATCATACACCACAATCAAGTTAGATTCATCCCAGGGTCATGAGCACGGTTCAGCATAGGCAAATCAAGCAATGTGATACACCATATCAAAAAAGAGAAGACAAAAAACACATGATCATCTCAATAGATGAAGAAAAAGCATTTGATAAAATTCAACATCAATTCAGGATAAAAACTGTCAACATAATAAGGGCTATTTATGAAAAACCCACAGCCAACATAACACTCAATGGTGAAAAGCTGAAAGCCTTCCTGCTAAAATCTGGAATGAGACAAGGATGCCCACTCTCACGACTTGTATTCAACATAGTATTAGGAGTCCTAGCCACAGGAATTAGACAAGAAAAGAAATAAAAGTTGTCCAAATTGGAGGGAACAGGTAAAATATCATTATATGCAGCTGACATGATACTCTATACAGAAAACCCTAAAGACTCCATACAAAAACTACTAGAACTGATAAACGAATTCAGCAAGTTAACAGGATACAAAATTAACCTACAGAAATCAGTTGCATTTCTTTACACTAATAATGAAATATCAGAAAGGGAAATTTAAAAAGCAATCTCTTTTAAAATTGCATCAGAAAACTAAAATAGGAATAAACGTGACCAAGAAGATGAAAGACTTAAATGCAGAGAAGTATAAAACACTGATAAAGGAAATTAAAGATGATTCAAAGAAATGGAAAGATACCCCATGCTCTTGGAATGGAAGAATTAATATTGTTAAAATGACAACACTACCCAAAGCAATCTACAGATTTAATGTGACCCCTATTAAATTACCCAAGACATTTTTCACAGAACTAGAAAAATAATCCTAAAATTTATGTGGACCCATAAAAGACCAGGAATTATGAAAACAATCCTGAGGAAAAAGAACAAAGCTAGAGGTATAAACCTTCCAGACATCAGACAATACTACAAAGTGACAGTAATCAAAACAGCATGGAAGATAGTGGAGTAGAAGGATGTGCACCCAATCCCTCTTTCAAGAGCACTGGACTCACAACTAACTGCTGAACAGTCATCATCAGAAAGACAGTAGAACTCACAAAAAGTATACCTCACATCCAAAGACAAAGGAGAAGCCACAGTGAGAGGGTTGGAGGGTCACAATCACAATGAAATCAAATTGCATAAACACTGGGTGGGTGACTCACAAACTGGAGAACAATTATACCACAAAAGTCCACACACTGGAGTGAAGGTTCTGAGCCCCACATCAGGCTTCCCAACCTGGGGGTCCAGCAATGGGAGGAGGAATTCCCAGAAATCAGAGTTTGAAGGCTAGCAGGATTTGACTGCAGGACTTTGACAGGACTGGGGGAAACAGAGGCTCCACTCTTGGAGGGCACACACAAAGTAGTGTGCACATCAGGACCCAGGGGAAGGAGCAGTGACCCCATAGGAGACAGAACCAGACCTACGAACTAGTGTTGGAGGGTCTCCTGCAGAGCTGGGGGTGGGGAAGGCTGTGGCTCACCGTGGGGACAGGGACACTGGCAGCAGAAATTGTGGGAAGTACTCCTTGGCATGAGCCCTCCCAGAGCCTGCCATTAGCCCCATCAAACAGCCTGTAACCTCCAGTGCTGAGTCACCTCAGGCCAAACAACCAATAGGGAGGTAACACAGCCCCACACATCAGCAGACAAGCGGATTAAAGTTTTACTGACCTCTGCACAGCAGAACAGCACCCAGCTCTACCCACCACCACTCCCTCCCATCAGGAAGCTTGCACAAATCTCTTAGATAGCCTCATCCACTGGAGGGCAGACAGCAAAAGCAAGAAGAACTACAGTCCTGCAGCCTGTGGAACAAATACCACATTCACAGAAAGATAGACAAAATGAAAAGGCAGAGGACTATGTACCAGATGAAGGAACAAGATAAACGCCCAGATAAACAACTAAATGAAGCAGAAATAGGCAAACTTCCAGAAAAAGAATTCAGAATAATGATAGTGAAGATGATCCAGGACCTTGGAAAAAGAATGGAGGCAAACATTGAGAAGATGCAAGAAATGTTTAACAAAGAGCTAGAAAAATTAAAGAACAAACAAACAGAGATGAACAACAAAATAACTGAAATGAAAAGTACACTAGAAGGAATCAATAGCAGAATAAATGAGGCAGAAGAACGAATAAGTGGCCTGAAAGACAGAATGGTGGAATTCGCTACCATGGAACAAAATAAAGGAAAAAGACTGAAAGGAAATGAAGACAGCCTAAAAGTCCTCTGGGACAACATTAAAAGCAACTAAAATGCACATTATAGGGGTCCCAGAAGGAGAAGAGAGAGAGAAAGGACCCAAGAAAATAATTGAAGAGATTATAGTTGGAAACTTCCCTAATATGTGAAAGGAAATATTCACCTAAGTCCAGGAAGTTCAGAGAGTCCCATGCAGGATAAACCCAAGGAGAAACACGCCAAGACACATAGTAATCAAATTGAAAAAATTAAAGGCAAAGAAAAATTATTAAAAGCAACAAGTGAAAAATGACAAATAACATACAAGGGAACTCCCATAAGGTTAACAGATGATTTCTCAACAGAAACTCTACAAGCCACAAGTGAGTGGCCTGATATAGTTAAAGTGACGAAAGGAAAAAACCTACAACCAAGATTATTCTACCCAGCTAGGATCTCATTCAGATTCCACAGAGAAATCAAAAGCTTTACAGATAAGCAAAAGCTAAGAGAAAACCAGCTCTACAACAAATGCTAAAGGAATTTCTCTAAGTGGAAAACACAAGAGAAGAAAGGGACCTACAAAAGCAAACCCAAAACACTTAACAAAATGGGAATAGGAACAGGCATATCAATAATTACCTTAAATGAGAATGGATTAAATGCTCCAACCAAAAGACACAGGCTCACTGAATGGAAACAAAAGCAAGACCCATATATATGCAGCCTACAAGAGACCCACTTCAGAACTAGGGAGACATGCAGGCTGAAAGCCAGGGGTTGGAAAACGATATTCCATGCAAATGGAAATCAAAAGAAAGGTAGAGTGGCAATACTCATTCACATAAAAGAGACTTTAAAATAAAGAATATTACAAGAGACAAGGAAGGACACTACATAATGATAAAAGGATCAATCCAAAAAGAAGATATAACAATTATAAATATAAATGCACCCAACATAGGAGCGCCTCACTACCTAAGGCAAATGCTAACACCTATAAAAGAGGAAATTGACAGAAACACAATAATAGTGGTGGGGGCTTCCTTGGTGGCACAGTGGTTGGGAGTTCACCTGCCGATGCAGGGGACACAGGTTCGTGCTCCAGTCTGGGAAGATCCCACATGCCGCGGAGCAGCTGGGCCCGTGAGCCATGGCTGCTGAGCCTGCGTGTCCGGAGCCTGTGCTCTGCAACGGGAAAGGCCACAACAGTGAGAGGCCCACGTACCACAAAAAAAATAATAATAACAATAATAATAATAGTGGTGGTCTTTAACACCTCACTTACACCAATGGAAAGATCGTCCAGACAGAAAAATAATAAGGAAACACAAGCTTTAAGTGACACAATAGACCAGATAGCTTGAATTGATATTTATAGGACATTCCATCCGAAAACAGCAGATTACACTTTCTTCTCAAGTGCACATGGAACATTCTCCAGGATAGATCACATCATGCATCACAAATCAAGTTTTGGTAAATTTAAGAAAATTGAAATCATATCATGCATATTTTCCGACCACAATGCTATAGATTAGAAATAAATTACAGCAAAAAGGAAAAAAAAAACATCATAAAAAGCACAAATGAATGGAGGCTAAACAATACACTACTAAACAACAAAGAGATCACTGAGGAAATCAAAAAATACCTAGAGACAATTGACAACAAAAACACGATGATCCAAAACCTATGGGATGCAGCAAAAGCAATTCTAAGAAGGAAGTTTACAGCAATACAATCCTACCTCAAGAAACAAGAAAAATGTCAAATAAACAATCTAAACTTACAGCTAAAGGAACTAGAGAAAGAAGAACAAACAAACCCCACAGTTAGTAGAAAGAAAGAAATCATAAAGATCAGAAGATAAATGAATGAAATAGAAACAAAGAAAATAATAACAAAGAACAATAAAACTAAAAACTGTTTTTTTGAGAAGATAAACAAAATTGATAAGCCTTTAGCCAGACTCATCAAGAAAAACAGGAGGAGGACTCAAATCAATAAAATAAGAAATGAAAAAGGAGAAGTTACAATGGACACCATAGCAATACAAAAATATCATAAGAGACTACTACAAGCAACTCTATGCCAAGAAAATTGTCAACCTGGAAGAAATGGACAAATTCTTAGAAAAGTATAACCTTCCAAGACTGAACCAGGAAGAAATAGAAAATATGAACAGACAAATCACAAGTAATGTAATTGAAACTGTGATTAAAAATCTTCCAACAAACAGAAGTGCAGGACCAGATGGCTTCACAGGTAAATTCTATGAAACATTTAGAGAAGAGCTAATGCCCATCCTTCTCAAACTCTTCCAAAAAAATTGCAGAGGAAGGAAGACTCTCAAACTCATTCTATGAGACCAGCATCACCCTGATACTAAAACCATACAAAGATACTACATAAAAAGAAAATTACAGACCAATATCACTGATGAGTATACATGCAAAAATCCTCAGCCAATGGGGGCTTCCCTGGTGGCGCAGTGGTTGAGAGTCCTCCTGCCAATGCAGGGGACATGGGTTCGTGCCCCAGTCTGGGAAGATCCCACGTGCTGTGGAGCGGCTAGGCCCCTGAGCCATGGACGCTGAACCTGCGCGTCCAGAGCCTGTGCTCCTCAATGGGAGAGGCCACAACAGTGAGAGGCCTGCGTACTGCAAAAGAAAAAGAAAGAAAGAAAAAAAAAAGTCCTCAGCAAAGTACTAGCAACCAGAATCCAACAACACATTAACAAGATCATATACCATGATCAAGTAGGATTTATCTCAGGGAGCAAGGATTCTTCAATATATGCAAATCAATCAATGTGATACACCATACAAACAAAATGAAGAATACAAACCATATGATCATCTCAATAGATACAGAAAAAGCTTTGGACAAAATTCAACACCCATTTATGATCAAAACTCTCCAGAAAGTGGGCATAGAGGAAACCTACCTCAAAATAATAAAGGCCATATATGACAAACCCACAGCAAACATCACTCTCAATGGTGAAAAACTGAAAGCATTTCCTCTAAGATCAGAAACAAAATAAGGATGTCCACTCTTACCACTATTATTTCAACATAGTTCTGGAAGTCCTAGCAAGGCAATCAGAGAAAAAAAAGAAATAAAAGGAATACAAATTGGAAAAGAAGAAGTAAAACTGTCACTGTTTGCAGATGACATGATACTATACATAGATAATCCTAAGGATGTCACCAGAAAATTACTAGAGCTAATAAATGAATTTGGTAAAGCAGCAGGATACAAAATTAATGTACATAAATCACTTGCATTCCTATATACTAACAATGAAAGATCAGAAAGAGAAATTAAGGAAACAATCCCATTCACCATTGCAACAAAAATAATAAAATACCTAGGAATAAACCTACCTAAGGTAAAAGATCTGTACTCAGACAACTATAAGACCCTGATGAAAAAAATCAAAGATGCAGAGAGACTTTCAAAATGGCAGAGGACTAAGACGTAGAGATCACCTCCCTCCCCACAAATAAAACAGAAATACATCTACATTTGGAACAGCTCCTACAGAACACCTACTGAACGCTGACAGAACTCAGACTTCCCAAAAAGCAAGAAACTCCCTAGTTACCTGGGTAGGGCAAAATAAAAAAAAGAAAAACAGAGACAAAAGAATAGGGGCAGGACCTGCACGTCTGAGAGGGAGCTGTGAGGGAGTAAATGTTTCCACACACTAGGCAGCTCCTTCACTGGCAGAGATGGGGGGCGGTGGGGGGGGAAGCTTCAGAGCCACAGAGGAGAGTGCAGCAATAGGGGTGCAGAGGGCAAAGCAGAGAGATTCCTACACAGAGGATCGGTGCTGACCATCTCTTGCCAGCCTGAGATGCTTGTCTGCTCACCCACTGGGGCAGGTGGGTGCTGGGAGCTGAAGCTATGTCTTCGGGGGTCAGATCCCAGGGAAAGGAGTGGGGTTGGCTGCATGAACACAGCCTGAAGGGGGCTAGTGCACCACAGCTAGCTAGGAAGGAGTCTGGAAAAAAGTCTTGACCTGCCTAAGAGGCAAGAGACCATTGTTTCAGGGTGCACGAGGAGAGGGGATTCAAAGCACCTCCTAAAGGAGCTCCAGAGACATGCACAAGCCGTGGCTATCAGCATGGACACCAGAGATGGGCATGAAACACTAAGGCTGTTGCTGCAGCCACCAAAAAGCCTGTATGCTAGCACAGGTCACTATCCACATCTCCCCTCCCGGGAGCCTGTGCAGCCCACCACTGCAAGGTCCCGTGATCCAGGGAAAACCTCCCCTGGAGAACACACAGTGTGCCTCAAGGTGTTGCAACATCATGCTGGCCTCTGCTGCCGCAGGGTCGCCCCTCATTCTATACCCTTCCCTCACCCCAGCCTGAGTGAGCCAGAGCCCACTAATCACCTGCTACTTTAACCCCATCACATCTGAGAGAAGAACTGATACCCTCAGGGGACCAACATGCAGAGGTGGGGCTGAATCCAAAGCTGAACCCCAGGAAGTGTGCAAACAAAGAAGAGAAAGGGAAATCTCTCCATGCAGCCTCAGGAGCAGTGGATTAAATCTCCACAATCAACTTCATATACCCAGCACCTCTGGAATACCTGAATACACAATGAATCATCTCAAAATTGAGGTGGTGGACTTTGGGAGCAACTGTAGACTTGGGGTTTGCTTCCTGCATCTAATTTATTCCTGGTTTTATGTTTATCTTTGTTTAGTATTTAGAGTTTATTATCATTGGTAGATTTGTTTATTGATTTGTTTGCTCTGTTCCTTATATATATATATATATATATATATATATATATATATACATAATTTTTTTACCTTTTTCTCTTTTTGTGAGTGTGTATGTGTACTCTTCTTTGTGTGATTTTGTCTGTATAGCTTTGCTGTTATCATTTGTCCTAGGGCTCAGTCTTTCCATTTTTTTTTTTTTTTAGTATATTTTTTAACGATTGCTGTCATTGGTGGATTTGTTTTTTGCTTTGGCTGCTCTCTTCTTTCTTTCTTTTTTATTTCTTTTTTATTACTTTTTATTTTTTTAATTTTTAAGAATTTTTAAATAACTTTTATTTTATTTTATTTATGTTTTCTTTCCAGGGTCTTGGTGCTCCAGCCAGGTGTCAGGCCTGTGCCTCTAAGGTCGGAGAGCCAAGTTCAGGACATTCGTCCACCAGAGACCTCCTGGCTCCATGTAATACCAAATGTTGAAAGCTCTCCCAGAGATCTCCATCTCAACACCAAGACCCAGCTCCACTCAACGAACAGCAAGCTAGGGTGCTGGACACCCTACGCCAAACAACTAGCAAGAGAGGAACGCAACCCCACCCATTAGCAGAGAAGCTGCCTAAAATCATAATAAGGTCACAGACACCCCAAAATAGACCACTGGACCTGGTCCTGCCCACCAGAAAGACAAGATCCAGCCTCATCCACCAGAACACAGGCAGGCACTAGTCCCCTCCACCAGGAAGCCTACACAACCCACTGAACCAACCTTAGCCACTGGGGGCAGACACCAAAAACAAGGGGAACTACGAACCTGCAACCTGTGAAAAGGAGACTCCAAACACAGTAAGTTAAGCAAAATGAAAATACAGAAAAACACACAGCAGATGAAGGATCAAGGTAAAAAACCACCAGACCAAACAAATGAAGAAGAAATAGGCAGTCTACCTGAAAATGTATTCAAAGTAATGATAAAGATGATCCAAAATCTTGGAAATAGAATGGAGAAAATGCAAGAAACATTTAACAAGGACCTAGAAGAACTAAAGAGCAAACAAACAAAGATGAACAGCACAATAAATGAAATTAAAAATTCTCTAGAAGGAATCAATAGCAGAATAACTGAGACAGAAGAAAGGATAAGTGACCTGGAAGATAAAATAGTGGAAATAACTACCACAGAGCAGAATAAAGAAAAAAGAATGAAAAGAACTGAGGACAGTCTCAGAGACCTCTAGGACAACATTAAACACACCAACATTCAAATTATAGGAGTCCCAGAAAAAGAATAGAAAAAGAAAGGGACTGAGAAAATATTTGAAGAGATTATAATTGAAAACTTTGCTAATATGGGAAAGGAAATAGTCAATCAAGTCAAGGAAGCACAGATAGTTCCATACAAGATAAATCCAAGGAGAAATATGCCAAGACACATATTAATCAAACTAGCAAAAATTAAATACAAAGAAAAAATATTAAAAGCAGCAAGGGAAAAACAACAAATAACATACAAGGGAATTCTCATAAGGTTAACAACTGATGGCTATCATCAGGAAGTCTACAAATAATAAATGTTGGACAAGATGTGGAGAAAAGCAAACCCTCCTATATTCCTGGTGGGAATGTAAATTGATGCATCCATATGGAAAGCAGTATGGAGGTTCCTTAAAAATAATGAAACTAAAGATAGAGTTACCATATGATTCTCTAATACCATTCCTAGACATATATTCAGAGAAAGCTATATTTCAGAGAGATACATGCGCTCCAATGTTCATAGCAGCACTATTTACAATAGCCAAGATATGAAAGCAACCTAAATGTCCATTGATGGATGAATGGATAAAGAAGATGTGTATATATATATATACAATGGAATGTTACTCAGCCATAAAAAAGAATGAAATATTGCCATTTGCAGCAACATGGATGGACGTAGAGATTATCATATTAAGTGCAGGAAGTCAGAAACAGAAAGACAAATGTCATATGGCATCACTCATATGTGAAGTCTGAAATATCATAGAAGTGAACTTATTTACAAAACAGAAACAAACTCACTGACATAGAAAACAAATTTATGGTTACCAAAGGGGAAGAAGGAGCAGAGTTAAATTAGGAGTTTGCGATTAACAGATACAAACTATTACATGTAAAATAGATAAACAACAAAGTCCTACTGGGACTAATATTCAATATCTTATAATAAACTATAATGGAAAATAATCTGAAAAAGAATATATATATATATGTATGTATGTATGTATAACTGAATCACTTTCCTGTACACCAGAAACTAACACAACATTGTAAATTATCTATACTTCATTTTTTTAAAGTGTGTGTATTAATAAAACTGTAGGTTATGATGTGATGTGACTCTTCAGTTGGAACTACTAATATAAAAGTAGCTACATTCAAAATTGAAGAATTGAAGCTGTGACAAAGTTAACATTTTTTAAAAATCTGAAGTTAGGACTGATAACACTATATTATTATTTTCTGATAAAGAGCAAAGCAGCACAAGGACTCTGATAAATACAAACATATTGACAGTGAAGTCATTGACAAATCTCTAGGATCTCTCCATACAGCATACAATTTCTAGAATATTTATACTAATAACATTTATCTGTACCAATTTAGCCTAGAAAATCTAAGCATGTCTTCCGATCTGACAACTATTGCCATGCAACACATCACTTGTTGTTACTTCACATAAACAATTATTATTAGAACCTCTCTTTTTACAAGGTCAAAGAACAAATCTTTCATGATTTTCCAAGGGCCCTCCAGGATATCTCAGACAGTTTTAGGTACAAGAGATAGTAAGATTCAATTCAATGTCAGAAGTTGTCATATTTGAAAACTTGATTAAGGTAGGATTTTAGGTTGCTGAGAAACAGTACTTGGATACCTATTTAACCACAATAACAATAAAAGATTTTTAAAGTAAACATAGTAGATAACATGATTGTAAAACATTTTACATCTTTCCTAAGTGAGAAGTATTTGTTCTCTTCAATCATCAAGGGCATAATAAAGTCAACATAAGCCATAGAATATTTGCTATATAGGCAGATTACACAGAATAAAAAATAACCTTATAGAATTTTTATTAAGAGCAACCTGATAGTCCAAGAAAATTTTGTCAATTTAAGAGAGAGAAAAAAGCAAACTCTAGTTTTGCATCTATATAATACTTGATACTAAAGGAAACACAGCTCTTTTTGAAAATTTTATGAAGAGACCAATTAAATCTTAGCCAGCTTTGTTCATGGTAAATAAAATTCCTCTTTCATGAAACTTCTATGACTTTCTATTTCCATTCAGATTTTGCAGTATACTTTGTTCTTTTTCATTCTGGAAAAAAAAAATTACTTTAGGAAAACTACTCTTTTTTTTTTTTTTGCAGTTCGCAGGCCTCTCACTGCCGTCGCCTCTCCTGTTGCAGAGCCCAATCTCCGGACGCGCAGGCCCAGCGGCCATGGCTCACGGGCCCAGCCGCTCCGCGGCACATGGGATCCTCCCGGACCAGGGCACGAACCCGCGTCCCCTGCACCGGCAGGCGGAATCCCAACCACTGCACCACCAGGGAAGCCCAAAACTGCTCTCTTTTTCCCTTAACAAAAACATATCCTGCATGCTTTGCATACAAATTCGAACTTCTCTGACACCATTGCTCCGAGTCTTATTTATGTATAATGATTATAACTTGAAATTAATGTCTATTCTTCAGATAAAACTAGAAGGTAGATAACTTGTGTGTGAACTGTCACACACGAGCATTTTTCAGCAGAATAGCAGAGCCCATGAATACATACAATATAGTATTATGTGGTGACACATATCCTTTATACAACTTCTCAAAGTGGCAAAAATGAACACATTCATTAACAGACACAAAGATGTCGCTTCTCTGTAGTATATAAAAATAAGAACCAAAGTATATAAACTTAAATTATGCTTTATAATGTTTCTGTATTCTTCTTACTTGCAAATGATCTAAACATCCAATGACAATTAAGTTAGTAAAGGATCTTTTGTTACCTAAAGATTTTGGAAATTATCTTTCAGCTGACATACAATAAAAAAATTATTATTGAAATAAATTTTGTCAGAATAATGATTCAATTTGGTTAAGCATATATTTACATTTTTCATAATCTTAAGCATTTAGTAGAATTAATGATAGCTGATTCAATCAGTAAACCTGTATCGTTTAGGAAGAACACAACTCAAGTAGAATAAAAATCTACAAGTGTTGTGCTTAATTGATTATCAGAGAAGACATAGGTGTTTTTATTAAACAAAAAATATTACACCAATCTCATTTGCCAAAGGTTTACCTAAATTATGTGAACCTGAATTCTTAAAACATTTTTGAGTTTGTTTCTGTAAGTTTACTTTTTACTTTTTAACACACTGAAAATACTGGAAGTTCAATGTCCTTATTTTTTATGAATTTTAAGAACATTCCTTTTATATAAGCACTTATTTATCTCTAAACCAATCAGAGTAGATCTTTAGGATTTTTTACAGACTAATTTGGTAATACCATCTGGAGGTCAGAAAGCATTACACACTTACATAATGAGAGGTAAAAAGCCTTTCTGAATTACAGACACATTCACAGACACACGGAGAGATAAAAATCATATAGCTTCAATTCTATTTCAGCCCTGAGTCAAAAGGAAACACAAAATTACAAAACACACCAATTCTTATCAAAGAACCATTCTCTTGTCATTGGGTAGGAGTCTTTAACTGATTTGAGCTTAAAACAGTTAGACAAACCAACAGAAAAGGCTAACAAGCCAGATTCCCTTGCCATCTTGCACTCAACAGAGACAAGATCTCTATAAGTCATTAATCCCCATTTACAGAAATCACTAAATGGTCAGACAAAGCAAAAGAACCTGGCATGAAAAATCAAGTGATTATTCAGAAACAATCAAATCCTTACTGAAGGATCAGTGGACAAGAGTCTGGAACACAGGACCAAGAATCAGACTCACCATTTGATATGTGGATCACCAGTCAAGAACAGAGTGCAAAAAGGCTCTGAGATCCCTGGTTACTTGGGTGGAATAAACAGGGATCCAAAGCAAGGTGGAATCCCATCTGAGTCATGGCACGAAACTGTCAAAGACACAATGCACTGGAAAAATAAGGACATGATTTTATTCAGGTTATTGCAATAGAGAGAACAGTCATTAATGAGGAACACTCAAAGAAAAGGAAGGAAGTATGAGACTTTATAGAGTTGGTAGAAAAAGGGGTCATGAAGAGGGCAAACAGTGAGGCTATCTGAATGGTAGATAGGCAGTTAGTTCTCAGAATACACCAGAACAGGGTGGTCCTTTGTTGTTAGTTGTTTGGAACACAAAGGGATGGGGGGATTTTTCAACTGTCCCTGCTTTCTGGAAGCACAGGGCTTAGATAAAGTTCATCATTGCCACATGACACAACATCTTTCTCCTTTTTATGGTGAGAAGGGAAGGGGAGCTCAATTTTACAATACATTAAAAAAGATACATTCAAATATAAATTATTTATTATTTATACACCTAGCAATGGCCTAGACAGAGACAAACCTATTTCAATTTTTTTAATGTGTTGTTAATATTTTTCTCAACAACTTCCAGAATTACCTCATAATCTTGAGTGAATGTAAATTTAATTAAAAAAGTGACAGTTGACAATCATTTACTCACTCTTGCCTCTTCATTTTCTAGGGAAACCACTAGCAACTCTATATCCTCCAAGCAAGCACATAAGCTTTATTATATTTCCCTCAGTTAAACCTAACAAACTATGTTCTCTCAAACAGCCAGTACCTCATATAACCTTGAAGAATGTGATTAGCCCCAAAGAAAAGTGAAGACATTTTCACTTAGTGGTGAATTATCAATCACATTTCTCAGATCTGTGCATATGTTCATGGTGTCCTACTGTCAAATATTGTGAAAACTGGAACCCTTACATTGTTCAAATATCCATAGGGTAATTAAGTTTGTTGAAATAAAATGTATAAAAACTTAAACACTTTCTCCTGGCTGGAAGAATTCCCAGAAAATATGACAGGAGATTGTAAACACACAAGAAACTAAACAGACGTAATCATCACCCTGGCTTAAAATGCTTTTTTTAAAAAAATTTATTTTCATCTCAGATTTGAAACATTAGTAAAACAGATCCTGAAAGAATGGAAAACATTAGCTCATATAGTTGCGTGTCTTGAAAGATTTTGCGGTTTCAGGAAACGACAAAACAGACGAAAGGAACAGAGTGCTTTCATAAAAAATAACATCCTATAAACAAAAGCCATATGTTGTCTTTGAGGCATATCAAACTCTAAGTTTATTAAAATTTCTACCTTGTACAGTTGTTAGAACAATAAAAATACTGTTATGTACCTGACTTGTCTTTTTCCCAGGGGTGACATTATCTTCTACCAGAGTGACCTTTCTTAGACAAGGTAGTTCCACACAGACTTCAGAAGGACACCAGAGCCTAGAATCTCAGTTCCAGAAATTCTAACCCAGTTCTGATAAAAGTTTCCCTATTCTTACCAGCTCCATGACTAGTCACCCACATGCTCTGAGCTAAGTTTACACTCAAAAAACTTAGGCATAACAGAGGAATCCTATTATTTTTCATAAAGTATATTTGTTGACAGAAGCCAAGTGATTAGAAAAGAAGTTCATGGTAAGCCCTGGACAATATACACTCTGAAAAATATAGGAGGAGGAGGTAATTCATATCTAGTGAGGATTCCAACCAAGTAGTGATACCTCCCACGCAAAGGATTAGAATAAACAAAATGTATAGCAATCCCACTTGACTCTAGACCACCCCATTCCTGCAGTATTTTAACAGCAGAGACAAAAGAACATTGTTTGAGAGTAACTTAGGCAGGAAGAGTTACTCAGGTTAGAGAGTTGCAGAACCACAAAGACCTGAGCTGTTTCCCTGGTTAACAAGGAAAGGAGGTAACAAGGGTTTTGCAAAAGATAAGGAAATAAACAAATCTCTTGTGAATACCTACTTATATTTTAAAGATGTCCTTAAAGGGAACTTTGAGGAATAACCTAAGTAAATTCTGAGAATAATTTGCAAATTATCTGAGCAATTCTAGCACAAATTTTGAGTAACGTGAAATTCAGGGACATAAAATTGTTCAGGAGAAACAGGGTAAAAAGGAATCCAGACTGGATCAAACAGGCCTTCTTCTATTAATTATACAGGATTAGATTCCCACCAGATCCTTAGTGAGGAGGAACTGGAAACCCATCTCAAAACTCCACTCCATATCTTTATAGTGATTATATCTATTTAGTGTAGTTAGAATAAACTATATCTAATTTTCACTAAAGAGGGAATTTTAAGGGATTCTCTGAATTCTTGTGTTGTATTCATAAAAATCTTAAAATTTAAAAATTCCTTCAGACATTATTATATATAGGTACCTAACGAAGCCCTGAAACTTTCAAAACCGCTTCACCACATGGAGACCAAGCACCCTTCATTAAAAGACAAGCCTTTGGAGTTTTTCAAAAGGAAAACACATGAACACAAAGAACAGAAGCAATTATTGAAGGTCACCACTTCACCAAATGTATCTGCACTGAGAGCATCATTCTTAGTGGCTAACTGCATTGCTAAAGCTAAGAAGTGCTTTACTACTGGTGAAGAGTTGATTCTGCCTGCTGCTAAGGACATTAGTCGTGAACCTTTAGGAGAGGCTGCAGTTCAAAAGGTGGCACGTGTTCCTCTTTTGGCTAGCACCATAACTAGATCAATTGATGAGATAGCAGAGGATATTGAGGCACAATTGTTAGAGAGGATTAATGAGACACTTTGGTACACAATCCAGGTTGACTAGTCTACTGATGTTGACAAGACAACAAAGCTTGTTCTTGTGTCATATATTTTTCAGGAAGCTGTGCATGAGGATAAGTTATGTGCACTTTTGTGATCAACGAACACCACAGCTGCAGAACTATTCAAGTCTTTGAATAATTACATATCAGGAAAACGGAATTGGTCATTTTGTGTTGGTATATGCACGGACAGAGCTACTGCCATGATTGGACGGCTTTCTGGTTTCACTACTCAGGTCAAAGAGGTTGCTTCTGAATGTGAGTTTCCACACTGTGTCATCCATAGAGAATTGATGGCTAGCTGAAAAATGTCACCAGAACTTAACAATATTTTGCAGGATGTGATTTAAATTATCAACCGCATTAAAGTACATGTCCTTAACTCACGTCTGTTTGTGCGGCTCTGTAAGGAGATGGACGTAGAGCACACATGTCTTCTCTTATACACGGAAGTGAGATGGCTTTCTAGAGGTAGATCACTGGCCAGAGATTTTGAGTTACAAGAGCCACTCCAGAGATTTCTTTTAGAAAAACAGTCACCACTGGCAGCACATTTCAGTGACACAGAATGGGTTGCAAAACTTGCTTACTTGTGTGACACACTCAACCTGCTCAACAAACTCAATCTGTCACTTCAGGAGAGAATGACAACTGTGTTAAAGTTGGCAGAAAAAGTGGCTGCATTCAAAGCCAAAGTGGAATTATGGGGGAGAAAGGTGAACATTGGGATTTTTGACATGTTTCAAACACTAGCAGAGATTTTGAAAGAGACTGAGCCAGGGCCTTCTTTCTCCCAGCTGGTGCTTGATCACCTATCTCAGCTTTCAAAAGAATTTGAGCATTACTTTCCAACCACAAAAGACCCCCAAACTGGGAAGGAATGGATCCGTGACCCATTTGTGAATAAGCCAGGTGAATCAACTTTGTCCGTACTAGAAGAGAGTCAATTGCTTGAGATCACAAATGACGGTGGCCTTAAAAGTATGTTTGAGACAACTTCAAATCTCCATACTTTCTGGATTAAAGTCAAGGCAGAACACCCAGAGATTGCCACAAAAGCACTAAAAAGCCTGCTTCCATTTCCAACACCCTATCTTTTTGAAGCAGCGTTTTCTGCAGTGCAAGCAACCAAAACGAGATTACAGAGTAGACTGGACATAAGCAACACACTTCGCATGTCACTGTCTCCCATCACCCCCAGATGGGACCATCTAGTTGCAGGAAAACAAGCTCAGGGGTCCCACTGATTCTGCATTATTGTGAGTTGTATAATTACTTCATTATATAGTACAATTTAATAATAATAGAAATAAAGTGCACAATAGATGTAATATGCTTGAATCACCCTGAAACCATCCCCCCACCCCCCGGTCCATGGAAAAATAGCCACCTATGGGAATACCAGCTGGGTTTATATATACTTGCAAGTACTTAATTGAGAATGAAAGGAAATTGGGCCCTGAAATGGACAAAATGGGGTTCTTTTGGCATTCCAAAGATGAATTTTTAGTGCACAATTACAGCCAGCAGTCTTCTGGATCTCTGCCGGCAGGGTACTGGAAACAACAGTGGTAAGTGCTTTTCTCTTTCCTAAAATTAAATTAGCATGGAAAAATATTTGTAGGGCTAGCTCTTAAGGAATTAAAAGCAACTGTCCTAGTCTTTATAGGACCAGAGGTGTGGTTCCAAAAATAATCCAAAGCCTACCAATCCTTTTACCACTCCCAAAACCTCCCCTATTTATCTTTTTTTAAACAGTGCGTATGTATTTATTTTAAAATATAAGAAAGAAAACCTAAAATAAACAGCCCTAAATGTAAACAGATACTAGCTAACAGGATGATCACCACAGCAGTGTTTTTGTATCAAAAATGGAAACTTCTGGGCTTCCCTGGTGGCGCAGTGGTTGAGAGTCCACCTGCCAATGCAGGGGACACGGGTTCTTGCCCCGGTCTGGGAAGATCCCACATGCCGTGGAGCAGCTAGGCCCATTAGCCATGGCCGCTGAGCCTGCTCTCCACAAGGGGAGAGGCCATAACAGTGAGACACCCGCGTACCGCAAAAAAAAAAAAAAAAAAAGAAACTTCCAAATGTCACAAAAATGGAGTAATAATTAAATCACTTATTCAATAACACCAAACACAAGAAGTAGTAAATATATTTGAATTTTAGGCAAGAAAATGTGTTCCCAAATATATCTATATATCATGCAAGTAGATTAAAAATCATATGTATAGTAGGATGCTAATTTGTTGCAAGTAAACACTTTCCAATATGCAAATACAGCTAGAGATAGGTACATAGAAAGGCATCAACATCTTCACTGTGAGTATGTCTGGATGACAGACTTATCTGTGATTTTTGTTTTTCTTCTTACTCATTTTGGTTTTCTGCTATGGGTATGTATCACTTCATACTAGGAGAATGGGAGAAGTTAGTTTTCATAAAGGAAAAAAAAAACTCCAAAGAGCTTTATTTTCTTTTAGCATTTGATTTAAACACTTCAAAATATTTGCATTGGTATGTACTAGAACAGATGATGGCCTATTTTTTCAAGTTTTCCTGCATCTATTGAGATCATCATGCAGATTTTGTTCTTCAATTTGTTGATGTGGTGTATCAAACTGATTGACTTGCAGATATTGAAAAATCCTTGCATCCCTGGAATAAATCTCACTTGATCATGGTGTATGATCCTTTTAATGTACTGTTAGATTCTGTTTACTACTATTTTATTGAGGGATTTTTTGTCTGTGTTTATCAGTGATATTGGCCTGTAATTTTTTGTTTTTTGGTATCTTTGTCTGGTTTTGGTATCAGGGTGATGGTGGCCTCATAGAATGAGCTCAGGAATGTTCATTCCTCTGCACATTTTTGGAATAGTTTAAGAAGGATCGGTGTTAGCTCGTCTCTAAATGTGTGATAGAATTCACCTGTGAAGTCATCTGGTCCTGGACTTTTGTTTGTTGGGAAATTTTTTAATCACGGTTTCAATTTCATTACTTGTGATCTGTCTGTTCATGTTTTCAATTTCTTCCTGGTTCAGTCTTGGGAGATTGTGCCTTTCTAAAAATTTGTCCACTTCTTCTAAGTTGTCCATTTTATTGGCATATAGTTGCCTTTCGTAGTCCCTTATGATCCTTTACATTTCTGTGGTATCTGTTTTAACTTCTCCTTTTTCATTTCTAATTTTATTTGAGCACTCTCCCTCTTTTTCTTGATGACTCTAAAATTCTATCATTTTTGTTTATCTTTTCAAAGAACCAGCTTTTAGTTTCTTCATCTCTATTTCATTTATTTCTGCTTAGATATTTATGATTTCTTTCCTTCTACTAACTTTGGGTTTTGTTTGTTCTACTTTCTCTAGTTGCTTTAGATGGAAGGTTAGGTTGGTTATTTGAGATTTTTCTTGTTTCCGGAGGTAAGATTGCTTTGCTCTAAACTTTCCCCTTAGGACTGCTTTTGCTTCATCCCTTAGGTTTTGGATTGTCATACTTTCATTTTCATTTTTCTCTAGGTATTTTTTGACTTCCTCTTCGATTTCTTCAGTGATCCACTGGTTGTTTAGTAACATATTGTTTAGCCTCCACATGCTTGTGTTTTTTTACAGTTTTTTTCTTGTAGTTGATTTCTAACCTCATAGCGTTGTGGTGGGAAAAGATGCTTAATGTGATTTCAATGTTTTTTATATTTACTGAGGCTTTCTTTTTGCCCAGCATGTGATAAATCCTGGAGAATGTTCCATGTGTACTTGAGAAGAATATGTTTTCTGCTGCTTTTGGGTGGAATGCTCTATAAATTTCAATTAAGTCCATCTGGTCTAATGTGTCATTTAAGGCCTGTGTTTCCTTATTGATTTTCTGTCTTGATGATCTGTCCATTGATGAAAGTGGGGTGTTAAAGTTCCCCCCATTATTGTGTTACTGTCAATTTCCCCTTTTATGCTTGTTAGTGTTTGCCTTATACATCGAGGTGCTTGTATGTTAGCTGCATATATATGTACAATTGTTATATCTTCTTGGATTGATCTCTTGATCCTTATGGTACTGTCCTTCTTTGTCTCTTGTAACAGTCATTGCTTTAAAGTCTATTTTGTCTGATATAAATGTTGCTACTCCAACTTTCCTTTGATTTCTATTTGCATGGAAAATCTTTTTCTATCCCCTCACTTTCTGTCTGTATGTGTCCCTAGATCTGAAGTGAGTCTCTTGTAGGCAGTATATATGCAGGTCTTGTTTTTGTATCCATTCAGGCAGTCTGTGTCTTTTGGTTGGGACATTTAATCCATTTAAGTTTAAGGTAATTATTGATATGTACTTTCTAATTCCCATTTTGTTAATTGTTTTAGATTTGATTTTGTAGGTCTTTTTTTCTTCCCTTCCTCTTTTTTTCTCTTCTCTTGTGGTCTGATGACTAATTTTAGTGTTGTGCTTGGAATCCTTTTTATTTTTGTGTGTGTATCTATTGTAGATTTTCGGTTTGCAGTTACCATGAGGTTTTGATATAGCAGTGTATATATAAACAAGATTGTTTCAAGTTGCTGGCCTTTTAAATCCAAATGCCTTTCCAATATCCTGCATTTGTGTTCTCTTCTTCTCACATTTGCTGGGTTTTATATTATATTTGTGTGTGGATGATTTCCTACCTTTACTATATGTTTGCCTTTACTGGTGAACTTTCCCATTTGTAATTTTCTTGTTTCTAGTTGTGGTCTTATCTTTTCCTCCTAGAGAAGATCCTTTAGCATTAGTTGCAAAGCTGGTCTCATGGTGCTGAATTCTCTTAGCTTTTGCTTGTTTGTAAAGCTTTTGATTTCTCCATCAAATCTGAATGAGAGCCTTGCTGGGTAGAGTATTATTGGTTATAGGTTCTTCCCTTTAATTACTTTAAATATATCATGACATTCCCTTCTGGCCTGCAGAGTTTCAGCTGAGAAATTAGCTGATAACCTCATGAGAGTTTCCTTGTACATTATTGGCTGCTTTACCCTTGTTGCTTTTAATATTTTTTCTTTGCCTTTAATTTTTGTCAATTTGATTACTATGTGTCTCAGCATGTTCCTCCTTGGGTTTATCCTGCCTGGGACTCTCTACACTTCCTGGACTTGGGTTACTGTTTCCTTTCCCATGTTAGGGAATTTTTCAGCTATTATCTGTTCATATATTTTCTCAGGTCCTTTCTCTCTACTCCTTCTTGGACCCCTGTAATGCAAATGTTGGTGCATTTAATGTTGTCCCAGAGGTCTCTTATACTGCCTTCATTTCTTTTCATTCTTTTTTCTTTATTCTGTTCTGCAGCAGTGATTTCCACCATTCTGTTTTCCAGCTCACTTATCAGTTCTACAGCCTCTGTTATTCTGCTATTGATTCCTTCTAGTGTATTTTTCATTTCAGTTATCTTATTGTTTATCTCTTTTTGTTCTTTAGTTCTTCCAGTTCTTTGTTAAACATTTCTTCTATCTTTTCAATCTGTGACTCCATTCTTTTCCTGAGATCTTAGATCATCTTTACTATCATTATTCTGAATTCTTTTTCAGGTAGATTGCCTATCCCCACTTCACTTAGTTGTTTTTCCTGAGGTTTTATCTTGTTCTTTCCTCTGGGACATATTCCTCTGCCATCCCATTTTGTCTACGTTTTTTGATTGCAGTTTCTGTTCCACAGGCTGCAAGCTTGTAGTTCTTGCTCCTGCTGTCTGACCCCTGGTGGATGAGGCTAAGAGGCCTATGCAGGCTTTCTGGTGAGAGGGACTGGTCCTGCCCACCGGTGGGTGGAGTTGGGTCTTGCCCCCTGCTGGGCTGCACTGTGTCAAGAGGTGTGTTTAGCCAGTAGCTATGTTCTCAATAAGACTTTAAGCAGCCTGTCTGCTGATGGGTGGGGCTTTGTTCCCCCATGTTGGTTGTTTGCCCTGAGGCTTCCCAGCACTAGAGCCTACTGGCTACTTGGTGGGGCAGGGTTTGGTGAGAAAAGGCAGCCTCCAGGAGGGTTCACACCAATGAGTATTACCCAGAGCTACTGCTACCAGTGTCTTTGCCCCTGCAGTAAACCACAACCACCCCCCACCTCTGCAGGAGACCCTCCAATACTAGCAGGCAGATCTGGAACAGGTTTTTATGAGGTCACTGTTTTTTTCCCTGGGTCTTGGTGCACACAAGACCTTGTGTGCACCCTCCAAGAGTGGAGTTTCTGTGTCCCGCAGTGCTGTGGAATTCTTGTGATCAGACTCCGCTGGCCTTCAAAGCCAGATTCTCTGGGGTCTTCTCCGCCCATTGCCAGATCCCCAGAGGTGAGCTTTACTTGGGGCTCAGAACTTTCACTCCTGTGGGAGAACCTCTGGGATATAATTATTTTCCAGTTCTTAGGTTGCCCATCCAGTGGGTATGGAATTTGATTTTATTGTGGCTGCACCCCTCGTACCATTTTATTGTGGCTTCCTCTTTGTCTTCAGATGTAGGATATCTTTTTTGGTAGATTCCAGGGTGCTTTGGTGATGGTTGTTCAGCAGTTATTTGTAATTTTGTTGTTTTTGTAAGAAGAGGTGAGCTCATGTGCTTCTACTCCACCATCTTTTCTGTTTCTTCCCCCCCATTTGTCTTAAGAGGTTTGTAATTTTGAGAAAAAAATTTTGGCCTTAAGGGAACAAAGGCTCCCTTGAATGAACTTTTCTTTTTCCTCCTATGTCTTTGAGATGCAAATGTTCTACCTGGTCTTCTCCAGGAACCTTATCTCTGCTATCTTTTTAAAATGCAAATTTCAGGAAAGAGTATAGGTAATTTGGAACTTGTCTTGTCAAGGACAAATAGAAATCTTAAATGTCTTCTCTATAAGTATTAGTAAAAATTGTTTAGCCACCTAGACAGGTGACCTTGATTTGTTCCATCTGCCAGAAACCCAATTTGAATCCAACCTCTTTTGTAACTGTTGGGTTTTATGTTACTTTATAGTAAGTCCTCTACATACAAACATTAAAGCTGTGAACTTTTAAAGAGGCAAACATGCGTTCACATGTCCAATCATGTAAGTTAGTTCAAGATACTGTACTGTTAAGGATTAAAAATGTTTTCTTTATTTCTTGTGTTTGCTTTTTATGTATTGTTTGTATGAAAAGTATTATAAACCTATTACAGTATAGTACTATATAACCAACTGTGTTGGGTACCTAGGCTAACTTTGTTGGACTTACAAACAAACTGAACTTACAAACGCACTCTCAGAACAGAACTCATTTGTATATAGGGAACTTACTGTACCTGACTCATGGCTGAAATTTTGGAACGGTACTATACGGTCTCTGTCTTTATGTGTTTTTGTGAGTCTATATATGTGTGCTGTAGACGTGCGGTATTGCCAAAGTTAATTTGTAAAAGAGCTTTATTTAATTGGCTTAAAGGAAATTAAGTACTTAAATAAACCCTCACAAATATAAAAGAAACTGGCCAGAATGGATTTTTGGTTCACATGATCTGGAAAATACTATTATTGAATTAATATCTGGAGACTTCCCTGGTGACCCAGTGGCTAAGACTCTGCACTCCCCATGCAGGAGGCCCAGGTTTGATCCCTGGTCAGGGAACTAGATCCCACATGCCACAACTAGGAGTTCGCATGCTGCAACTAAAGATCCAACATGCTGCATCTAAAGATCCCACATACCACAACTAAAAATCCCACATGCCACAACTGAAAAGAAAAAGATCCCACATGCTGCAATGAAGATCCTCCATGCCAAAACTAAGACTTGGCACAACAAAATAAATAAATACTTTAAAAAAGAATAAATATCTGGCTGCCAAAAAACACATGAAAGGATGCTCAACATCACTAATCATTAGAGAAATGTAAATCACAACTACAATGAGGGGGCTTCCCTGGTGGCACAGTGGTTGAGAGTCTGCCTGACGATGCAGGGGACATGGGTTCGTGCCCCAGTCCAGGAAGATCCCACATGCTGTGGAGCGGCTAGGCCCGTGAGCCATGGCCACTGAGCCTGCGCGTCCAGAGCCTGTGCTCCGTAATGGGAGAGGCCACAACAGTGAGACGCCCGTATACCGCAAAAAAATAAAAAAAAAAAACTACAATGAGGTATCACCTCACACTGGTCAGAATGGCCATCATCAAAAAATCTACAAACAATAAATGCTGGAGTGAGTGTGGAAAAAAGGGAACCCTCTTGCACTGTTGGTGGGAATGTAAATTAATACAGCCACTATGGAGAGCAGTATGGAGGTTCCTTAAAAAACTAAAAATAGAACTACCATACAACACAGCAATCCCACTACTGGGCATATACCCTTAGAAAACCATAATTCAAATAGAGTCATGTATCACAATGTTCATTGCAGCTCTATTTACAATAGCCAGGACATGGAAGCAACCTAAGTGTCCATCAACAGATGAATGGATAAAGAAGATGTGGCACATATACACAATGGAATATTACTCAGCCATTAAAGGAATGAAATTGAGTTATTTGCAGTGAGGTGGATGGACTTAGAGTCTGTCATACAGAGTGAAGTAAGTCAGAAAGAGAAAAACAAATACCATGTGCTAACACATATGTATGGGATCTAAAAAAAAAAAACTGGTTTTGAAGAACCTAGGGGCAGGACAGGAATAAAGACACAGACATAGAGAATGGACCTGAGGACACAGGGAGGGGGAAGGGTAAGCTGGGACGCAGTGAGAGAATGGCATGGACATATATACACTACCAAATGTAAAATAGATAGCTACTGGGAAGCAGCTGCATAGCATAGGAAGATCAGCTCAGTGCTTTGTGACCACCTAGAGGGGTAGGATAGGGAGGTTGGGAGGGAGACGCAAGAGGGAGGAGATATAGGGATATTTGTATATGTATAGCTTATTCACTTTGTTATAAAGCAGAAACTAACACCAATGTAAAGCAATTATACTCCAATAAAGATGTTAAAAAATAATTAATATCTGGTATTAATGTTAGCTTAAGCTTGTTGGTTTAATTAATACAGACATCATTAGAGTCATCCACATCAATTATAATACTTTTATTGTACCTAGGTTTACTATAAATCAAATAAGATCTTATTATTCCTGTGACAATATGTGTCAGAAAAAAATAGCTTAATATGATAATACTTTTGTTTAAATGAAATAGAGGTAAATGAGATAAGAGCTTTTAGGTAAACTCTTTTAGGAATAATTATTTCTTGGGAATATCTACTTAGGAATAGTCTCTCATGACTTTCATAACTTGCTACATTAAGTTAAATGATCGGAATTTATTGACTATTGTAGATCGTCTCAATAGGATAAAATATTGGAACATCAATTGCTGGCGAATCTAAGTTTACCTACCTTTGCCTTCTTAGGAGAGGAAGACTAAAGCATAAGTTTTCCAGTCAGGAAATGGTGATATGGCAAACAGTTCCCAATTACGTGCTTCTTGGTTTTTGCTAGCAATTAAGGCTTTTAAGTGTTAAAATTATAATATATGTAATTAAAGCTACTAAAATAAAATGGGAAACATTTCAGTATGCCAGGACTGTAAGATGCATGTTTTCAGTAAAAGAAGGTGTGAGGAATGTAGATGCATTCTGTTAAAGGGAAAAAGGGTACTTTTGTCCTAGAGTTGGGTGTTTTTGAATGGAAAAGAAAATAAGGAACAGATTAGTATGGATACAGAAAGTTGTGGAGGAAGAACACTGAGAGAGTTTTGTGCATGTTCAGACTGGCTAAGATAAGATTGAATTTAATTAAGAAGATGAATTTTAAAGTTAAAGTGGTCCAAAACCTGAATTTAGTTTTCTCTCTAGGAGGACAAATTTTCTTAAAATGTTTAACTGCTTTTGGTAATAGATTGTGTGAGTTTCTGTGCAGTTAATTGATTCATTACAACCTTTGAGATCTTTTATTGTCCCTTTGGTTAAATGAATGGATATTGTTTCACAGTGAACTATGATCCTATTTGACCAGGTGTTTTGAAACTTTTTGATATTTTTGACAAACTTCCCAAACATCAAATTCTAAATGAAGTTCATTTGACTTCTAGCTAACTATTGAGTTTTCTAAAGGGTTCCTGGAACACCTCAAAATATTTGATTTCTCTCCATCCTCAGAGAGAGGAATATTAAACTAATTAGGCATGGGAAGCATTGTCAAATGACTGGTGATAGAACTTCTTAGGTTGTATCATATGGGTAAATGTTATGAATATAGATATTCTAGAAATTATATGGAGCTCCTAAAATTTTGGTATGTTCTGGTAAATGATATCAGCCACAATTCTACTTATTATCTTAAATTGTGTGTCACAGAAGTAACTGAAGGGCTTCCCTGGTGGCGCAGTGGTTGAGAGTCCGCCTGCCGATGCAGGGGACACGGGTTCGTGCCCCATTCTGGGAAGATCCCACATGCCGCGGAGCAGCTGGGCCTGTGAGCCATGACCGCTGGGCCTGCACATCTGGAGTCTGTGCTCCGCAACGGGAGAGGCCACAACAGAAAGAGGCCCGCATTCCACAAAAAAAAAAAAAAAAAAAAAGAAGTAACTGAGTTTATTATAAACAGTTATTTTACTCTGATGCTTTTACAAAAGTATGTTTCATCTTCAAGAAGATTCATAGTACAGGTTTCTAATAACTTTCAGATCATACCACTGAACTGGGTAAAATTAAATATTCTAATGGAAAACATGATGGTTTCATAAACTGTTAACAGAAGATTAAGATCAAGGATTACTCTCATCAGAATGAGCAAAACTATAGGTATGGTTATAATTTTTGGTTTTTTGTCTGAAATATTACTGGTTTGTAACCTGTGTTTTCCAGGTATAAGGAAATCTTTAAATTACACCTCTGTAAGTAGAAGTTAAATATTTATCTTTTCTTTCTACCTGATCCCTCCAGAATTTGGAAACTCTTAAGTTCCCATCAGCTTTCTCAGATATATATGGAAGGCCACCTCCTAACAGGTACAGGAATCTCTATTTGGGGGACCTTGAGAAGAGAGGAATTCATCAAAATCTATCACCTAAATCTATAGATATTACAGTTGGAATCTGTGACATACTCTTGGTGTGTCTTTCCTGGCATTAAGGTTTTTTAAATTTCAATCTGAGATTTATTATGAAAAGTTCCAGCAAAGCCAATTTAAAAGAGCCTATGTGATCAATTAACCAGAACTTTTTTGCAACCAAATTAGTCTTAATTTAGCTATATTTTGTAGAAATGAAGATAATTATAGAAAGAAAAGGATTATGTTTCAGTAGATGTTGAATTTTAATTTTGTTAATTAAGGTCTGTATTTACTGGCTAAAACTCACTTCCCAGATAGCTCCTTTTAAAACTTAGTTGTTAGAAGGACAGTCTAAGCCTCTTTCTCAAGTTATCACAGTAATCTAACTTTTGATTAAGGTTGGATTCTCTGTGACCTACAACCAGGTGATCATGCATACTGGAAAAGACATCAGATAAAGGACTATTTACAGCCACATTGGAAAGGACCACATCAGACCTCTCCTGAATGAACTGCAATTCCTGTTTCTGACACCTGACTTCAACTAAGACCAACACTACCAAACCAGGAGAAGAAGATGACATCTGAAGTAGACAGCTGACCCAAGATGCTGGACCAGGACTGTATACTGATTACTTTGACAATTGCTCACCCTTTTGCTTATGAATAAATGTATTTCTTGGCTCAATTGCATATAAGTTTCAAAAATCCATCAAATTGCTGGATTTGTGGCCAATTACCTATGTCCAGTGTTCCCAGGTTGCCTTGTTGGAATTCTCCTCTCCAAGGCTCTAATTAGATAGCCCTTAGAAATTTTATTTTAAAAGAAAGAAACTCTAGTAGCATGCAAGCTAATGTTACCACTAATATCACTAAGTGAGACCCCCTTACCTGGCCAACTGATAATGCCAGTTCTGAATGTGACCATAAATACTCCTTTTCATTAGATGTGGAGTATTGGGTAGCTCCTAACAGGGCACAATAGATTTATGGAACAAGTTTATGACCTTGGCTCTCCCCCCAGCTTGGATAGGAAGATACATAATTGGTTTCCCTTAGGCTCAAGGTCACCAAGATCGTCTTGGAAACAACCCCTGTCAATCTGTCTTTAATATGGGCACACTGGTCTCAATCAGTTTTCCAATGGTATGATCATTTGATCTCAATCTTTGTTCCTTCACTTGGAATAGATGGTATCATTAGTCACATACATAATTTAACTAAATTTACTCAGCAAGCTTTGAAAGATGGTAATCAAGCCATTAACTTGCTTAATTCGGAAGTCTCCATGATAAGAAATGTAGTCTTACAGAATCGCCTGGGCCTTAATATTTTAACTGCTTTTCAAGGGAGAATTTGTGCTATAATACATACTGAATGCTGCAACTTTATACCCGTTGAGTCTTCAAATGTAACCAACTTATGACCCATATAAAGAGTCAGACTTCAGCTCTGAACACTCCTCTTTCCTCCTGGTTCGTGTCAGGAGGATCCTGGCTTAAATCTTTGCTAATTATGTTGTTGGTCCTACTGGCAATTTTAATTAGTTTGTGGAGCTTATAAGGTGATAGTTTCTTGCTTTTTGTGCTTTGTGTCACCTACTGGTACTAAGATAACGATTTCTAAAACACTTGAAATTTTGATCACATTTAGAGTGTCTAACATAATGGACATACACAATTTACATATTAGGAAAATTGGCTTAAATCTTATTGGACCACTTGGAATTGACTGTAGGACCTTGCTGAAGATTCTACTAGTATAATCCACCAAAAAATGAAAACTGGGCGAGTAGGACTGGGCACTGAAGACCATGATGAACTCAGGGCCGAGTTTACCACCCTGGCATTGAGAGACCAAATATCTGATCACCTAATGCTTCCTATTGAAAGATTAATGATCAAAAGGGGGAAATGGCGAAATAAAATTCACATTTTATAGCAAGACAATATTTTTTTTTGTTTTTCTTGAAATTAATTGTTATTGTAGGATAGTTGATTTACAATGCTGTCTTAGTTTCTGCTGTACAGGAAAGTGAACCAGTTATACATATATCCACTCTTTTTTAGAAACTTTTCCCATATAGGCCATTACAGAGTATTGAGTAGAGTTACCTGTGCTATACAGTAGGTCCTTATAAACTATTTTATATATAGTAATATGTATATGTCAATCCCAATCTCCCAATTTATCCCTCCCTGCCTTTCTCCCTTCATGACCATAAGTTTTGTGTTCTACATCTGTGACTCGATTTGTTTTGTAAATAAGTTCACTTGCACAACTTTTTTAGATTGTACATATAAGTGAAAACATATGATACTGTCTTTCTCTTTCTAACTGAATTCACTCAGTATGGCAATTTCTAGGTCCATCAGTGTCATTGCAAATGACATTCTTTCATTCTTTTTACGGTTGAGTAATATTCCATTGTATATATGTACCTCATCTTCTTTATCCATTTATCCATTGATGGACATTTAGGTTGCTTCCATGTCCTGGCTATTGTAAATAGTGCTGCAGTGAATATTGGGGTGCATGTATCCTTCTGAATTATGGTTTCCTCCAGATATATGTGCAGGAGAGGGATTGCTGGATTGTATGATAGTTCTATTTTTAGTTTTTTAAGGAACCTCATACTGTTCTCCATAGTGGTTGTACAAATTTACAATCCACCAACAGCGTAGGAGGGTTGCCTTTTCTCCACACCCTCTCCAGCATTTACTTTTTGTAGATTTTTTTGATGATTGCCATTCTAAGCAGTGTGATGTGATAACTCATTGTAGTTTTGATTTACATTTCTCAAGTAATTAGTGATGTTGAGCATCCTTTCATGGGCTTTTTGGCCATCTATATGTCTTCTTTGGAGAAATGTCTATTTAGATATTGGGCCCATTTTTTGATTGGGTTTTTTTTGATATTGAACCACATATGCTGTTAGCATATTTTGGAGATTAATCCCTGTTGGTCACTTCATTAGCAAATATTTTCTCCCATTCTGATGGTTGTCTTTTCATTTTGTGTATGGTTTCCTTTGTGGTGCAAAAGCTTTTAAGTTTAATTAGGTCCCATGTGTTTATTTTTTTATTAATATTTATTGGAGTATAGTTGCTTTACAATGTTGTGTTAGTTTCTGCTGTACAGCAAAGTGAATCAGATATACATATACATATATCCCCTCTTTTTTGGATTTCCTTCCCATTTACGTCACCACAGAGAACTGAGTTGAGTTCCCTGTGTTATACAGTAGGTTCTTACAGGTTATTTATTTTATGCATAGTAGTGCATATATGTCAAACCCAATCTCCCAATTCATCCCATCCCCCATCCACCCCTGGTATCCACACATCCGTTCTCTTTGTCTGTGTCTCTATTTCTGCTTTGCAAAAAAGTTTATCTGTATCATTTTTCTAGATTCCACATATAAGCGATATTATACAAAATTTGTTTTTCTCCTTCTCACTTACTTCACTCTGTATGACAGTCTCTAGGTCCATTCACGGCTCTGCAAATTGCACAGTTTAGTTCCTTTTTATGGCTGAGTAACATTCCATTGTATATATGTACATCTACGTTATTCTTCTGTTGATGGACATTTAGGTTGCTTCCATGTCCTGGCTATTGTAAATATTGCTGCAATGAACAATAGGGTGCATGTACCTCTTTGAATTATGGTTTTCTCTGGGTACATACCCAGGACTGGGATTGCTGGGTTACATGGTAGTTTTATTTTTAGCTTTCTAAGGAACCTCCATACTGTTCTCCATACTGGCTATATCAATTTACAAGCCCTCCAAGAGTGTAAGAGGGTTCCCTTTTCTACAAACCCTCTCCAGCATTTATTGTTTGTACATTTTTTAATGATGGCCATTCTGACTGGTGTAAGGTGGTACCTCCTTGTAGTTTTGGTTTGTGTTTCTCTAATAACTAGTGATGTGGAGCATCCTGTCATGTGTTTCTTGGCCATCTGTACGTCTTCTTTGGAGGAATGTCTATTTAAGTCTTCTGCCCATTTTTTAATTGGGTTGTTTGTTTGTTTGTTTGTTTTTGATATGAGCTACATGAGCGGTTTGTATATTTTGGAGATTAATCTCTTGTCAGGTGCTTAGTTGGAAAATATTTTCTCCCATTCTGAGGGTTGTCTTTTCATCTTATTTATGGTTTCCTTTGTTTTGCAAAAGCTTTTAAGTTTAATTAGGTCCCATTTGTTTATTTTTGTTTTTATTTTCATTGCTTTAGGAGGTGGGTCAAAAACAGTCTTGCTGTGATTTATGTCAAAGAGTGCTCTGCCAATTTTTTCCTCTAAGGGTTTTATATTATCTGACCTTACATTTAGGTCCTTAATCCATTTTGAGTTTATTTTTATGTATGGTGTTAGGGAATGTTCTAATTTTATTCTTTTACATGTAGATAACCAGTTTTCACATCACCAGTTATTGAAGAGGCTGTCTTTTCTCCACTGCATATTCTTGCCTCGTTTTTCATAGATTAGGTGACCATATGTGCGTGGGTTTATCTCTGGGCTTTCTATTCTGTTCCATTGATCTATATGTCTGTTTTTGTGCCAATACCATACTGTCTTGATTACTGTAGATTTGTAGTATAGTCTGAAGTCAGGGAGACTGATTCTTTCTGCTCCATTTTTCTTTCTCAATACTGCTGTGGCTCTTTGGGATTTTTTGTGTGTTTCTATACAAATTGTAAAATTTTTTGTTCTACTTCTGTGAAAAATGCTATTGGTAATTTCATAAGGATTGCATTGAATGTGTAGATTGATTTGGGTAGTATAGTTATATTGAAAATATTGATTCTTCCAATCCATGAACATGTCATATCTTTCCATCTGTTTGTGTCATCTTTGATTTTTTCATCAGTGTCTTATAATTTTCTGTGTACAGGTCTTTTACCTCCTTAGGTAGGTTTATTCCTTGGTATTTTATTCTTTTTGATGTGATGGTAAATGGGATTTTTTCCTTGATTTCCCTTTGCGATCTTTCATTTTAATGTATAGAAATGCAAAATATTTTTGTGCATTAATTTTTATCCTGCAAGTTTACCAAATTCATTGATGAGCTCTAGTAGTTTTCTAGTAGCATCTTTAAGATGCTCTATGTATAGTATCATGTCATCTGGAAACAGTGACAGCTTTACTTTTTTTTTTCTGATTTGGATTCCTTTTATTTCTTTTTCTTCTCTGATTGCTGTGGCTAAAACTTCCAAAACTATGTTGAATAAAAGTAGTGAGAGGACATCCTTGTCTTTTTCCTGATCTTAGAGGAAATACTTTCAGCTTTTCACTGTTGAAAATGATGTTACCTGTGACTTTTTCATATATGGTCTTTTTTATGTTGAGGTAGGTTCCCTCTATGCTGACATTCTGGAGTTTTTATCATAAATGTGTGTTGAATTTTGTCAAAAACTTTTTCTGCCTCTATTGAGATGATCATATGGTTTTTATTCTTCAGTTTGTTAATGTGGTGTATCTCATTGATTTATTTATGTATATTGAAGACTTGCATCCCTGGCATAAATCTCACTTGATCATGGTGTATGTTCTTTTAAATTTGTTGTTGGTTTTGACTTGCTCTTATTTTGTTGAGAATTTCTGAGTCTGTGTTCATCAGTGATATTAACTTGTAATTTTCTTTTATTGGTGATGTCTTTGTCTGGTTTTGATATCAGGTGATGGTGGCTTCATAGAATGAGCTTGGGAGTGTTGATTCCTCTGCAATTTTTTGGAATATTTTGAGAAGTATAGGTGTTAATTCTTCTCTAAATGTTTGATAGAGTTCACCTATAAAGCTACCTGGTCCTGTACTTTTGTTTGCTGGAAGATTTTTATCACTGTTTAAATTTCAGTACTTGTGATTGGTCTGTTCATATTTTCTATTCTACTGGGAATTTACTGTAGGACCTTGCTGAACATTCTGCTAGCATTGCCCCCCAAAAGATAGAACTGTGTTATTAGGACTTGGCATTGAGGAACATGATTGACCCGGACAGGCAAGCATCCACCCGAGCATTAAGGGACCAAATATTTGATCACCTAATGCTTTCTATTGAAAGATTAATGATCAAAAGGGGGAAATTGTGAAATAAAATTCATATCTTATGGCAAGGCCAGAAAAATTTAAACATAAACATTTTTCTCTGCCCTTTGGCCTCCTCTTTCCCCCCTATTCTGCACTGTGGATCTGCATTATGCATCAAGCAGACCCTCAACACCACTGGCAGAAATACTTGCTCCACCATAAAGAGCAACATTCTCCTAGCACCAAAAAGACAACTCCTTAAAAGATAACATTCCTTCTTGCTCTTGTAAGGGGCCACAATGATGCTTATGTCTGGCTTGTGTACACGGTCAATAATACATCATTTAATGTCCAGACCTTTGTCTCAAAAAACTTATATAACTGTGCCTTGACTTCTAATGGGCAGAACAGTTCTCAGAGTTTTCTGAGATGTTGTTCCCGGGTTATAATCCTTAATTTGGCTCAAATAAAATTTTCCATTTATCTTAGATTGACTGATTATTTTTTCATTGACAACATCATGTTCTACTGTAAGGCACTTAAAAGTGACCAAAATTTATAATATAAATTTAACAATTTATATTATAGAATCTCAACAGTAATATAGTATCTCAGGCCTCATACTCCTCTAAATCTTCTTTTCCTCAAGCACAAGGACAAGAGTTCAAAATAAAGGATTTACCATTGTTTTCTGAGGAGCGAGAGAGTTTTTTTCTGTTTCATTTCATCTGTATATTCTTGGAGTTTGGGTTTATATTATTTTATGCTACAAATACACATTATTTCAGGCACTTAATGTGATAACTCAGCTTCATGAGCTACAAGAAACATCACCATCATTTAAGACATTTTTTCTATAAGGGAATGCATTCCAAAAATATTTAAAGAGCTATTTGAAAGTGAACTATTTGGAAGTTACTGACGTGGGTCAGAATATGCCACCTCAAAATATACCACTTTGACATGAGGATTATTTTGAGTTAAAGGCAATTAAGAAAGAGCAAACACAGGAGGAGATCTCTGCCCTGCCCTTATCTACCAAAAAGCAGGGCATACATTTCCATTTGTAAAAGTGTTCCCCTCTCCCTTTCCAGGAAGTGAACAACTCTTATCAAAAGAAAATGGCTTGGGCTTCCCTGGTGGTGCAGTGGTTGAGAGTCTGCCTGCCGATGCAGGGGACACGGGTTCGTGCCCCAGTCCAGGAAGATCCCACATGCCACGGAGCGGATGGGCCCGTGAGCCATGGCCGCTGAGCCTGCGCATCCAGAGCCTGTGCTCCACAACGGGAGAGGCCACAGCAGTGAGAGGCCCGCATACTGCAAAAAAAAAAAAAAAAAAAAAAAAAAGAGAATGGCTTGAATCTTCATAACAAATCTTACTAAACAACCCTATCTACTATATTTTCCTAGTTAACATCTCACTATTTACCACCCTTAGGATCCCAAACCCACTTTTCCTTTGTCTAGTCCCTTCTTCACAGTTTATCATTCTTTGTTAAAATGATATATAATCTCCCTGGTATAACTGCCTCTTTGGTTTTTACTATTTTTGTGTGTGTGAAGCCCCCTCTCCTACGTGAAAATTAAAGACATTAATATATCTTTTCTCCTGTTAATCTGTCTTTTGTCAATTTAACTTGCATGTTCCAGCTACATACATAAGAGGGTAGAAGAAGAATTTTTCTTCCACAACAGTTCAATGGGCTCATAAGTTCAATATTCCAGCATTCTAATATTTGCAATCAAATACAAATTAAAAGCTTATTTATATATTAGTCATATTTGCAATTCTGAAATTATTCATCATTTTCTCTCAATCAATTTTTCTCAACTAGGGGCTTACCTAAGGACAAGATAAATGAGTAATGGTCAGTGGCAGGCAAGTGAGAAAAAGTTCTCCAGGTGATACTGATGCACAAGTCCTCGCTCAATCACTATTGCAAACCTTTGTTTTCTGGTATAAATTTGCACCATGTCTCAGAATATATGCAAACATGGCCCCCTAAAACAGCTTCCTAGTAAACAACCTTATCTATTTCAAACCTCACGCCAGGTAGGCAAGGGTACCCTCTGTACTTGCTTACCACTTATCAACTATTGCTACCTGGGGCCCCACCCTATTTATAAACAAGTCTCTGACTCTCACTCACTCTTCCTCAGCATACTGGTATCCTCTTAAGAGGGAAGCATATATCTACATAGAGATGTCTGAAAGCACCATGTTCTAGATACCAATCCAGACATAAAATCACAAGAGTTCATCATTCTTGGCAGAGGGAAAAGGGGTAGCAACTTAGGTCATAATTGGGATATTCAGTTGACTAAAGGAGCTGTGGAAATTCAAGCACTATTTTAATACTAATACCTAGATTCTGAAATGAGACTGTCCAAATTGACTTGAGGAATTTAAAATCAATTTGGACTGTAGAAGTCTGCTGTTGCTATTTATCTGACTGAAATAAGAGACAAAGATAAAGCCAGTCAAAAGTTAACAGGAAACAATATGCTTTCCCAAGTCCCATTGCAGCTGTAAAGTATCATAACAATCCCTTTCTTTGAGTGACTACGGCTCTCTCTAAAATCATAGACTATCAGAAACATCACTGTTTGAGACACTATCAGGAAGAATAAAATAACCTAATTTTACCTGGAGGATCTAAATTACTTTGACCCAGATAAGAGACCTTGATTTCCATCTAATGTACTCTGATTGATAAAAGATTTCTGGGTATAACATCCCACATCTATACTAACTATCTCTTCCCAAGGACACAGGATCTTGGGTCCACTTTGAAATCCAGATCAGATGTTGGTCCCTTTACATGCTGTCCTGCTTTGCCCATGAAGCACTGCTTCATTTGAATTTCACCTAAAATCTATCATTCTCTCAAATCTTATAGTAATTCTATATTTTCCTTTGTTTGGTGAGATACCCCATGATTCCTCTGGTTTTCAATATTGGCCTTTTTTATTAGCTCATCAATCCAAGTCTCATTCAGATAGATATTAAAAAGTCTACTTTTATCCTAGAAGAAAATTATATTTATCCATTCATTTACTATGAAATATTATCCAAAACTTGAAAGTAAAATAAACCTATGGGCATTATGTCTTTTAATGTTATACAGGGCAAATTCCACTCAAAGATTATTTAGAAAAATTAACCTAGTTTAAGTCACTGATATTGGTTAAAAGTCCCAAAATTAGTAAAGTTACATTGTAACATACAGATTTGGTGTAGTGGAGGTGCAAATAATTTCTGTCTGTTGAAACAGATAATTCCAAAGGTTACATTGTATGGCCTTGTAAGAATTAACATGTTTTGTATCTAAAACAGAAATTTTGTGCAGAGGAAGGAAAACTCCCAAACTCATTCTATGAGGCCACCATCACCCTGATACCAAAACCAGGCAAAGATACCACTAAAAAAGAAAATTACAGGCCAATATCATTGATGAAAACAGACACAAAAATCCTCAAAAGATACTAGCAATTTGAATCCAACAATACATTAAAAGGTTCATACACCATGATCAAGTGGGATTTATCCCAGGGATGCAAGGAAATTTTCAATATCTGCAAATCAATCAATGTGATACACCACGTCAACAAATTGAAGAATAAAAACCTTATGATCATCTCAAGAGATGCAGAAAAAGCTCTTGACAAAATTAAACACTGATTTATAATAAAAACTCTCCAGAAAGTGGGCATAGAGGGAACCTATCTCAACATAATAAAGCCATATATGACAAACCTACAGCTAACATCATATTCAATGGTGAAAACATGAAAGCATTTCCTCTAAGATCAGGAAGAAGAAAGGGATGCCCACTCTCATCACTTTTATTCAACATAGTTTTGGAAGTCCTAGTTATGGAAATCAGAGAAGAAAAAGAAATAAAAGGAATCCAAATAGGAAAAGAAGAAGCTAAACTGTCACTGTTTCGGAAGACATGATACTATACATAGAACATCCTAAAGATGCTACCAGAAAACTACTTGAGCTCATCAATGAATTTTCACAAAGTTGCAGGATACAAAATTAATACACAGAAATCTGTTGCATTTCTATACACTAGCAATGAAAGATCAGAAAGAGAAATTCAAGAACCAATCCCATTTACCATTGCATCAAAAAGAATAAAATACCTAGGAATAAACTTACCTAAGGAGACAAAAGACCTGTATTCTGAAAAATATAAGATGCTGATGAAAGAAATCGAAGACACAACAGATGGAAAGATATACCATGTTCTTGGATTGGAAGAACAAATATTCTCAAAATGACTATACTACCCAAGGTAATCTACAGATTCAATGCATTCCCAATCAAATTACCAATGGCATTTTTCAGAGAACTGTAACAAAAAAAATCTTAAAATTTGTATGGAGACACAAAAGACCCCGAATAGCCAAAGCAATCTTGAGAAAGAAAACTGGAGCTGGAGGAATCAGGCTCCCTGACTTCAGACTATACTACAAAGCTTGAGTCATCAAAACAGTATGGTACTGGCACAAAAATAGAAGTATAGATCAAGGGAACAGGATAGAAAGCCCAGAAATTAACCTAAGCACCTCTGGTCAATTAATGTATGACAAAGGAGGCAAGACTAAACAATGGTGGAAAGACAGTCTCTTCAACAAATGGTGCTGGGAAAACTGACAGCTACATGTAAAAAAAGTGAAATTAGATCATTCATTAACACCATACACAAAAATAAGCTCCAAATATATTAAAGATCTAAATTTGAAACCAGACACTATAAAACTCCTCAAATGAAACATAGGCAGAGCACTCTGTGACATAAATCACAGTAATATCTTTTCTGATCCATATCCCAGAGAAATGGAAATAAAAACAAATGTGACCTAATTATACTCAAAAGCTTTTGCACAGCAAAGGAAACCATAAACAAAACAAAAAGACAACCTACAGATTGGGAGAAAATATTTGCAAGTGATGTGACTGACAAGGGATTAATCTCAAAAATTTACAAACAACTCATGAGGCCTAATATCATCAAAACAAACAACCCAATCAAAAACTGGACAGAAGACCTAAATAGACATTTTTCCAAGAAAGACATATGAATGGCCAAGAGGCTCATGAAAAGATGTTCAACATTGCCAACAATTACAGAAATACAAATCAAAACTATGAGATATTACCTCATACCAGTCAAAGTGGCTATCATCAAAAAATCCACAAACAATAAATTCTGTAGAGGGTGTGGAGAGAAGGGAACCCTCCTACACTGTTGGTGGGAATGTAAATTGGTACAGCCACTGTGGAGAACAGTATGGATGTTCCTTAAAAAACTAAAAATAGAGCTACCATATGACCTTGCAATTCCACTCCTAGGCGTATATCTGGAGAAAAACATGGTCCGAAAGGATACATGCACCCTAATGTTCATTGCAGCACTGTTTATAATAGCCAAGACATGGAAGCAACCTAAATGTCTATTGACAGAGGAATGAATAAAGAAGATGTGGTGTATACATACAGTGGAATATTACTCAGCCATAAAAGGAATGAAATAATGCCATTTGCAGCAACATGGATGGACCTAGAGATTGTCATACTCAGTGAAGTAAGTCAGACAGAGAAAGAGAAATATGATATGGTATTGCTTGTATGCAGAATCTAAAATGAAATGATACAAATGAACATATTTACAAAATAGAAATGGACTCACAGACTTAGAGAATGAACTTATGGTCACCAGGTTGGGCAGGATGGAGGGAAGGCACAGTTAAGGAGTTTGGGATTGACAAGTACACACTGCCTTATTTAAATAGGATAACCAACAAGGAACTGCTATATAGCACAGGGAACACTGCTCAATGTTATGTGGCAGCCTGGATGGGATGGGAGTCTGGGGGAGAATGGATGCATGAATATGTATGGCTGAGTCACTTTGCTGTGCACCTGAAAATATCACAACATTGTTAATTGGCTATACTCCAATATAAAATAAAAAGTTAAAATAAATAAATAAATAAAATAGCAATTTTTTCCTAAAAGTTTTTTTGATTGTCTATACATAATTAGCTTCTCAAATTAACTGGTTTTACAATCTTTCTGGTCCCCTCATTAATTGATGAATTAAATACAATCTTTGACACCTGTTCCTTTTATATTTGTATAAAAATAGTGAGCTAAACTTTCTGAAAATCAAATTTTAACAGTTTACTCAGTAAACAAACAATACAGATATTCAAACATTTTTACTAATTTTTTTATTATTTATTATTTACTTACATATTTACCATTTCTGACCCTCTTCATTTCTCTGTGGAGATCCAAATTTCCATCTAGAATCCTTTTCCTTCTCCCTGAAGAACTTGTTTTAACATTTCTTGTAGTTCAAATCATCTGGTAATTAATTCAGCCATTGTATGAAAATGCCACTATTTTACTTTTATTTTTAAAAAGAATTTTACTGGGTATTATGCTCCAGTTTGATTTTTTTCTTTCAGTACGTTTAAAGATGTTACTCCATTGTCTTCTGGCTTTCACAGTGTCAAAATAAAGGCAGTTGTCATTCTCATTTTGTTCCCTTAATATGACTTTTTTCTCTGGCTGCCTTATTTTTTTTTCATTTTTGGCCACACTGCATGGCTTGTGGGATCTTAGCTCCCCAACTGTGTATCAAACCTGGGCCCATGGCATTGAAAGCACTGAGTCTTAACCTCTGGGCTGCCAGGGAATTCCCTTTGGTGGCATTTAAGATTTTCTCTTTTTTACTGTTATTTTCCATTTATCGTGTGTGCTGTGTGTAGCAATGCATTTCCAATATTTCTTCTGTCTCTGGTTTGTATAAATTCTTAATTCTCCTGGATTATAATTTGTTTCAAATTTGGAAACATTTGGCCATTATTTTTTCAAATTAATTGTCTATACATCACATCTTCCTTTTGGGACTCCAATTACACATATTTAGACAGCTTGATATTGTCCCACAGCTCACTAAATTTCTGTTCATTTTTTTCTTCTTTTTTACTTCTGTGCCTCATTTTGGATTATTTCTTTTGCTATATCTTCAAGTTCACTAATCTTTTCTTTTGAAATGTCTAATCTTCTCTTATGAATTTGTCAAATTATCAATTCTAAATTGGAGCACAGGGTCTGGATGGTGAGACATGGTTCAAAAATAGACAAGAGAAATTGAAATTGAGAATTTCATTATTCACAGGTCCTGGAGGAAGTGTCTGTCATGCATCAAGAGGTTACATAGAGAAGTCAAGGCAAAGTGCACAGAGAAACAGGACCCGGGACACATGCCTTTATTAGGGTGTGTGGGTAAAATGTTTTGGGGTTCTTGGCCTAAGACCAGATTGGTCAATTCAAACCAAAAGAGCAGTGTTTAATAAGTTCTACAAGGTTCTTTCTAAGGGGCACAAAATAAAAGACACTAGGAGGCAGGAGAGACTGTTTGATTACAAGAGCTTTTGGAGAAATCACATCAGGAACTTGCATTTGCTTGTGACTCTGTGTGCTGCCATTTAGAGCATGCACTTTTGTGAGGGGGCTAGCATCAGTTTAACATCACTATAGGCTGCTTGGGCATACAAAATGGATGCCAAGACAGCAATATCATGGAAGAGTTTAGCTAAACTCTAGACATGTTGTTAATCCCATTTTTTTTCATTTCTGAGATTGTATTCTCTAGAAGATGCATTTTGTTTTTTTATATCTATTCTTTCTTTTCTCATTATGTTCATGTTTTCTTTTACAAGTATGAGAATATAAAGTATAGTTATAATAGCTGTTTAAGTGTTCTTGTCTTGTAATTTTATCTTCCCTGCAATTTCTGATTCAATTGACTGATTTAACTCCTTATTGATTATACTTTATGGCTTCTTTAAATAGCTAGGAAATACTGATTCAATGCCAGTCATTGTGAATTTTATGTTGCTGAGTGCTGGATTTTGTTGTCATCTTTCTAATACTATTGAACTTTTTCTGGCAGGCAGTTAAATAACTTGGGACTTAATTTGATAATTTTAGTACTTGTTAGCTCTCTATGGAAGGCTTAGAATTAGCTTTATTCTAGTTCTAATTTGTCTCTGCTTCTTAGGAATAGCCTTTCTGGGGTCTCTACTGATGTTGCATGTATTCAACAAGATCTTTCTCCTTTAGCTGGAAGTAAGATAAATTATTTTCAGCCCTCTGTGAGCTAAGGAAATTTTTTGACAGATCCTTGGTAATTAATTTTCCTCATAAGTTGTTTTTGCCTGATCTGTGGGGCTTTATCCTCTGCATGCAAAGATTGGAATTCAGCCAAAGACCTAAGGGATTCCCCATGCTAATTGTAGAGCCTGTAGTCTATGTAGCTTCCTTCCCTCAGACACTGGATCCTGTAATTTCTCACTTCCCTCATCTTTTCTATTTCTCCTCAACTCAATGTGATTCTCAAATTCTCTTTAGTTTGTCTCTACATATGAGATAGTCTAGGGATTATCTCAAAGCAGAAATCTTTGGTGATTTTAGGTTCATTACATTTGTTTGTGTTTTCCAAGTGATTATTGTCTTGTTCTCCCTTTTGTCTGAAAAATAGCTTTTTCCTATATTTGGTTCACTTTTTAAAATTTTTAACTGCAAAAGGGTTATTCCAGACTTCCTTACTCCTTCATGCATAGAAGCAGAAGTTTCACTTACATTCGTTTTTTAAATAATGTTTTGAAGAGTATAGATTTCCAAATTAGCTGCGTTTTTAAAGCACTTTAAAACTGTCATCCATAATTTAACTAAGGTGATAAAACATCTGTACACTAAAAACCATAGGACATTATTGAAAGAAATTCAAGAAAACTCAAATAAATGGAAAAAATATTCTATGCTTATGGATTGGAAGAATTAATGTGTTAAAATGTCCATACAAACCAAAGTGATCTGCAGTATCAATGCAATCCCTATTAAAATTCCAAAGGCATTTTTCAAAGGAACAGAAAAAAGAAAAACTATACTGAAATTTGTATGGAACCATGAAAACACCTGAATTGTCAAAGCAATCCTCTTAAAGGACAACAAGGTAGGAGGCATTACCCATCCTGATTTCAAACTGTATAACAAAGTTATAGTGATCAAAACAGTACTGGCATAAAAATAGGCACACAGAAAAGTGAAACAAAATAAATAGTCCAGATATAAATGAAAGCACATACAGTCAACAATTTTTGAAAAGGATGACAAGACCACACAATGGAGAAATATAGTCTCTTCAATAAATAGTATTGAAGAATAGTAATAGTATCTCACTGGTGGGGAGATTAGGTGGGACAGAAGGGGAGCTTCAGGGGCCAGGAGGAGAGTGCAGCACCTGGTCTGTGGCAGGCAAGACAAAGTGAGACCTACACAGGTGGTCTGTGACACAACCTTCCATACCCCAGCCTGAAATGTGTATCCACCAGTGCAGATGGGGGCTGAGTGTTGGAATGTGAGGTTTGGAGAGCAGACATGGGGAGAGGACTACGGTTGGCTGTGAAGAAACAGCTTGAGGGGATAGGAGTGAGGAGCTCCACAACCAGGAATTCTCATGGAGGAAGATCCAACCACCATAGAAGTGAAGCACCATTGTTGAATGACACACAAAGGGTGGGACCACCATTAAAACCTTTCTCCCCATGTGCAGGCCCCTGCCTCCATGGGTACTAGGAAAGGCTCCAACTGGAGCAGGCTCATGTGCCCCCAGCTGCCACCACCTCTTCAATCCCCTCCCCACTGGGACAAGGTCCTGTGCCCCTGGCTGCTGCTGCCTCCCCCACACCCCCACACCTGGGCAGGCTCATGTGTGTTGAGGCAGCCTTGGGAGCAGATGTCTGTGGGTGTCCCACAAGCAGAGGTGGGGCTGAAACCACAGCTGAAACCCAGGGCCCATGCAACTGAGGAGAAGGGCTAAAATCTCTCCTCATTGCTGGGAGAACCATGGATTTATACCCCTGCAACTGGATTTGTAAACTCAGCACCTGCAGAACATCTGAATGGACAAGTGCTCTCACAACCAAGATGGGTCTAGCTTTAGAAGCTGTGGAATTTGTGGGCATGTACATGTGGGAGTTGGGCCTAGCCAGAGTCTGAGCTGCCTCCATAACACCCACAGCAGGTCCAGATCCATGATTACTGCAATCATGGGACCTGACTTCAGTGGACCTATGCTGTGGCCTTGTGAAAACAATGCATGAGAGACACCAGGACCAATTGCTGGCATAACCACGATTAAGGTGGGGCTTAGAGCAGTGCCAACAACAGTGTAATCTGAGAGCTCACACAATGTGTGAAAGGTGACACAACAGAGCACACCCACAGATGAACAGCTCCAGAGATGGAATACTCAGTACCTTCTCTCCAGTGGGAGTGTTCCAATCCTGCCTACCTCACATCACAGATCAGAAACACAATGAAGAGACAGATCTCAAAGCCTCTATTCCAACATCTAGGGAGAAGACCTTGCCCCTGACAGGGCATTGACAACCACAGAGCAGAGGGGAGGCTCTGCTTAACATCCAGTGCAGGGTCTAGTTGCCAAAACATAAGTCACACCTCCTATCAAGGGGATAATGGCCAGCATACACTAAGGAAAGAGATGGCAGACATCCATACTAAAAACAGCCCTCTCATCAAAAATTATTAAACCTATGCAGGCTACACAGGAATGTTCCCACATAAAGATAACCCTCCAAGACAGTGTGAGGGTCTGGCATCAGAAGGAAGAAACCTCAAAACATTTAGCTTTGAAGGCCAGTAGGGGTTTAGTGTAGGAAATCCACAGACTGGGGAAACAGAGACTCCACACTTGGAAGGTGCACCCAAGATCTCACATGCACTGGGACCTAGCACAAAGCAGTACTTCCATAGAACCTAGGCTATACCTACCTAGGGGTCTTGGAGGGTCTCATGGGGAGGTGAGGGTCAATAGTAGCTCACTGTGGGAGCAAGGACACTGGTAGCAGAAGCCACAGGGAATGTTGATCAGTGTGAGCTCTCCCAGAGGACCCCATTTCAGCATCAGGACCAGCCCCACCCAACAGCCTGCAGGCTCCAGTCCTGGGATGCCTCAGTCAAACAACCAACAGGGCAGGAACAAAGCACCACACATCAGCATACTAGCTGCTTAAAGTCATACTGAGAGCACAGTTATCTGCTAAACATGCCCCATGACATGGCCCTGCCCACCAGATGGACCAGACCCAGCTCCAGCCACCAGTGGGCTGGACCAGTCTCTCCCACCAGGAAGCCTACACTAGCCTCTTAGACAGCATCATTCACCAGGGGGCAGACAGCAGAAGCAAGAAGAACTACAAGCCTGCAGCCTGTGGAATGGAAATTGGAATCAAAGAACGTTAGACAAAATGAGAAAGCAGAGGAATATGTTCCAGATGAAGGAACAAGGTAAAACCCCAGAAAAAATAACTAAGTGAAGTGGAGATAGGCAATCTACCTGAAAAACAATTCAGAGCAATGTTAGTAAAGATGATCCAAGATCTCAGAAAAAGAGTAGAGGCATAGATCAAGGAGATACAAGGAATGTTTTAAAAAGACCTAGAAGAGCTAAAGAACAAACAAACAGAGATGAACAACACAATAACTGAATTAACAAATAACCTAGAAGGAATCAATAGCAGAATAACTATGGCAGAAGAACAAATAAGTGAGCTGGAAGACAGGGCGGTGGAAATCACTGCCATAGAACAGAATAAAGAAAAAAGAATGAAAAGAAATGAGGACAGTCTCAGAGACTTCTGAGACTTAAATATTAAACACACCAACCTGGGAATTCCATTGTGGGATAGTGGTTAGGTGTCAGTACTTCAACTGCTGTGGCCTGGGTTCAGTTCCTGGTCAGGGAACAGAGATCCTGCAAGCTGTGCAATGTGACCAAAATATAAATAAATAAATAAATACACATGCCAACATTCACATTATAGGGGTCCCAGAAGAAGAAGAGAAAGGGAATGGGCTTGAGGAAATATTTGAAGAGATTGTAGCCACAAACTTCCCTAACATGGGAAAGGAAACAGTCACCCAATTCCAGGAAGCACAGAGAGTCCCCCCATATAGGATAAACTCAAGGAGCAACACACCAAGACATATAGCAATCAAACTAACAAAAATTAAATACAAATGAAAAATATTAAAAGCAACAAGGGAAAAGCAACAAATTATATACAAGGGAATTCCCATAAGGTTATCAGCTGACTTTTCAGCAGAAACTCTGCAGGCCAAAAGGAAATGGCAGGATATATTTAATTGATGAAAGGGAAAAACCTACAACCAAGTATACTGTACCCAGCTAGGCTCTCATTCAGAATCAGTTGGGAAATAAAAAGTTCTACAGACAACCATGGGGATTCCCTGGGGTTCCAGTGGTTAGGACTCCATACACTCACTGCCAAGGGCCCATGTTGAATCCCTGGTCAGGGAACTAAGATCCCACAAGCTGCATAGCTCAGCCAAAAAAAAAAAAAAAAGCTTTACAGACAAACAAAAGCTAAGAGAATTCAGCACCATCAAACTAGGCTTACAACAAAGGCTAAAGAAATGTCTCATGAGTGGGGGGTGGGAGGAAGAAGCCACAACTAGAAACAAGAAAATTACAAATGAGAAAGCTCACTGGTAAAGGTAAACATATGGTAAAAGTAGGAAATCATCCACACAAAAATATGATATCAAGACAAGCAACCATGAGAAGAGGAGAGTACAAATGCAGGAAATGAGAATTGCATTTGAAATTGAGACCAGCAATTAAAGCAATCACATACATATATAGACTGCTATATCAAAATCTCATGGGAACTGCAAATCAAATAATTGACAATAGATACACACAAAAAAAGAGAAAAAGCAACCCAAACACAAAACTAAAGATAGTCATCAAACCACAAGAGAAGAGTACAAAAGTAGGGAAGAAAGACCAACAAAAAGAAATCCTAAACAATTTAAAAAATGGCAGTAAGAACATACATACTGATAACTACTTTAAGTGTAAACGGATTAAATGCTCCAACCAAAAGACAGACTGAATGAATGGATACAAAAACAAGTCCTGTATATATGCTGTCTACAAGACACCCTATTCAGACCTAGGGACACATGCAGACTGAAAGTGAGGGTTTGGAAAAAGATATTCCATGAAAATGGAAATCTAAAGAAAGTTGGAGTAACAATAATCATATGAGACAAATAGACTTTAATATAAAGACTATTACAAAGGACAAGGAAGGACACTACATAATGAACAAGGGATCAATCCAAGAAGAAGATATAACAATTATAACTATGTATACACCCAATATAAGAGCACCTCAATATATAAGGCAAATGCAAACAGCCATAAAATGGGAAATCGACAGTGACACAATAATAGTGGGGAACTTTATCACCTCACTTACACCAGCAGACAAATCATCCAGACAGAAAATCAATAAGAAACACAAGCCATAAATGACACATTAGATCAGAAGGACTGAATTGATATTTATAGGGTATTCCATCTGAAAGTAGCAGAATACATTTTCTTCTTAAGTGCAAATGGAACATTCTCCAGGATAGATCACATCTTGGGTCACAAATCAAGTCACATTAAATTTAAGAAAATTGAAATCATATAAGCATCTTTTCTGACCTCAACACTATGTTATTAGAAATAAGTTACAGAAAAAAATTGCAAAAACACAAAACACATGGAAGCTAAACAATATGCTATTAAACAACCAATGGATCACGGAAGAAATCAAAGATGAAATTTAAAAGAAATAACTAGAGAAAAATGAAAATGAAAACATGATGATCCAAAACCTATTGGACACAGCAAAAGCAGTTCTAAGAGTGAAGTTTATAGCAATATAATCTTACATCAGAAAACAAGAAAAATCTCAAATAAATAACCTAACCTTATATCTACAGCAACTAGAGAAAGAAGATCAAAATCCAAAGTTAGTAGAAGGAAAGAAATCATAACAATCAGAGCAAAAATAACTGAAATAGAGATGAAGAAAACAATAGCAAAGATCAATGAAACTAAAGGCTGGTTCTTTGAGAAGATAAACAAAATTGATAAAACAAACAAGAAGATAAACAAAATCTATAGCCAGACCCATGAAGAAAAAAGGGAGAGGATTCAAATCAATAAAATTAGAAATGAAAAAAGAGAAGTTAAAATGGACACCACAGAAATACAAAGGATCATAAGAGACTACTACATGTAACAATATGCCAATAAAATGGACAATCTAGAAGAAATGGATAAATTCTTAGAAAGTTACAACCTACCAAGACTGAACCAGGAAGAAATTGAAAATATGAACAGACCAACACAAGTACTGAAATTGAAAATGTAATTAAAAAAATTCCAACAAGCAGAAGTCCAGGACCAGATGACTTCACAGGCTAATTCTATCAAACATTTAGAGAAAAGTTAACACTTATCTTTCTCAAACTATTCTAAAAAGTTTCAAAGGAATAAATACTCTCAAGCTCATTCTATGAGGCCCGCAGTATTCTAATATGAAAACCAGACAAAAACACCACAAAAAAATTTACAGCCCAATATCACTGATGAACATAGACACAGAAATCCCCTACAAAATACTAGCAAACCGAATCCGACAGCACATTAAAAGGATCATACACCATGATGAAGTGGCACTTATCCCAGGGATGGAAGGATTCTTCAATATACACAAATCAATCAACGTGGAATTTTTTGATCACAGTTTTAATTTCAGTGCTTGTGACTGGTCTGTTCATATTTTCTATTTCTTCCTGGTTCAGTATAGGAAGGTTGTACCTTTCTAAGAATTTACCATTTCTTGTAGATTGTCCATTTTATTGGAGCATTGTTATTTGTAGCATTCTCTTAGGATCCTTTGTATTTCTGTGGTGTCCATTGTAACTTCTCATTTTTCATTTCTAATTTTATTGATTTGAGCCCTGTCTCATTTTCTCTTGATGAGTCTAGCTAAAGGTTTATCTTTTTTTTTTTTAATCTTTTGAAAGAACCAGCTTTTGGTTGCATTGATCTTTTTTACTGTCTTCATCATCTCTATTTAACGAATTGAAGGATAAAAACCATATAATCATCTGAATAGATGCCCAGAAAACTTTTCACAAAATTCAACACCCATTTATGATTAAAAAAAAAAAAAACTCTCCAGAAACTAGCCATAGAGGGAACCTACCTCAACATAATAAAGACCATAAATGACAAACCCACAGCTAACATCATTCTCAACTGAAAAACTGAAAGCATTTTCTCTAAGATCAGGAATAAGACAAGGATGTCCACTCTTGCCGCTTTTATTCAACATAACTTTGGAAGTTTTAGCCACAGAATCAGAGAAGAAAAATAAATAAAAGGAATCTAAATTGGCAAAGAACAAGTAAAACTATCACTGCAGACAACATGATTCGATACATACAAAATCCTGAAGATGCTACCAGAAAACTACTAGAGCTAATCAATGAATTTGGTAAAGTTGCAGGATACAAAATTAATACACAGAATTCTCTTGCATTCCTACACACTACCAATGAAAAATCAGAACCATAAATTAAGGAAACTATCCCATTTATCACTGCATCAAAAAGAATAAAATACCTAGGAATACAGCTATCTAAGGAGAAAAAAAGTCCTGTATGCATAAAACTATAAGACACTGATGAAAGAAATCAAAGAAAACACACACAGATGGAGAGATATGCCACGTTCTTGGATTGTAAAAATCAATATTGTGAAAATGACTACACTACCCAAAGAAATCTACGATTCAATGCAATCATCCCTATCAAACAACCAATGGCATTTTTCACAGAATTAGAACAAAATTTTCACAATTTGAATGGAAACACAAAAGACCCCGAATAGCAAGAGAAAGCTTGAGAAAGAAAAATGGAGCTGGAGGAAATAGGCTCTCTGACTTCAAGCTATACTACAAAGCTACAGTAATCAAGACAGTATGGTACTGGCACAAAAACAGAAATATAGATCAGTGGAACAGGATAGAAAGCCCAGAGACAACCCATGCACATGCAGTCACCTTATCTTTGATAAAGGAGGCAAGAATATACAATGTAGAAAAGACAGCCTCTTCGATAAGTGGTACTGGGAAAACTGGAAAGCTACATGTAAAATAATGAAATTAGAACACTTCCTAAAACCATACAAAAGGATAAACTCAAAATGGATTAAAGACCTAAACGTAAGGGCAGACACTATACAACTCTAAGAGGAAAACATAGGAAAAACACTCTTTGACATAAATCACAGCAAGATCCTTTGTGACCCACCTGTTAGAGAACTGGAAATTAAAACACAAATAAAAATGGGACCTAATGAAACTTAAAAGTTTTTGCACAGCACAGGAAACCATAAAGAAGATGAAAAGAAAACCCTCAGAATGGGAGAAAATATTTGCCAATGACGCAACTGACATAGGACCAATCTCCAAAATGTACAAGCAGCTCATGCAGCTCAATATAAAAAAAAAAAAAAAAAAAAAAAAAAAAACAAATGGAAGAACTAAAGAGACTTTTCTCCAGAGAATATATACAGATTGCCAAGAAATACATGAAAGGATGCTCAACATCACTAATCATTAGAGAAATGCAAATCAAAACTACAATGAGGTATCACCTCACACTAGTCAGAATGGTCATCATCAAAAAATGTACAAACAATAAATGCTGGAGAGGGTGTGGAGAAGAGGGAACATTCTTGCACTGTTCATGAGAATGTAAACTGATACAGCCACTATGGAAAACAGTATGGAGGTTCCTTAAAAGACTAAAAATAGAACTACCATACAACACAGCAATACCACTACTGGGCATATACCCTGAGAAAACCATAATTCAAAAAGAGTCATGTACCACAATGTTCATTGCAGCTCTATTTACAGTAGCCAGGACATGGAAGCAACCTAAGTGTCCATTGACAGATAAATGGTTGAAGAAGATGTGGTGCATATATACAATGGAATATTACTCAGCCATAAAAAGAAATGAAACTGAGTCATTTTTAGTGAGGAGGATGGACCTAGAGTCTGTCATAGATTGAAGTAAGTCAGAAAGAGAAAAACAATTACCATATGTTAACACATATATATGGAATCTAAAGAAAAAAATCTTTCTGAAGAACCTAGGGGCAAGACAAGAATAAAGATGCAGATGTAGAGTATGGACTTGATGACACAGGGAGGAGGAAGTGTAAGCTGGGATGACATGAGAGAGTGGCGTGGACATACATACACTACCAAATGTAAAACCGTTAGCTAGTGGGAAGCTGCCGCATAGCACAAGGAGATCATCCCAGTGCTTTGTGACCACCTAAAGGGGTGGGATAAGGAGAGTGAGAGAGAGGGATATGCAAGAGAGAAGAGATATGGGGATATATGTATATGTATAGCTGACTCATTTTGTTATAAAGCAGAAACTAACACACCATTGTAAAGTAATTATACTCCAAGATGATAAAAAATAAATAAAAAAATAAAGAGTCATGTACCACAATATTCATTGCAGCTCTATTTACAATAGCCAGGACATGGAAGCAACCTAAGTGTCCACTGACAGATGAATGGATAAAGAAGATGTGGCACATATATACAATGGAATATTACTCAGCCATAAAATTAAATGAAATTGAATTATTCGTAGTGAGGTGGATGGACCTAGAGTCTGTCATACAGAGTGAAGTAACTCAGAAAGAGAAAAACAAATACCGTATGCTAACACATATATGTGGAATCTAAAAAAAACAAAAAACAATAAAAACCAAAACTGTTCTGCAGCACCTAGGGTCAGGACAGGAATAAAAGATGTAGATATAGAGAATAGACTTGAGGACACAGGGAGTGGGAAGGGTAAGCTGGGATGAAGTGAGAGAGTGGCATGGACTTATATATACTACCAAATATAAAATAGATAGCTAGTGGGAAGCAGCCAAGTAGCACAGGGAGATCAGCTCAGTGTTTTGTGACCACCTAGAGGGGTGGGATAGGGAGTGTGGGAGGGAGCCACAAGATGGAAGAGATATGGGGATATATGTATATGTATAGCCGATTCATTTTGTTGTAAAGCAGAAACTAACACACCACTGTAAAGCAATTATACTCCAATAAAGATGTTAAAATAAATTAATTAATATAGAACTACCATGTTTTCCAGCAGTAACACTCCTGGGCATATATCCAGAGAAAATCATAATTCAAAAAGATACATGCACCCCAATATTCATTGCAGCACTATTTACAATAGCCAAGATATGGAAACAACATAAATGCCCATCAACAGAAGAGTGGATAAAGAAGATATGTTATACATGTACAGTGAAATATTACTCAGCTATAAAAAAGAACAAAATAATGCCATTTGTAGCAACATGGATGGACGTATTGATTGTCATAATGAGTGAAGTAAGCCAGATAGAGAAAGTCAGACAGATATCAAATATCACATGATATCAGTTTTATGTGGATCTAAAAAAGGCTGCAAATCAACTTATTTACAACACAGAAATAGAGTCACAGATGTAGGAAACAAATTTATGGTTAACATGGGGAAAGCAACAGAGGGATAAATTGGGAGATTGGGATTGACATATACACGACTATATATAAAATTGATAACTCATAAGGACCTTTGTATAGCACAGGAAACTCTACTCGATACTCTCTAATGGCCTATATGGGAAAAGAAACTAAAAAAGAGTGGACATATGTATGTGCATAACTGATTCATTTTTTCTGTGTAGCAGAAACGAACACAGCATTGTACATCAACTATATTCCAATAAAAATATTTTTAAAATAGGGGTTGGTTTATGGATCAAGCCGGCCTGACCATACTCCAAAAAATAAAGAAAATCTCTTTTTAGAAAAAAAGAAAGAATCAGAGAGAAAGGATAGATTATGTACAATGGAAAGCAATTAAACTAACAGACAACCTCTTAAAGCAACAAGTGAAAACTGAAAAAAAATTATATATTCAAAGTGCTGAGAAAAGATGACTTTCCACATAGTATTGTGTAGCTAACGAAATTATCTTTCTATCACAAGTGTGAAATAAAGACCTCTGAATAATTTTTTTAACATCTTTATTGGAGTATAATTGCTTTACAATGGTGTGTTAGTTTCTGCTTTATAACAAAGTGAATCAGTTATACATACACATATGTTCTCATATCGCTTCCCTCTTGCGTCTTCCTCCCTCCCACCCTCCCTATCCCACCCCTCCAGGCGGTCACAAAGCACCGGGCAGATGTCCCTCTGCCATGCGGCTGCTTCCCACTAGCTATCTACCTTACATTTGTTAGTGTGTATATGTCCATGACTCTCTCTCGCCCTGTCACAGCTCACCCTTCCCCCTCCCCATATCCTCAAGTCCGTTCTCCAGTAGGTCTGTGTCTTTATTCTTGTCTTACCCCTAGGTTCTTCATGACATTTTTTTCTCTTCTGAAATTCCATATATATGTGTTAGCATACGGTATTTGTCTTTTTCTCTCTGACTTACTTCACTCTATATGACAGACTCTAGGTCTATCCACCTCATTACAAATAGCTCAATTTCATTTCTTTTTATGGCTGGGTAATATTCCATTGCATATATGTGCCACATCTTTATCCATTCATCCGATGATGGGCACTTAGGTTGTTTCCATCACCGGGCTATTGTAAATAGAGCTGCAATGAACATTTTGGTACATGACTCTTTTTGAATTTTGGTTTTCACAGGGTATATGCCCAGTAGTGGGATTGCTGGGTCATATGATACTTCTATTTGTAGTTTCTAAAGGAACCTCCATACTGTTCTCCATAGTGGCTGAACCAATTCACATTCTCACCATCAGTGCAAGAGTGTTCCCTTTTCTCCACACCCTCTCCAGCATTTATTGTTCCTAGATTTTTTGATGATGGCCATTCTGACTGGTGTGAGATGATATCTCATGGTAGTTTTGATTTGCATTTCTCTAATGATTAATGATGTTGAGCATTCTTTCATGTCTTTGTTGCCAGTCTGTATATCTTCTTTGGAGAAATGTCTATTTAGGTCTTCTGCCCATTTTTGGATTGGGTTGTTTTTTTTTTTTTTGTTATTGAGCTGCATGAGCTGCTTGTAAATTTTGGAGATTAATCCTTTGTCAGTTGCTTCATTTGCAAATATTTTCTCCCATTCTGAGAGCTGTCTTTTGGTCTTGTTTATGGTTTCCTTTGCTCTGAAAAAGCTTTGAAGTTTCATTAGGTCCCATTTGTTTATTTTTGTTTTTATTTCAATTACTCGAGGAGGTGGGTCAGAAAGGATCTTGCTGTGATTGATGTCATAGAGTGTTCTGCCTATGTTTTCCTCTAAGAGTTTGATAGTTTCTGACTTTACATTTAGGTCTTTAATCCATTTTGAGCTTATTTTTGTGTATGGTGTTAGGGAGTGATCCAATCTCATACTTTTACATGTATCTGTCCAGTTTTCCCAGCACCACTTATTGAAGAGGCTGTCCTTTCTCCACTGTACATTCCTGCCACCTTTATCAAAGATAAGGTGTCCATATGTGCGTGGGTTTATCTCCGGGTTTTGTATCCTGTTCCACTGATATATCTTTCTGTTTTTGTGCCACTACCATACTGTCTTGATTACTGTATCTTTGTAGTATAGTCTGAGGTCAGGGAGCCTGATTCCTCCAGCTCCTTTTTTCGTTCTCAAGATTGCTTTGGCTATTCGGGGTCTTTTGTGTTTCCATACAAATTGTGAAAGTTTTTGTTCTAGTTCTGTGAAAAATGCCAGTGGTAGTTTGGTAGGGATTGCATTGAATCTATAGATTGCTTTTGGTAGTAGAGTCATTTTCACAATGTTGATTCTTCCAATCCAAAAACATGGTATATCTCTCCATCTATTTGTATCATCTTTAATTTCTTTCATCAGTGTCTTATAATTTTCTGCATACAGGTCTTTTGTATCCCTAGGTAGGTTTATTCCTAGATATTTTATTCTTTTTGTTGCAATGGTAAATGGGAGTGTTTTCTTGATTTCACTTTCAGATTTTTCATCATTAGTATATAGGTATGCCAGAGATTTCTGTGCATTAATATTGCATCCTACTACTTTACCAAATTCATTGATTAGCTCTAGTGGTTTTCTGGTGGCATCTTTAGGATTCTCTATGTATAGTATCTGCAAACAGCGACAGCCTTACTTCTTCTTTTCCGATTTGGATTCCTTTTATTCCCTTTTCTTCTCTGATTGCTGTGGCTAAAACTTCCAAAACTATGTTGAATAACAGTGGTGAGAGTGGGCAACCTTGTCTTTTTCCTGATCTTAGTGGAAATGCTTTCAGTTTTTCACCATTGAGGATGATGTTGGCTGTTGGCTTGTCATATATGACCTTTATTATTTGAGGAAAGTTCCCTCTATGCCTACTTTCTGCAGGGTTTTTATCATAACTCAGTGTTGAATTTTGTCAAAAGCTTTCTCTGCATCTATTGAGATGATCATATGGTTTTTCTCCTTCAATTTGTTAATATGGTTTATCACATTGATAGATTTGCGTATATTGAAGAATCCTTGCATTCCTGGAACAAACCCCACTTGATCATGGTGTATGATCCTTTTAATGTGCTGTTGATTTCTGTTTGCTAGTATTTTGTTGAGGATTTTTGCATCTACGTTCATCATTGATATTGGCCTGTAGTTTTCTTTCTTTGTGACATCCTTGTCTGGTTTTGGTATCAAGGTGATGGTGGCCTCGTAGAATGAATTTGGGAGTGTTCCTCCCTCTGCTATATTTTGGAAGAGTTTGAGAAGGATAGGTGTTAGCTCTTCTCTAAATGTTTGATAGAATTCGCCTGTGAAGCCATCTGGTCCTGGGCTTTTGTTTGTTGGAAGATTTTTAATCACAGTTTCAATTTCAGTGCTTGTGATTGGTCTGTTCATATTTTCTATTTCTTCCTGATTCAGTCTTGGCAGGTTGTGCATTTCTAAGAATTTGTCCATTTCTTCCAGATTGTCCATTTTATTAGCATAGAGTTGCTTGTAGTAATCTCTCATGATCTTTTTTATTTCTGCAGTGTCAGTTGTTACTTCTCCTTTTTCATTTCTAATTCTATTGATTTGCGTCTTCTCCCTTTTTCTCTTGATGAGTCTGGCTAGTGGTTTATCTATTTTGTTTATCTTCTCAAAGAACCAGCTTTTAGTTTTATTGATCTTTGCTATTGTCTCCTTCATTTCTTTTTCATTTATTTCTGATCTGATTTTTATGATTTCTTTCCTTCTGCTGGCTTTGGGGTTTTTTTGTTCTTCTTTCTCTGATTGCTTGAGGTGCAAAGTTAGGTTGTTTATTCGAGATGTTTCCTGCTTCTTAAGGTGGGCTTGTATTGCTATAAACTTCACCCTTAGAACTGCTTTTGCTGTGTCCCATAGGTTTTGGGTCATATTGTCTCCATTGTCATTTGTTTCTAGGTATTTTTTTATTACCTCTTTGATTTCTTCAGTGATCACTTTATTATTAAGTAGTGCTTTGTTTAGCCTCCATGTGTTTGCATTTTTTACAGATCTTTTCCTGTAATTGATATCTAGTCTCATGGTGTTGTGGTCGGAAAAGATACTTCATACAATTTCAATTTTCTTAAATTTACCAAGGCTTGATTTGTGACCCACGATATGATCTATCCTGGAGAATGTTCCATGAGCACTTGAGAAAAACGTGTATCCTGTTGTTTTTAGATGGACTGTCCTATAAATATCAATTAAGTCCATCTTGTTTAATGTATCATTTAAGGCTTGTGTTTCCTTATTTATTTTCATTTTGGATGATCTGTCCATGGGTGAAAGTGGGGTGTTTAAGTCCCCTACTATGAATGTGTTACTGTCGATTTCCCCTTTTATGGCTGTTAGTATTTGCCTTATGTATTGAGGTGCTCCTATGTTGGATGCATAGATATTTACAATTGTTATATCTTCTTCTTGGATTGATCCCTTGATCATTATGTAGTGTCCTTCTTTGTCTCTTCTAATAGTCCTTATTTTAAAGTCTATTTTGTCTGATATGAGAACTGCTACTCCAGCTTTCTTTTGGTTTCCATTTGCATGGAATATTTTTTTCCATCCCCTTACTTTCAGTCTGTATGTGTCTCTAGGTCTGAAGTGGGTCTCTTGTATACAGCATATATAAGGGTCTTGTTTTTGTATCCATTCAGCCATTCTGTATCTTTTGCTGGGGGCATTTAGTCCATTTACATTTAAGGTAATTATCAATATGTATGTTCCTATTCCAATTTTCTAAACTGTTTTGGGTTCGTTATTATAGTTCTTTTCCTTCTCTTGAGTTTCTTGCCTAGAGAAGTTCCTTTAGCCTTTGTTGTAAAGCTGGTTTGGTGGTTCTGAACTCTCTCAGCTTTTGCTTGTCTGTAAAGGTTTTAATTTCTCCATCAAATCTGAATGAGATCCTTGCTGGGTAGAGTGGTCTTGGTTGCAGGTTTTTCTCCTTCATCACTTTCAGTATGTCCTGCCACTCCTTTCTGCCTTGTAGGGTTTCTGCTGGGAGATCAGCTGTTAACCTTATGGGGATTCCCTTGTGTGTTATTTGTTGTTTTTCCCTTGCTGCTTTTAATATGCTTCCTTTGTATTTAATTTTTGACAGTTTGATTAATATGTGTCTTGTCATATTTCTCCTTGTATTTATCCTGTATGGGACTCTCTGTGCTTCCTGGACTTGATTAACTATTTCCTTTCCCATATTACGGAAGTTTTCAACTATAATCTCTTCAAATATTTTCTCAGGCCCTTTCCTTTTCTCTTCTTCTTCTGGAATCCCTATAATTCGAATGTTGGTGCGTTTAATGTTGTCCCAGAGGTCTCTGAGACTGTCCTCAGTTCTTTTCATTCTTTTTTCTTTATTCTGCTCTGCAGTAGTTATTTCCACTATTTTATCTTCCAGGTCGCTTATCCGTTCTTCTGCCTCAGTTATTCTGCTCTTGATCCCATCTAGAGTACTTTTAATTTCATTTATTGTGTTGTTCATCATTGCTTGTTTCATCTTTATCTCTTCTAGGTCCTTGTTAACTGTTTCTTGCATTTTGTCCATTCTATTTCCAAGATTTCGGATCATCCTTACTATCATTATTCTGAATTCTTTTTCAGGTAGACTGCTTATTTCCTCTTCATTTGTTAGGTCTGGTGCATTTTTATCTTGCTCCTTTATCTGCTGTGTTTTTCTGTCTTCTCATTTTGCTTATCTTACTGTGTTTGGGGTCTCCTTTTTGCAGGCCGCAGGTTTGTAGTTCCCACTGTTTTTGATGTCTGTCTCCAGTGGTTAAGGTTGGTTCAGTGGGTTGTGTAGGCTTCCTGGTGAAGGAGACTAGTGCCTGTGTTGTGGTGGATGAGGTTGGATCTTGTCTCTGTAGTGGGCAGTTTCACGTCTGGTGGTGTTTTTTGGGGTGTCTGTGGCTTTATTATGATTTTAGGCAGCCTCTCTGCTAATGGGTGGGGTTGTGTTCCTGTTTTGCTAGTTGTTTGGCATAGGTTGTCTAGCACTGTAGCTTGCTGGTCGTTGAGTGAAGCTGGGTGCTGGTGTTAAGATGGAGGTCTCTGGGAGATTTTCGCCGTTTGATATTATGTGGAGCTGGGAGGTCTCTTGTTGACCAGTGTCCTGAAGTTGGCTCTCCTACCTCAGAGGCAGAGCCCTGACTCCTGGCTGGAGCACCAAGAACCTTTCATCCACACGGCTCAGTATAAAAGGGAGAAAAAGTAGAGAGATTTAGTAGAAGTATGAAGAAAGAAAGAAAGAAAGGAGGGAAGGAAGGAAGGAAGGAAGGAATAAAGAAAGAAAGAAAGATGCAAAGAAGGAAAGAAGGCAAGAAGGAAAGAAAGGAGGGAGGGAGAGAGGAAGGAAGGAAGGAGGGAAAGAAGGAAAAAAGACAGAAAGAAAGAAGATACAGTAAAATAAAATAAAGTATAATAAAGTTATTGAATTAAAAAATACTTATTTAGGAAAAAAAAAAGGAGAGATAGAAGCTTAGGACAAATGTTGGAAGCAAAGCTGTACAGACAAAATCTTACACAGAAGCATACACATACACCCTCACAAAAAGAGGTAAAGGGGAAAAAATCATAAATCTTGCTCTCAGAGACCACCTCCTCAATTTGGGATGATTCGTTGTCTAAAGGAGGGAAGGAAGGAAAGAAAGAAAGGAAGGAAGGAAGAAAGAAAGAAAGAAAGAAAGAAAGAAAGAAAGAAAGAAAGAAAGAAAGAAAGAAAGAAAGGAAGGAAGGAAGGAAGAAAGAAAGAAAAGTATAATAAAGTTATTAAAATTAATTATTAAGAAAAAAAATTTAAAAAAAAAAACCATGGACCGATAGAACCCTAGGACAAATGGTGGAAGCAAAACTATACAGACAAGATCTCACACAGAAGCATATACATACACATTCACAAAAAGAGGAAAAGGGGAAAAAATCATAGATCTTGCTCTGAAAGCACACCTCCTCAATTTGGGATGATTCGTTGTCTATTCATGTATTCCACAGATGCAGGGTACATCAAGTTGATTGTGGAGCTTTAATCCGCTGTATCTGAGGCTGCTGGGAGAGATTTCCCTTTCTCTTCTTTGTTCTCACAGCTCACAGGGGCTCATCTTTGGATTTGGCCCTGCCTCTGCGTGTAGGTCGCTGCGGGGCGTCTGTTTTTTGCTCAGACAGGACGGGGTTAAAGGAGCCGCTGATTCGGGGGCTCTGGAGCACTCAGGCCGGGGGGGGGGAGGGAGGGGCACTGTGTGCGGGGCAGGCCTGCGGCAGCAGAGGCCAGCGTGATGTTGCACCAGCCTGCGGCCCGCCGTGCGTTCTCCCGGGGAAGTTGTCCCTGGATCCCGGGAACCTGGCAGTTGTGGGCTGCACAGCCTCCGTGGAAGTGGGGTGTGGATAGTGACCTGTGCTCACACACAGGCCCCTTGGTGGTGGCAGCAGTAGCCTTAGCGTCTCCCGCCTGTCCCTGTGGTCCGTGCTTTGAGCCGCGGCTCGCGCCTGTCTCTTGGGTCCGCGCTTTTAGCCACGGCTCGATGCCCAACTTTGGAGTTCCTTTAAGCAGCGCTCTTAAACCCCTCTCCTCGTGCACCAGGAAACAAAGAGGGAAGAAAAAGTATCTTGCCTCTTCGGCAGGTGCAGACTTTTCCCCGGACTCCCTCCCGGCTAGCCGTGGTGCACTAACCCCTTCAGGCTATGTTCAAGCTGCCAACCCCAGTCCTCTCCCTGCGCTCCGACTGAAACTGAAACCTGAGCCTCAGAATGGAATGTTAGAGGAGAATGATGAAAAGAAAGTAAAAGATAATAGTTACTGATGGTTCTCACAACAGCAAAGATGTTCCAGCCATTGTTCCTGTTCTCTGCTGCTGAGTCCATATACATGTTTGGGGAGGAGGACAGGAATTTTAATTCCCTCCTGCTTTCTGGGAATAACTAAATGAACAAGGAATTATATTGTTCTTGGGCTGGAAGGAAAACATGTTAACCACTTGTTTGTATGGAACTTATCTTGTCCCTTGGGATTGGCAGGTCAGAATCAGTCTTATTTGTACTTTATTTTTATTTAATTACATTGCAAGCATAGTGGGAGGGTGGAGTTTGGATAAATTTTCTTCATTCATATAAAAGAATAAATGTACATGATTTGATCAAAACACACATTTTAAAAAGAACAAGAGCTTGTGATTTATCAATCTGAAGAATTATTTGAAATATCTGTGTCTGTAATATTTTTAATCTAGTGGCAGGATTTTTTTCTTTTTGTAGCAAGAGCTATAAGCACAAATTAATCACAGCTTGAACATCTGTGCATATAACTAAGATGGTAAAAGAATATACGAAAATGAAAATTGCCAAAAATTGTTGTGGAAGAAAAGAAAATTATATTTGAGTAAAATAATGGAAATAAACATAAGAAGACATCAAAAACTGAGAAGGAAAAACAAGTTGAAGAGTAAAAATGGAAAGAGATTAGTAGTCTATAAATTATTCCATTCCAGGGGGGCTACAGGACACAAAATAATAATAGCTAACATTTATTGACCTTTTTCAATGTGCTGGGTACAGTCAAAGTAATTTAAATACACTAACTCAAGTAATCTTCAAAGAGGTTGGTACGATTATTATCCCCATTTTATAGGTGCAGAGTAAGGAAAATGAGACACTGTGCTGTTAAATATCTTTGCCAAGGTCGTACAACCAGTAAGTTGAAAAGCTTAGATTTTTTAAAAGCTTAGATTCTAACCTTGGCAATCTGAAGCAAGAGGCTGTGCTCTCAATTACTGCAATATGATGTGAGAAACCAGAGTCCTACTCACCCTATCAACAGTTTCTTTTAATCCCTACTTCTTTAGCCAAGCTAGTAAAACTTGGGAAAGAAAAACAATGGAATCCCTTGGGTAAATACGTTTTAAAAACAGATTCAGCTAATAATTGGTCCAAATAATGGTTAAGTGATATTACTCATACCCTTGCATGGTGCTAGAACTCTGGAGTGCAAAATGGGAAGGTGCAATGGCTTTTTGTTAATGTTACATGTCCAGATGTAAACCTCTCAATTTTATTCATTACCATGGTCACATCTTGGACTTTTCATCACCTGGATAATTAAATGTAACATAGTGGGAGAGTCAAATTAAAATAGCAGAAGGAAAAATTAAATATAAGCTAAGGACTGCCACTTCTGGCTATGATGACACAATTTGCATCAGATCAACCCTTCTGCTAGGAACAATTATAAATGTTGGATTAATATTTTATTTTAAAACTTGTTTGTTTGAAAGCATCTTGGAGCAATCAAGCATTCAGGACTTGAGAGGCCAAAATCCCAGAGAGAGAGAAACAAATGAATTGAGGCAAACCATAACTGATACTATTTTCTTTGTGGACATTTGCTTATACCTGGTATGGGGCATGAAGGTTGAACAGAAATTAGCAAGCACAAAGTTCTCTGTAGTCTCCAGAGGTTAGGGGGTCAAAAATCAGAGTTAAAAACTTCAGAAAACTATAGATAAGTTAGTTGTGTTGAAAGTGAAATGGGAATGGGAATTGGCAGGAGTCTGAGAAATCAAGCAAAAAGCATATGCTAAGAAATTATACAGAACTTTCAGCATTTTCACAAAGCAGGAGAGGCTGAAATTAACATTCAAGGATTGCCAATAGGGGAGAGACCTTGGAAAACCCCTAGGATTGCAGTTGAAACCCTTGAAGTGCTGGACCATGAGTAAGAACAAATCAGAAATAAAACAGCCTTTAAAATGTCTGATAACAAGCCTAGAACCATCTCAATCTCTTATCTAACCAAGGTGTTCTGTCCTCACCCTAACTGCAGGTGACAAGAAAACTAAATTCTGCTTAGAATGAGATAACATCCAGATCCCTAGCAAGTTTTTTATACACAATGCCCAACATATAACTTAAAATCATTCATATTTCAAAAACTTAGGACCAAATGAGAGAAAAACAAAGGTAAAAGCACACAATAGGACTCAACCCAATCCCAAAATGGGCAGAATATCTAAATAGACATTTCTACAAAGAAGATATACAGATTGCTAACAAACACATGAAAAGATGCACAACATCACTAATCAATAGAGAAATGCAAATCAAAACTACAATGAGGTATCACCTCACACCAGTCAGAATGGCCATCATCAAAAAATCTACAAACAATAAATGCTGGAGAGGGTGTGGAGAAAAGGGAACCACCTTGCACTGTTTGTGGGAATGTAAGTTGATACAGCCACTATGGAGAACAGTATGGAGGTTCCTTAAAACACTAAAAATAGAACTACCATATGACTCAGCAATACCACTACTGGGCATATACCTTGAGAACACCATAATTCAAAAAGAATCATGTACCACAATGTTCATTGAAACACTATTTACAATAGATAGGATATGGAAGCAACCTAAGTGTCCATCAACAGATGAACGGATAAAGAAAATGTGGCACATATATACAGTGGAATATTACTCAGCCATAAAAAGAAATGAAATTGAGTTATTTGTAGTGAGGTGGATGGACCTAGAGTCGGTCATACAGAGTGAAGTCAGTCAGAAAGAGAAAAAACAAATACCATATGCTAACACACATATATGGAATAACACACAAGGGAATCCCCATAAGGTTAACAGCTGATCTCTCAGCAGAAACTCTGCAAGCCAGAAGGGAGTGGCAGGACATACTGAAAGTGATGAAGGAGAAAAATCTGCAGCCAAGACTACTCTACCCAGCAAGGATCTCATTCAGATTTGATGGAGAAATTAAAACCTTTACAGACAAGCAAAAACTGAGAGAGTTCAGAACCACCAAACCAGCTTTACAACAAATGCTAAAGGAACTTCTTTAGGCAAGAAACACAAGAGAAGGAAAAGACCTATAATAATGAACCCAAAACAATTTAGAAAATGGGAACAGGAACATACATATCGATAATTACCTTAAATGTAAATAGATTAAATGCTCCTACCAAAAGACACAGATTAGCTGAATAGATACAAAAACAAGACCCATATATTTGCTGTCTACAATACACTCACTTCAGACCTAGAGACACATACAGACTGAAAGTAAGGGGATGGAAAAAGATATTCCATGCAAATGGTAACCAAAAGAAAGCTGGAGTAGCAATTCTCATATCGGACAAAATAGACTTTAAAATAAAGACTATTACAAGAGACAAAGAAGGACACTACATAATGATCAAGAGATCGATCCAAGAAGAAGATATAACAATTGTAAATATCTATGCACCCAACATAGGAGCACCTCAATACATAAGGCAAATACTAACAGCCATAAAAGGGGAAATCGACAGTAACACATTCATAGTAGGGGACTTTAACACCCCACTTTCACCCATGGACAGACCATTCAAAATGAAAATAAATAAGGAAACACAAGCCTTAAATGATACATTAAACAAGATGGACTTAATTGATATTTATAGGACACTCCATCCAAAAACAACAAAATACACACTTTTCTCAAGTGCTCATGGAACATTCTCCAGGATAGATCATATCTTGGGTAACAAATCAAGCCTTGGTAAATTTAAGAAAATTGAAATTGTATGAAGTATCTTTTCCGACCACAACACCATGAGACTAGATATCAATTACAGGAAAAGATCTGTAAAAAATACAAACACATGGAGGCTAAACAATGCACTACTTAATAACGAAGTGATCACTGAAGAAATCAAAGAGGAAATAAAAAAATACCTAGAAACAAAGGACACCGGAGACACGACAACCTAAAACCTATGGGATGCAGCAAAAGCAGATCTAAGAGGGAAGTTTAGAGCAATACAAGGCCACCTTAGAAACAGGAAACATCTCGAATAAGCAACCTAACCTTGCACCTCAAGCAATTAGAGAAAGAAGAACAAAAAAAAAAAACACTCCAAAGTTAGTAGAAGGAAAGAAATCAAAAAAATCAGATCAGAAATAAATGAAAAAGAAATGACAGAAACAATAGCAAAGATCAATAAAACTAAAAGTTGGTTTTTTGAGAAGATAAACAAAATAGATAAACCATTAGCCAGACTCATCAAGAAAAAAGGGAGAAGACTCAAATCAATAGAATTAGAAATGAAAAAGGAGAAGTAACAACTGACACTGCAGAAATAAAAAAGATCATGAGAGATTACTACAAGCAACACTATGCCAATAAAATGGACAACCTGGAAGAAATGGACAAATTCTTAGAAATGCACAAACTGCCAAGACTGAATCAGGAAGAAATAGAAAATATGAACAGACCAATCACAAGCACTGAAATTGAAACTGTGATTAAAAATCTTCCAACAAACAAAAGCCCAGGACCAGATGGCTTCACAGGTGAATTCGATCAAACATTTAGAGAAGAGCTAACACCTATCCTTCTCAAACTCTTCCAAAATATAGCAGAGGGAGGAGCACTTCCAAATTCATTCTATGAAGCCACCATCACCTTGATACCAAAATCAGACAAGGATGTCACAAAGAAAGAATACAGGCCAATATCACTGATGAACACAGATGCAAAAATCCTCAACAAAATACTAGCAAACAGAATCCAACAGCACATCAATAGGATCATACACCATGATCAAGTGGGGTTTGTTCCAGGAATGCAAGGATTCTTCAATATACGCAAATCTATCAATGTGATAAACCATATTAACAAATTGAAGGAGAAAAACCATATGATCATCTCAATAGATGCAGAGAAAGCTTTTGACAAAATTCAACACTGATTTATGATAAAAACCCTGCAGAAAGTAGGCATAGAGGGAAATTTCCTCAAATAATAAAGGCCATATATGACAAGCCAACAGCCAACATCATCCTCAATGGTGAAAAACTGAAAGCATTTCCACTAAGATCAGGAAAAAGACAAGGTTGCCCACTCTCACCACTCTTATTTAACATAGTTTTGGAAGTTTTAGCCACAGCAATCAGAGAAGAAAAGGAAATAAAAGGCATCCAAATTGGAAAAGAAGAATTAAAACTGTCACTGTTTACAGTTGACATGATACTATACATAGAGAATCCTAAAGATGCTACCAGAAAACTACTAGAGCTAATCAATGAATCTGGTAAAATAGCAGGATACAAAATTAATGCACAGAAATCTCTGGCATTCCTATACACTAATGATGAAATATCTGAAAGTGATATCAGGAAAACACTCCCATTTGCCATTGCAAAAAAAAAGAATAAAATATCTAGGAATAAACCTACCTAAGGAGACAAAAGACCTGTATGCAGAAAATTATAAGACACTGATGAAAGAAATTAAAGATGATACAAATAGATGGAGAGATATACCGTGTTCTTGGATTGGAAGAATCCACACTGTGAAAATGACTCTATTACCCAAAGCAATCTATAGATTCAATGCAATTCCTATCAAACTACCACTGGCATTTTTCACAGAACTAGAACAAAAAATTTCACAATTTGTATGGAAACACAAACGACCCCGAATAGCCAAAGCAATCTTGAGAATGAAAAATGGAGCTCGAGGAATCAGGCTCCCTGACTTCAGACTGTACTACAGTTTTACAGTAATCAAGACTGTATGGTAGTGGCACAAAAACAGAAAGATAGATCAATGCAACAGGATAGAAACCCCAGAGATAAACCCACACCATATGGTCACCTTATCTTTGATAAAGGAGGCAGGAATGTACAGTGGAGAAAGGACAGCCTCTTCAATAAGTGGTGCTGGGAAGACTGGAGATTAGGTCACTCCCTAACACCATACACAAAAATAAGCTCAAAATGGATTAAAGCCCTAAATGTAAGGTCAGAAACTATCAAACTCTTAGAGGAAAACATAGGCAGAACACTATATGACATCAATCACAGCAAGATCCTTTCTGACCCACCTCCTAGAGAAATGGAAATAAAAACAAAAAAAAACAAATGGGACCTAATGAAACTTCAAAGCTTTTGCACAGCAAAGGAAACAATAAACAAGACCAAAAGACAGCCTTCAGAATGGGAGAAAATATTTGCAAATGAAGCAACTGACAAAGGATTAATTTCCAAAATTATAAGCAACTCATGCAGTTCAATAACAAAAAAACAAACAACCCAATCCAAAAATGGGCAGAAGACCTAAATAGACATTTCTCCAAAGAAGATATACAGACTGCCAACAAAGACATGAAAGAATGCTCAACATCATTAATCATTAGAGAAATGCAAATCAAAACTACCATGAGATATCATCTCACACCAGTCAGAATGGCCATCATCAAAAAATCTAGAAACAATAAATGCTCAGAGGGTGTGGAGAAAAGGGAACACTCTTGCACTGCTGGTGGGAATGTGAATTGGTTCAGCCACTATGGAGAACAGTATGGAGGTTCCTTAAAAAACTACAAATAGAACTACCATATGACTCAGCAATCCCACTACTGAGCATATACCCTGAGAAAACCAAAATTCAAAAAGAGTCATGTACCAAAATGTTCATTGCAGCTCTATTTACAATAGCCCGGAGATGGAAGCAACCTAAGTACTCATCATTGGATGAATGGATAAAGAAGTTGTGGCACATATATACAATGGAATATTACTCAGCCATAAAAAGAAACGAAATTGAGCTACTTGTAATGAGGTGGATAGACCTAGAGTCTGTCATACAGAGTGAAGTAAGTCAGAAAGAGAAAGACAAATACCGTGTGCTAACACATATATATGGAATATAAGAAAAGAAATGTCATGCAGAACCTAGGGTTAAGACAGGAATAAAGACACAGACCTACTGGAGAACGGACTTGAGGATATGGCGAGGGGGAAGGGTGAGCTGTTACAAAGCGAGAGAGAGACATGGACATATATACACCAACAAACATAAGGTAGATAGCTAGTGGGAAGCAGCCGCATAGCACAGGGAGATCAGCTCGGTGCTTTGTGACCGCCTGGGGATGTGGGATAGGGAGGGTGGGAAGGAGGGAGATGCAAGAGGGGAGAGATATGGGAACATATGTACATGTATAACTGATTCACTCTGTTGTAAAACAGAAACTAACACACCATTGTAAAGCAATTATACCCCAATAAAGATGTTATTAAAAAAATCTAAGATAAAAACAATATGGCACATATATGCAGTGGAATATTACTCAGCCATACAAAGAAATGAAATTGAGTTATTTGTAGTGAGGTGGATGGACCTAGAGTCTGTCATACAGAGTGAAGTAAGTCAGAAAGAGAAAAACAAATACCATATGCTAACACACATATATGGAATCTAAAAAAAAAATTGGTTCTGATAAATCTAGGGGCAGGACAGGAATAAAGACGCAGACATAGAGAATGGACTTGATGACACGGGGAGGAGGAAGGGTAAGGTAGGGCAAAGTGAGAAAGTACCATTGACATATATACACTACCAAGTATAAAACAGATAGCAAGTGGGAAGCAGCTACATCACATGGGGAGATCAGCTCGGTGCTTTGTGACCATCTGGAGGGGTGGGATAGGGAGGGAGCCTCAAGAGGGAGTGGATATGGGGTGATATATATATATAGCTGATTCACATTGTTATACAGCAGAAACTAACACAACATTGTAAAGCAATTATACTCCAGTAAAGATGTTAAAAAAAACACAATAGAAACACATAAACAAGTGATCTAAATATTGGAGTTACTGACAGACACTTTAAAATAACTTTGACTAAGCATACCCCATGAACCTAATCCAACTCCTATGGATATACAGAGAGATTTAAGTGTATACATCTAACAAAAGACATGCACAATAATGTTCATAGCAGTCATTCATCATAACACAAAATAGAAATGACCTGTATGTCAATCACATAAACTGTATGTGCACTTTATGTATTTAATATATGAATGCTAAACCTCAATAAAGAAGTAAAGCAAATAAAATAACTATGATTATTATGATCAAGAATGTAGAGGAAAACATGGAAAATCTCACTAGAAAACTGGAATTTATATTAAAATATAATGAAGATTATAGAACCAAATAATGAAATATTTAAAATCAATATCTTAATATGTGGACTTAACAACATATTAAACAAAACAGAAAGGAAGATTAGTAGGTTGAAAGACAGGTCATTTGAATGGAGAGTCTGAAGGGAAAATAGGATGGAAAATATAGAAAAGAACATGGGATGTATGGTACAGCAAAAAAATATCTAGAATATGTGTAATTGACATCCTGTAAGGAGAAAAGAGAGAATAGGGCAAAAAAATTATTTGGAGAAACCTGGTTAAATTTTTACAGAACTGATGAAAGTCAGGAAGCTCTAGAATCATGAAACTCTAAGAACACCAAGCAAGATAAATTCAAAAGTCACACTGGACACATCATAGTAAAACTGATCAAAATGAAATGAAAGACAAAGAGAAACACTTTTAAAGCAGTAAGAAAAAAAAGAGAGAGAAAGTAATTAACTTTCAAAATGGCAACAAGCCTCACAATGAAATATCTTTATTTTTCAACTTTATTGAGAAATAAGTGACAAATGTAATAGTGTATATTTATAATGTACAACATGATAATTTGATACACCTATACAATGTAGAATTAGTACCAAGATCAAGACAATTAACACATCAATCATCTCAAATAGGTAACCCTTTTGTGTGTGGTGAGAATTCTTAAGATGTACCCTCACAAACATTCGAGTGCACAATACCATATTACTAAGCATAGTCACGATGCTATATATTAGATCCTCAGAACTTACTTATCTTATAACTGAAAGTATGTACCCTTTAACCTACATCTTCCCATTTCCTCCTTCCCACAGTCCCTGGCAACCACCATTCTATTACCTGTTTCTATGAAATCAGCTTTAATTTTTAGATTTCGTATATATGTGATACCATACAGTATTTGTCTTTCTCTGTTCTATTTCACTTAGCATAATGCCCTCCACGTTCATCCATGTTCTTACAAATAGCAGCATTTCCTTCTTTTTATGGCTGAATGTGAAAATGAATTATAACATTTTCTTTATCCATTCGTCAAACAACATTTAGGACATTTAGGTTGTTTCCATATCTAGGCCATTTAAATCATGTTGCAATGAACATGGGAGTTCAAATATCTCTTTGAGATACTGATTTCATTTCCTGCAGATTTATACTAAGAAGTGGGATTGCTGGATCATATGTCAGTTCTATTTTAAAATATTTTTAAAACCCCTATTCTATTTTCCATAGTGTCTGCACCGATTTACATTCCCTCCTACAGTGCACAAGGTTTCCCTTTTCTCCACATCCTCACCCAATGCTTGTTACCTCTTATCTTTTTGATAATAGCCATCTTAACAATTGTGAGGTAATCTCATTGTGGTTTTGATTTGCATTTCCCTGATAATTAGTGATGTTGGGCATCTTTTCTTGTACCTGTTGGCCATCTATATGTCTTCTTTGGAAAAATAATCTATTGCTATCCTCTGCCAATTTTTTGAGTTGTTTGATATTTTGATATTAAGTTCTATGAGTCTTTTATATATATTAGATATTAACCCCTCGTGAGATATATAATTTTCACATATTTTCTCCCATTCATTCCGTTGATGGTTTCCTCTGCTGTGCAGACATTTTTTAGTTCGATGTAGTCCCACTTGTTTATTTTTACTATTGTTGCCTTTGTTTTTGGTGTCAAATCCAAAAATTTATTGCCAAGACTGATGTCAAGGAGCATATGCCTTATGTTTTCTTCTAAGAGTTTTATGGTTTCAGGTATTACATTCAAGTCTTTAACCTATTTTGAGTTGATTTTGTGGTAGAGCAAGACAGTGGTCCAGTTTCATTCTTTTGCATGTGACTGTCCAGTTTTCCCAACATCATTTATTGAAGACACTCTTTTTCCCAATTGTACATTCTTGGCTCCTTTGTCATAAATTGACTATACATGTTTGGGTTCATTTCTGGGCTCTCTCTCCTGTTCCATTGATCTATGTTTCTGTCTTAATGCCAATACCATACTGTTTTGATTACTATAGCTTTGTAATGTAGTTTGAAAGCAGGGAGCGATGCCACCAGTTTGTTCTTCTTTCTTAGAATTGTTTTAGGTATTCAGGGTCTTTTGTTGTTCCACACAAATTTTAGGATTGTTTTATCTAGTTCTGTGAAAAATGCTGTTGGAATTTGATAGGGATTACATTGAATCTGTAGATTACCTTGAGTAGTATGGACATTTTAACAATATTAATTCTTCCAATCCATGAACACAAAATATCTTTCCATTTATTTCTGTCACATTCAATTTATTTTTCAATGTCTTATAATTTTCTATGAATAATATGTCATTAACCTCCTTGGCTAAATGTATTTCCAGATATTTAATTCTTTTTGATACAATTGTAAATGGGATGGGTTTTTTGTTTGTTTGTTTGTTTGTTTGTTTTGCAGTACGCTGGCCTCTCACTGTTGTGGCCTCTCCCATTGCGGAGCACAGGCTCCAGATGCGTAGGCTCAGCAGCCATGGCTCACAGTCCCAGCCACTCCACAGTATGTGGGATCTTCCCAGACTGGGACATGAACCCATGTCCCCTGCATCGGCAGGCGGATTCTCAACCACTGCACCACCAGGGAAGCCCTGGGATGTTTTCTTAATTTCACTTTCTGAGAGTTTCATATTAGGGTATAAAAAACCAACTGATTCTTATATAATAATTTTAAAACTTTACTAAATTTGTTTATTAGTTCTAACAGTTCTTTGGTGGAGTCTTTATGGTTTTCAACATATAATTCTATGTCATCTGCAAATAGCACAGTTTTACTTCTTTCTTTAAAATTGGGATATCTTTTATTTCTTTTTATTGCCTAATTGCTCTCATTAATATATCCAATTCTATGCTGAATAAAAGTGGCCAGAAATGGAATCCTTTTCTTGTTCCTAATTTTAGAGGAGAAGTTTCAGTTTTTCACCATTGAATATGTTACCTCTGGGCTTGTCATACATGGTATTTATCATGTTGTCGTACATTCCCTCTATAGCCACATTGTTGAGTTTTTATCATAAATGGATGCTGTATTATGTCAAATATTTTTAATGCATCTATTAAGATGCTCATATGATTTTATCCTTTACTTTGTTAATGTGGTGTGTCATATTGATTGATTTATGGATATTGAGCCATCATTGCATCCCTGGAATAAATCCCACTTGATCATGGTATATACTCTTTTTAATATATTGTTGAATTTGGATTGCTAATATTTTTTTTGAGAATTTTTGTATCTATGTACATCAGTGACAGTGGCATGTAATTTTTTTTTTTTTTTTGTAGAGTCCTTTTCTGGTTTTGGTATCAGGGTAATTCTGGCCTCAAAAAATGAGTTTGGAAGTGTTCCCTCCTCTTCTTTTTTTTGGAAAATTTGAGAAGTAATGGTTGTAAGTCTTCTTTGAATGTTTGGTAGAATTCATCAGTGAAGCTCACTGGTTTTGGACTTCTGTTTGTTTGGAGGTTTTCAATTACTGAGTCAACTCCCTACTGGTAATCAGTATGTTCAGATTTTCTTATTTCTTCATTATTTACTCTTGGTAAGTCATATGTTTCTAGAAATTTATACAATTCTTCTTTGTTAGCAAATTTGTTGGCATAGGATTGTTCATATTAGTCTCTTATGATCCTTTGTGTTTTTGCAGTATCAGTTAAAACATCTTTTTAATTTCTGATTTTATTTGGGTCTGCTCTCTTTTTTTCTTGGTGAGTCTACCTAAAGGTTTGTCAATTTTGTCTATCTTTTCAAAGAACCAGCTCTTGGTTTCATTGATCTTTTCTATTGTCTTTTTAGATCTCTATTATTTATTTCCACTTTGATCATCATTATTTCCTTCCTTCTAACTTTGGGTTTCATTTGTTCTTATTTTTCTCTCATGTTTGATGTATACAATTAGCTTGTTTATTTGAGATTTTCTTTTTTCTTGCTATAGGCATTTATTGCTATAAATTTCCCTCTCAGAACTGCTTTTGCTCCATCCCATAAGTTTTAGTATGTTCCATTTCTATTTTCCATTGTCTCAAGGTATTTTTTAAATTTCTTTTTTCATCTATTCATTGACCCATTGTTTGTCTAGTAGCATGGTGTTCAATCAACACATATTTGTTAATTTTCCAGTTTTCTTCTTGTAACGGATTTCTAGTTTTATACCATTGTGGTCGGAAAAGTTGCTTGATATAATTTCAACCCTCTCAAATCTATTAAGACTTGTTTTGCGGCCACTCATGTGATCTATCTCAGAGAATGTTCTATCCGCACTTGAAAAGAATGTGTATTCTATTGCTTGTGGATAGAATGATCTTTATATTTCTGTTAAGTCCATTTGGTGTAACATGTAAGGCTGATGTTTCCTTATCATTTTTCTGGATTATCTATCCATTGATGTAAGTGGGATATTACAATCCCCTAGTATCATTGTATTGCTGTCTATTTCTTCCTGTAGGTATGTTAATATTTGCATTATATATTTAAGTGCTTTATATTGGGTGCATAAACATTTACAAATGGTATATCCTTTTGTTCGGTTGTCCCCTTTATCATTTTGTAATGACCTTCTGTATCTCATATTATAGTCTTTGTTTTAAAGACTATTTGGTCTGAGACTATTTTGTCTGATATAAGTATAGCTACTCCAGCTTTCCTTTGGTTTCCATGTGGATGTGATATTGTTTTCTATCCCTTCACTTTCAGCCTGTGTGTGTCCTTACATCTGAAGTGAGTCTCTTGTTGGCAACATATACATGGGTCTTGTATTTTTATCCATTCAACCACACTATATCTTTTGATTGGAGAATTTCATCCATTTATATTTAAAGTAATTATTGATAGGTATGTATTTTTGCCATTTTGTTAGTTATTCTGGCTCTTTTGTAGTTTCTGTTTCTTTCTTCTCTTGCTCTCTTCCTTTGTAGCTTGATGACTTTCTTTAGTTATAATACTCTATTATGAGTTGATATTAAATTAAGTTTGAACACATTCTGAAGTTCTGTATTTCTATTTGCCCCCCATGTTATGTTTTTGATGTTACATTTTACATCTTTTATCTTTGTATCCCTTTACTATTTATTGTAGTTATAATTATTTTAACTACTTCTGTGTTTTAATGTTTATACTAGCTTTATGTGATTACTCCGCTACCTTTACTATATAACTACCAGTAAGATTTACACTTTCATACATTTTCTTGTTACTAATTAACACCCTTTCTTTTTAGCTTAAAGAAGTTCTTTTAGCATTTCTTGTATAGCCAGTTTAGGAATGATGAATCCTTTAGCTTTTGCTTGTTTGGAAAACTCTTTAACTCTCAGTTCTGAATGATAACTTTTCTGTGTATAGTATTCTTTGTTGGTAGCTTTTCATTCAGCACTTTGACTATATTGTGCTGCTCCTTTCTGGCCTGAAAAGTTTCTGCTGAAAAATCTGTTGACAGTCTTATGAGGGTTCCTTGTGTGTAACAAGTTATTTTTCTCTTGCTGTTTTAAGATTTTTTTCCTTGTCTTTAATTTTGACATGTTGATTATAATGTGTTTTGATATGGGTGTTTTGGGGTTCTTTGTGTTTGGAAATCTCTTTGCTTCCCAGATCTGGATGTCTGTTTCCTTCCCCAGGTTAGGGAATTTTTCAGACATTATAACTTCAAATAAATTTTCTGCCCTTTTCTTGCTCTCTTCTCCCTTTGGAGCCCTTATCATGCAAATGTTTGTCTGCTTAATGTTGTCCCATAAGTCCCTTAAGCTATCTTCATTTTTTTTTATGCTCTTCTGATTGGGTGAGTTTTACTGCCCTGACTTTGAGTTCACTGATCCTTTCTCCTTCTCCATCTAGTCTGTTGTTGAAACCCTCTATTGTATTTTTCAATTCAATTATTGTATCCTACAACTCTGTGATTTCTATTTGGTTCTTTCTCATATTTTCTACCACTTCATTGAAGTTCTCACTGTGTTCATCCATTCTTTTCCTAAGTTCAGTGACCTCCCTGAACATTACTTTTAACTCTTTGTCAGGTAAATCACTTATCTCCATTTCATTAAGTTTTTTTTTTCTTGAGTATTACCTTGTTCTTTTGTTTGGAACATATTCCTCTGTTTCTTAATTTTGCTTGATTCCCTGTGTTAGTATCTACTCATCAGATAAAACAACCACCTCTCCCAGTCTTCAGTGAGTGACTTCATGTAGGAAATGACCCTTATTGTTCAACCCTGCCCTAACTCTTGGCTGTCTCTCAAACCTTTGTGATTGTTCAAGCAGCTTATTTTATTTTTAATGGTTTCCAGTAGTTGAGAGTATGATGAGACCTCAGTGCTCCAAAGGGGGGGACCTCAATCAGCACCTATATTTAGGCTGATTGGAAGCCAGACCCTCCAGTAGCAGCTTCTAGAGTATGCAAATGTATACAGTCCTATGGACTGCAAGTGTCAGCCCCACTGACCACCAGTGCCAGGTGATCTAAAAGTGTCCCCTGGGAAGCAGCTGCAAAACTCAGGTCTCCAAACAAATGTATAAGCTTCTGTCTGGGAGATACAAGCAAGCTGTAGTGAGGCAGATGGAGAGCACAAAGCTAGTGTGCACTGGCTTATGTTTCTCTGAGAACACGTCCATAGATCTCTAGATGTGTGCCAAACCTGATGCCTACCCTCAGGTCAATGTTCTAGGACAAGCAAATAGACCTCCTTCACAAAAAGACTTGGAGTGTGTTTCAGTATGCTGTCTATGCAGAGCCCTGTGAGTGGTATCATGCCAAGAACTATCTCTCTGATTGTTATAGCCCCATGGGACCCAAGATTGCAAGTCCCTTTGTCTACCAGAGCCAGAAAATCAAGGGTCATCCCCTAGACTGCAGCCTCAAAGATCAGAGAACCAGAAGTAAAAACTGGAGCACCAGATGCATGTAAAATCTCCCCTCAAGAGATACTGGTGTTTTGGATTAAGGCATAGGGAGAGTGCAAAGATAGGGCCCACAATACAAGGCCTCTGGAAAAGAATACATTCAGCCCTTAGATGCATGTTTAGTTAGAATCCTGCCCCTCAGGCTGCAACTATGATGATAAGTCAACAGGCTACATCATAGAAAGACTGGGATCTGGGGTCTATTGCTTTTTTGCTGTGCACTGGAGGTAGTAGCAATTTATAAACTCTTTTCCTGTTGATCACAGTGCTGTGGGACCCATGAGTGAAAGCCCCACTGGCCACTGGAGCCAGGTGATACTGAAGTGTCCCCTGACAGAAACCACAAAAATTGGGATTGCAGATATAAAACCTAGGCACCAGATGCATGTAAAATTTCCCCTCTGTGAGTTACTGACACTCTGGAGCATAGTAGAGGAAGAGTGAAAAAATGGCACCCACTGGCTGGAACAAGGCAAAGGAAAATTGTCAAGATTGCACCTGTCAGGAAAAAGGAAAGACAAAGGAAGGAAATAACGTCCTAGAGGTAAAAAAAATTTTTTTTAATGTTGCAGCCACTGGCTGGAGCAAGGCAGAAGGAAAGAAATAAGCAGGAAAGAAGGGAGGAAGGAAGAGAGGAAGGAAGGAAGGGAGGGAGGGAGGGAAGGAGGGAGGGAAGGAAGAATGAAAGAAAGAAAGAAAGAAAGGAAGAGAGGAAGGAAGGAAGGGAGGGAGGGAGGGAAGGAGGGAGGGAAGGAAGAATGAAAGAAAGAAAGAAAGAAAGAAAGAAAGAAAGAAAGAAAGAAAGAAAGAAAGAAAGAAAGAAAGAAAGAAAGAAAGAAAGAAAGAAAGAAAGAAAGAAAGAAAGAAATGGACCTAGAGGCTTAGGGATAATGCCTGCAGCTGGAGCAAGGCAGAAGGAAAGTACAAAGGTGGCATCCACCAGTCTCTATCCCAGATAGCACCTCAGCAGTCCTCCAAAAGTGTGTCAAATCATATGTCTGCCCCTCAGGCCTACATTCAAAGATCAGCAAATGAGGCTCTCCCGTACAACATCCGGGCATGCTTGATTGGCCACTTCTTTGCTGGGCCCTGGGGCAGGCGAGTCTGTGTGTTCAAGACCTTTAAGTGCCATTTCTCATATCCCTATAGCATTTTGTCTCTCATGGACACTAGCCTGATTGGTTTTAAAGGCTAGAATTTTGTAGCCGAGCAGGACCCTATGGGACCTTCCTGAGACAGACTCCTTCCCCCATGTCTTTTGCCTGACTCTTGTTTATAAAAAAGCTTTCATCTTCTAGACTTTCCTTGACTTCCAAAGAGCAGATTCAGTTACTTACTAGGAAAGTGAGGGAATGCAGAAACAAAGGAAAAGCAAGCCCAACATAATCTCTTCCATGATTGTTAGCTTAAACTAATGCCTTGATTTATCACCCCAAACTGTCAAGATAATGTCCTGTGGCTTCAACCAGTTGTCCACAAGCAGAAAGATTGAAAATGTGGTATTAGGTGGTATATATTAATATCAGTTCATTGCTGCTCTCCAATCAGCTACAGAGTTCAATTAACATCATCCTGGACTGCAAAGTATACTAAAGGTATGGTACTATAGACTTTACTCAGCTTTCATCTGAAATAAAAAGTAGCAGAATCTTGGCAACTGTTTACTTAAGGGGGTATGGTGCTGTCTTTTAGTTTCTACTTTGTTTCTTCTGATTGTAAAATGAAGAGAGTTTATTAAATTAGAGTTGCTTAAATATGAAATTTTTAAAACCTAAAAATTAGCCTAATGAATATTGTTTTGTTATTAAAGCAAATACCATGAGGGAGGGGATGAGTGGTCAGGGGAATGTAGCTCTCTTTTTTTCTGCTTTTCAACCTTTCTGCTGCTGCCATCTAGTGTTCTGTCTATACTGTTTGCATTTACTTTTTAGTATTAACCGATATCCCTCTGTATCTCTAAATGCCACTGCAAGAAAGGATCTGGGTATTCTGACTTCCCTGTCCAATGTTATTTTCACTTTACCACATTTGGGATAAAGTAGAACATAATCATAACAACTGTAGCTCTCATTTGTGATTGTCTCTGCAGTTAACAAAGTACTTTCACACACTTGTCATCTTAGATTGCTCCTAATAGCAGCATTTCAATGATCCAGAGACTACAAATTCTTTAAGGCAAATAATCATAGAATGCCAGAACTGAAAATGATATTAGAGTATAGCTAGACCAATGGTTTTCAAACCATGGTATTCTCTGTCCTAAGGTTCCAGGGAAGTGACTTGGGGGTAGGGGTAGAGGTAATGGGACTTCCTCCTCTCACCCCTATCACCACAAAACACACCTCCTTTATATATAGCATTGTTCCATTGATTTTATATGTTTTATCTATTTGGGTACTAATAAGATTTTATTTTTCTGTATGAGATTTTGCCCACAGCCAGGATTCTACTACTAAAAAGTAAAAGTTGAAAATCCATACAGATGAGAAAACTGAAGCTCAGAGAGTTTCAGTCATAAGTGAAAGATCATGCAGCTAATAAATAGCAGAGCAAGATCTGCCTGATTCTAAGGTCCACATTGGCTTCCCAGACTATGGAGTTGCTTATACTAATCCAGATAGTTAAAAAAAAATGAAAGATCAGACAAAAAAGCAAAAACAGATGTTTTTTTTAAAAACTGTGGTAAAATATACATAACATAAAATGTACCCTTTTAACCATTTTTAAGTTTATAATTCAATGGCATTAAGTATATTTACAATGTGTATCCACATTGTATCCACCAGTATGTATTTCAATAAGTTTTTGCCATCTCAAACAGAAACTCTGTATCCATTAAACAATAACTCCCCATTCTCCCCTCTACCCAGTCCCTGGAAACCAACATTTATTCTCTGTGTCTATGAATTTGACTGCTCTAGGAACCTCATATAAATGGAATCATACAATATTTGTCCTCCTGTGACTGGCTGATTTCACTTAGCAGAATGTCTTCAAGGTTCATCCATGTTGTAGCATGTGTCAGAATTCCCTTACTTTTTTTTTAACATCTTTATTGGAGTATAATTGCTTTACAATGTTGTGTTAGTTTCTGCTGTATAACAAGGTGAATCAGTTATATGTACACATATATCCCCATATCTCCTCCCTCTTGCGTCTCCCTCCCACCCTCCTTATCCCACCCTTCTAGGTGGTCACAAAGCACCAAGCTGATCTCCCTGTGCTATGTGGCTGCTTTCCACTAGCGATCTATTTTACATTTGATACTGTATATGTGTCAGTGTCACTCTCACACTTCGTGCCAGCTTACCCTTCCCCCTCCCCATGTCCTCAAGTCCATTCTCTACTTTTTGAGGCTAATATTACATTGTATGTATATACCACATTTTGTTTATTCATTCATCCATCAATGGACATTGGGTTGTTCTCTACTGTTGACTGTTGTCCATAGTGCTGCTATAATTATTTGTGTACAAATATATGTGAGTCCCTGATTTAATTTACTTTGGTATATACCTGAGAATAAAAATTGCTAAGTCATATGGTATGTCTATATTTACCTTTTTGCAAAACCACCAAATTACTTTCCACTTTGAAGAATATTTTTTTCTTTTATTCTTTTTCTTTTAATTTTTATGAGTATAGCTGATTTACAATGTTGTGCTAGTTTCACATATATAGCAAAGTGAATCGGATATATATATATATATATATATATATCCATTGTTTTTCAGATTATTTTCCCATATAGGTTATTATAAAATATTGAGTAGAGTTCCCTGTCCTTATTAGTTATCTATTTTATATGATGTCACTTATATGTGGAATCTAATAAAAATGGTACAAATGAACTTATTTACAAAACAGAATATAATTTGTATACTTATTTACAAAACAGAAACAGAGTATAACCAATCTCCAAATCAAACGTATGGTTACTAAAGGGAAACGTGGGGAGAAGTAATAAATTAAGAGTTTGGGATTAACATATACACACTGAAGTATTTTTAAAAGCAATGGATTATAAATTCAGACAATATGTTTTCCAAATAATATATTTACCACTACCAATAAAGATTTTCCTTTTATGTTAGATTGTTTTTTTATAGAACATTGTTGTCTATAATCAAGAACACCTTATGTGGTTTTTATCACTGCTCATGCTAAAGATTCTCTTGCTCTCCATATAGTTACAATGAGTTGAAGTTTTGCTGATAGTTAATGCTGAGATTTAGAAGTCCTGTGTTGTTTATGAAGACACTTTTCTTTAGAATATCTTCCTTTTTGTCTACCTTCCCTAACTTATTTTGGCAAGGCTTTAATCTAATAGAAATTCTGACATTTATTTAAGCACATTTGCCTCCAAAAGATGGAAGAATAAGACTAATTTATCATGCCCTTTTTTGAAGTTGCTCCAGATCAATTAAATGCCTTCTTCTCAGTGTTAAGTCCTCAGATTTCCTAAAGCATAATTTTCAAAATTAAAAATGTTTCAATTGATCAGTTAATTAATGAACTGAATGATCAACTTACAGTATTATGTCACAATGTCTTTTTTACCTGAAGTAACTCTGTGGTACAAATAAAATGTCCTTTTTATTTTTACCCCCAGCACAGAATGTGAAAATCTTCCAGCAGATGCATAATATGAAATCAATTTGACCAGGATTATTCTATCGTTATTGCTAATATCAGTGAGTATGACAAAAATAAAAATGCTTGAAAGAAGTATTCTTAGATACACTGGTTTCTAAAAGACAATTCTACCAACATATTGACAAGTTCAAGCATTTAATTAACTAAATGTTTACCTGCAGACCTACTAAGCTTCTGAGTTAACAAGAGAGAATATCCCTGTTTTCATAGAGGTTCCACTCTAGTGCCACAAGACAGACAAAGCACTAATAAGCAAAAATAATTTCAAATAGTGACAAGTACTAGATGGAAAGTGTTATTCTTTAGTTAAGATGGCCAGGGAAAACTTTTCTGAAGAGATATTTGAGCTGACACCTGAATGGCAAGTAGGAGACAGCCATGCAAAATATGATCCAGGCAGAGAGAATAGCAAGTGCAAAGGCCATGAGGTAGGAGAGGAAAGGTACATATATACCACATCATGTAGGGTCTTGAAAGTCATGATAAGGAGTTTAGATTTTAATCTCAGTTCAACTTATATCAATACAGTTAAATCACCATGTATAATCTACTATGAAAGGTTTTAATTTTTTTTGTGTGTGTGTGCTGTACGCGGGCCTCTCACTGCTGTGGCCTCTCCCATTGTGGAGCACAGGCTCTGGACGCACAGGCTCAGCAGCCATGGCTCACGGGCCCAGCCGCTCCGCGGCATGTGGGATCCTCCCAGACCGGGGCACGAACCCGTGTCCCCTGCATCGGCAGGCAGATTCTCAACCACTGCGCCACCAGGGAAGCCCGAAGGTTTTAAATTTTGATTCAGAATTTTATAGGAGAATTGACAGTTCCTTCATTCCTGTGTTGGAGGACAAGTCATTGGAAGTAGATCCTATTATAAGTCCAATAAGTGATCTTATCTCTGTACCTTTTATACTACAAATTTATGGCTGGACATTGCTGATGAACAGGAGGGAAAATAGGTCAGTGGTATTACTGCATTTTTGTGATGCTTTCAAGTTAAGTGTGTTGCAATAGGAGAAAACAGGGAATTTGATTTCAAAGAATTTAACAAATACTTGGCTTTATGGTTTTAGGGTTCAAGCCTGAGACACTTTGGGCCAGGGGGCAGGTAGTAAACCATTTTTGAATTTAGCCATTTCCAGCTAATCCTTATTCTTTGGAACAAATGAGGTTTGGAGTTAGCAAGAGGAAATCTGGACAGTCACTGGGGTCTTGCTCTTTTTATGGCCACTTTCCTACCTTTCCACCCAAGTCTGCTTTCTATACTGCTTCAGGAGAAAAGATGGAACAATAAGTGTTGGTAGGTCAAAATGTGACCTTAGAAAAGGGCCAGAATTCCTAGTAACCAGAGGAATGATGGAAGTGTGTAGGCCTTAAAGAAATGCTACTTCATCTGGTTGATGAGGCCTATTAGCATCTCATCACCATATTACATGATGAATGAGGACCCCTCCTCCAATATTTCAAGAGGGTGGGATACCGTAGTGACCCATCTAAGAAAGCCTTGCTGTTGTTTTAGGTAGTGACACTGCTGTATTCCCCAGGAAGCTAGAGATGGAAATGGCTCACACAGCTCAGGGTAGCCTCATAGACATGAGACTAGGCCTCCATCTTGCAACTGAATGATGATAGCCTTGGGCTAATTTCCCACTCAAGTATTTTTGTTTTGGATTTGAACATGTATGAGGGTTCTAATCACTCCACATACTCACTAATATTTGTTACTATCATTATTATTATTATTGCCCTCTTAGTAGATGGAAAGTAGTATCTCAGGGTTTTGATTTGCATTTCCCCATGACTAATGACGTTGACCAAATTTTCATGTGCTTATTGGTCATTTGTTTATGTTCTTTGGAGAAATATTTATTCAAATCCTTTGCACATTTTTTAATGGGGCTGCTTATCTTTTTGTTGTTGAGGTGTAAGAGTTCTTTATGTATATTCTGGATACTAGATCCTTACCAGATATATGATTTGCAACTATTTTCTCCCTTTCTGTGGTTTATCTTTTCACTTTCTTGATAATGTTCTTTGAAGCACAAAAATGGTTAATTTTAAAGAAGTCCAATTTATTGTCCTCCCTTTGGTTGCTTGTGCTTTAGTTGTTATATCTATGAAATTATTGCCTAATCTAAGTTGACAGATATTTACACTCAGGTTTTCTTCAAAGAGTTTTATAATTTTAGTTAGGTCTTTGATCTGTTTTGAGTTAATTTTTGCATATGATACGATAGAGTGGTCTAGCTTCACTCTCTTGCATGTGGATATCAAGTTGTCCCAGCACTACTTGTTGAAAGGACTATTCTTACTCTGATTGAATTGTCTTGGCACCACTGTCAAAAATCAATAGATCATAGATGTATGATTTATTTCTGGACACTGAATTCTATTGCACTGATTTATATGTCTATCTTTATATCAGTACCACAGTCTTGCAGTTGTTTTTAGTAAGGCTTGAAATTGGGGATCGTGAGTCCTCCAACTTTGCTCTTTTCAGGATTGTTTTGGCTATTCTGAGTCCCTTGCATTTTCATATGAATTTCTGAAGTTTCTGCACAAAAGTCAGTTGGGATTTTGCTAGAGATTGCATTGAATCTATAGATCAACTTGGGTGTATTGCCATTTTAATATTATGTCTTCTAAACCATGAATACAGGATACTTTTCCACTTTTTTAGATCTTCAATTTCATTCAAAAGTATTTTGTAGTTTTCAACGTACAGGTCCTATACTTATTTTGTTAAACTTATTCCTAGGTATTTTATTATTTTTGATGCTGCTGTAAATAGAATTGCTTTCTCAATTTTATTTTTGGATTCTTCACTGATAGTCTATAGAAATATAACTGTTTTGCATATTGATCATGTATCATGCAAACTTGCTGTACTCATTCATTTGTTCTAATACTTTTTACATTCATTCTTTAAAATTTTCAACATACAGAATGATGTAATTTGCAAATGGAGATAATTTTACTTCTTTTTTTCCACTCTGGATGTCCTTTATTTATTTTTCTTGCCTAAACACCCATGTTAGGACCTCGAGAACAAGGTTGAATAGAAGTGGAGGAAGCAGAAATCTTGTCTTCTTCCTGATCTTAAGTGGAGAGTATTTAGTATTTCTCTCTTAAGTATGATATTAACTGTGGGTTTTTCATAGATGCCCCTTATCAGGTTAAGGAAGTTCTCTTCTGTTTGCTGCAAATTTTTATCAAAAATTGGTTTTGAATTTTTTTTTTTTTTCTGTACGCGGGCCTGTCACTGTTGTGGCCTCTCCCGTTGCGGAGCACAGGCTCTAGATGCACAGGTTCAGCGGTCATGGCTCACGGGCCCAGGCGCTCCGCGGAATGTGGGATCTTCCCAGACCAGGGCATGAACCCGCATCCCCTGCATCGGCAGGTGGACTCTCAACCACTGCACCATCAGGGAAGCCCCGGTGTTGAATTTTATCAAATGATTTTTCTAATTCTAATGACAAGATAATACAGTTTTCATTTTATTTTATTAGTATGGTGCATTACATTAATTGATTTTTCAAATTTTAAACCATACTGCTTTCCTGGGATAAAGCCCACTTGATCATGGTGTATATACCTTTATATATATATATATTACTGGACTTGGTTTGCTAGTATTTTTGTACCTGTTGATACCCACAAGGAATATAGGTCTGTAGTTTTCTTGTGTTGCCTTTGTCAGATCTTAGTATCTGTGTAACCCTGGGCTCATAAAATAAGTTGGAAAGTGTCCTTTTCACTTTTATTTGCTGTAATAGTTTTTCAAGGATTAGTGTTAATTATGTTTGGTAGAATTCACCAGTGAACCCTCTAGGACTGGGGTTTTCTTTGTGGGATGTTTTTAAATTATGAATTCAATTTACTTGTCTTAGTTCAGGCTGCTATAACAAAAATACTATAGAGTGGATAGCTTAAACAGCAAAAATTTATTTCTCACAGTCCTGGAGGCTGGAAAGTCTAATATCAATGTTCTGGGAAATCCAATATCTGGTGTGGGCCCTCTTCCTGGCTTGCAGCAGCCAACTTCTCATTTTATCCTCACATGGCGTATAGATCAAGGCTCTAGTCTCTCTTCTTATAAGGACACTAATCTCACCATGGGGGCCCCAACCTCAACACCTCACCTAAACCTAATTACCTCCTAAACACCCCACCTCCTAATATCATCCCACTGGGAGTTGTGGTTTCAACACTTGAATTTCTGGGAGACAGAAACATTAAGTCCATAACACTTGTTATAGGTCTATCTGGATTTTCTATTTATTCTTAGTTTTGGTAGTTTGTGTCTTTCTAGGAATTTGTCCATTTCATGTATGTTATCTGATTTGTTGGCATGCAGTTTGTCATGGACTGAATTGTGTACCCTGCCCCATATGTTGAGGCTCTAACCCCTAATATGACTGTATTTGGATAGGGTCTTTAAGGAGGCAATTAATGTTAAATGAGATCATAAGGGTGGGGCTTTAATCCAATATGATTGGTGTCCTCCTAAGAAGAGGAAGAGACACCAGGGATGCATGCTCTTCTGTGTGAGGAAAGAGCAAGAAGGTTTCCGTCTGTAAGCCAAAGAGGGAGGCCTCAGAATACACCATCTCTTCCAGCACTTTGGTCTTCTAGTCTCTGCAGCTGTGAAATTTCTGTTGTTTAAACCACATGGTCTGTGGTATTTTGTTATGGCAGACATAGCAGACTAATACACCATTGTTCATAGTATTCCCTTATAATCTTTTTGATTTCTTTAAGGTAGGAGGTGATTTCTTCTCTTACACTCTTGATTTTAGTAATCTGAGTCTTATTTTTTCTTAGCATAGCTAAAGGATTGTCACTTTTGTTGATCCCTTCATAGAGTCGAATTTTTGTTTAATATTCTCTATTGTTTTTCTATTCTCTATTTCAACTCTAATATTTATCATGTCCTTCCTCCTCTTTGCTTTGGGTTTAGTTGCTCTTCTTTTTCTAATTTCCTAAGGTGAAAGTTTAGGTTATTGATTTGAGAGCTTTCTTACATTCTTTTATTATTCTTATTTTTGGGGGCACACCATGTGGCTTGTGGGATCTTAGTTCCCTGACCAGGGATTGAACCTGTGCCCCCTGCACGGGTTCCCACCAGGGAAGTCCCCCTTCCATTTTATATAGGTATTTACAACTATAAGTTTTCCTTTGAGTACTCCTTCCGCTGGTCTCATAAGTTTTGGTATGTTGTGTTTCAGTTTTACTTATATCAATGTATTTTCTAATTTCCCTTATGATTTCCTCTTTGATCTATTGGTTATTTAAGTATTGTTTGACTTCCACATAAATTTCCCAATTCCCTCCTGTTGTTTGCTTCCAATTTCATTCTACTATAGTGAGAGGACATACTTTGCATGATTTAATCCTTTTAAATTTATCAAAACCTGTCTTATGGCTTTGAATATAGTATATTCTGAAGAATGTCCCATGTGCTCTTGAGAATAATGTGTATTCTGCTATTACTGGAAACTGTTTTATGCCTGCTTCTCCCTGCAAGGCAAAATCTCTTGAGTCAGGTCATTGGAGCTGGTAGTGGGGACAAAGGCAAGCTTCCCTCTGAGTGATCCCTACTCTAGGAGTTGAGCACTCAGTTGGGGGCAGGAACAGCAGCCTGAGATCTTCTCCTGGCATAGAATCACATCATGAGCTGGGGCAAGAGTGAATCAGGGCCTCAGTCTTCTCAGCCCACACTACCAAAGCAGAACCTCCATACCATGAGAGGCAGTTGGGAAGAAAAAGGGAGCCCCCACCTGTCAACTTCATTGAGACTTAGTCTCAGTAACACACAGCTGGGGGAAGGATAAGAAATGTTGATATCCTGCTCCTACCTGGAAGAAAGCCTTTAGCCTGGGATCTGGAGGGATAGAGAGCCTTTGTTTTTGGCTGTAGCAGTCTAGAGTAGTCTCTGCCTTGCTGACCTGGGATGGGGTAAGGAGAGAATAGCCTTGGTCTTGGTTCAAATACCATAGATTCTCACCTTTCTTGCAGAATTTTCATAGATTTTCTTGAACAGACTTTTTTTTTTTTCTATTTGCCGTTTGTCTTTACATTTCCAGAGGTCTTCACCAGTTCCACTGAGAAGTGAGTCAGAAGAGCTCCTTCCATTGTCAGGCTAGAAGTTAATCTTTCTAATTCCTTTTTTACACTTAAATTGCATTCTGCAAGCCTTCCTTTATGAAAATTGAAACATCCGAAAGCAGTTCAGATAGGATATTTGTCTTTAAATGAATAACTTTAATCCGTAGAGTATAAGGCTTATCAAGATTCTAAGAAAATCAAGACTCCAATGAAAGTATGTTTTGGAGATAAGGAAGATGCATAAAGGATATGCAAAAAAATTAAGAGAATAAAATCATAGGGACTTTAGAAATCATTTAGTGATCAACTTCAGCCTTGTATAGCTAAAGACGACAGAAACCAAGGAAGAAAAGGGAATTGGCCAAAGCCACTCAGTAAGTCTCTGACAGATCTAAGGCTAAAACTAGACCAGTGGGAAGTGGCATGTGTAATAATAGTTAAGTATACAGACTTTGGAAAATGATCTGAGGGTAAATCCTGCCATTTATTAGCAGCATGATCTTGGGCAAGTTATTTGCTTTTCTACACACCAGTTTCCTCATCTGCAAAATAGGGCTAATAATACCTTCTTAATAGCACTGAGATCTCAAGAAATTAACTATTATTGCTAATACCATCAATTCTGACATTAAAATCCCACCATCACAAGCAATCCCTTTACAGCCCATCCCCTCAAAAAAAAAAAAAATCACGTGAGGCTTCCCCTAACCTGTTTCTGAGACTGCTGTGCTTGAAGGCATCAACACCCAAATCCTGAACACTAGAGGATTTCATTCCTCATTAACCCTCCAAACCCCATTCCTCTCTCTCCTCTAGTTAAAATGGATCTTAGAGAGGTTTCAGTTTCCCCTTAGCTTTCCTTTCTCCCTTTACCCTCCACCATAACCATAGTACCTGACTCTAAAGTCAGACTCCTTCCATCAAAACACATGTCAAGCATACAGGCCAGGCCACAGAATGGTGTACAACCACAGCACAAGGCCCCAAGCCAGATTTCTAGGTTATATTCTCCTAATATAAGCAAAGATTAATGTAGATATAATCAGTGAGCCAAACCTGACTTTCTCTACCTAGCTAGAAAAATAAACTCTCCTATTTTGAAGCCAAAAATAAAGCAGAATTGACTTACTAGAAATTAGGCAACAACCCCAGAGAAAATTAATCCTCTATTTTCAACTCCCTTTCTGGTTGATTTTTACAGCAATCTTTGTTGAAAGAAGAACTCAACAGTCAATCTGTTAAAAACCAACATTTCTCTTCCTTGGATGACAATGAGTGGAAAGTGGTTAGAAGAGAAAATGTGGCATTGTGAAATATGAATGAGACCAATGTAAATGCCATGAACCAAATGCAACTTGGGCAGTCCTAATGGCTTTTCAAAACCCATTGCAAAATCCCATTACTTAAGAATAAAGAGGGGAGCTTTACCATGTAACAAAGGACATTAGTTCTGAGTTAAATTACTTGAAGTTTTTCCCCTAATAACCACATAAACTGTAACAGAATTGTTATAAAAATAAATAAAGGGCTTCCCTGGTGGCGCAGTGGTTGAGAGTCCGCCTGCAGATGCAGGGGACACGGGTTCGTGCCCCGGTCCGGGAAGATCTCACATGCCGCGGAGCGGCTGAGCCCGTGAGCCATGGCCGCTGAGCCTGCGCGTCCAGAGCCTGTGCTCCACAACGGGAGAGGCCACAACAGTGAGAGGCCCTCGTACCGCAAAAATAAATTAAAAAATAAAAAAATAAATGAATAAAAATTGTTATAAACTTCAAGTTAGCAGGGGTTCAAATTCCGTTTTACTATATTTATATGGCTACTTGAAACCCACCAAATGCCATTCCTGCCCCAAAGTCTTACCTAGGAAAAAAATCCAAATCATTAAAATGATACCAAAGAAGGATTGGTATATGAAAGATAGGTTAGTAAATGCTTTCTTTTTGAAACACTCTATTCTCCCTAGATATTTTGGATTTAGGGAAATTTTTTAAAATGAGGGTGCAAGGGAAGAGTGGCAAATTAAATGAGTAAAACTCAGAAGTAATTCAAGGACTATTAAAAAAAAAAGCCCAAAACAAAACCCTAAACTAAATTAAAACCATGGCTTAGACCAGGAACCTTGCTATATTCTCTGAGAACTGTACTTAGAAACCATTTACATTCAGAAGGGAAAAAAGTTCTAGGTTTTGCAGCTGGCAAGAGAGCACAGAGTGTGTAAGGTAGCAGTAACTGATAAATTTTGTATCATGCACTGTAAAGGACACTTGTGTACATTATTAGCAGAATTAATCCTCAAAATAAGATATAAGTAAATTCGCTACATTTTTCTTGGATATTTACCTTTGTGTAATTATGCATAAGATATGTACTTTGAGTTCCATTCATTTTTATACTTACAAATCTGATATCTTTAAAACTTTTAGTTCCTAATTAAACACCTCCAAAAAGTACTAAGAGGCATAAAGACCCACATCATAATGTCCTCTTTATTAAATGATCTTAGATATAAGCAAAAAGAAATGTGATCTTCAAAGTACTTATTGCATGATTTTGGAGTCTTCTTTTCATGGACAATGGGAAAAAGGAAAATGAAACCAAATATCACCCCATTAATAAGATATAAAAGCTAAGACTAGAAACCTGGAAGCAGATATTCTGGATGAATCAAGGCTTTTCTATTTACTAGCCATGTAATATTCGGCAAATTACTAGATTTCACTGAAACTCATTTTTTCTGATCTGAAAAATGGAATTGACTGATAGTATCATTCTGGTGCTTGAGAATATATTTGAAGATGAAATTTGTAAACTGCAAAGCTCTTTAAAAAAATCACAGTGTTGGCACATAACAAGTACTCAGTAAATGTTGAAATTAATTAATAAATGTTGACTGAATTAATAAAATTAACAAATAAACAAATCTGAGAAGGAATAGACTAGTCTTCCTTTAGCCACCTCTTATCATTGATATAAAGAATGTAGGCTACAAATTCCTGGTGGTAAATATCTTCTTCTATGAAGGTGATCCCCATATGTATCTGGAAAAAGAATGTAACTCATTATCTCAGATTGTTCTCTGGAAATTTCTGCTTGAATAATTATAAGCAAAGCAATAAAAGATTAATATTTTGACGGTATTGAAAACTTATTGTATTCACCGGTCATATTTTTGAGGCAACTGGAGAGTAAAAATATATCTACCATAAACTTGAACTATTATTTTGCCTTAATAACTATTTTTCTGTATCATGATAACTACTCAACACAATTACAACAAAAATGAACAGCAACCTTCGAAACTGAAAGGCAATGTGACTATGATCAATCAAATGATATTTTCTGCTCCATAGGACCACACTAGACAAAATTAACACTTATGTTCTTGTATACAAGGTTTGCTATAATTTGTAAATTAAAGTTTAACAAATAGAAACAATTCAGAACCACCAGTATTTCATTATTAATGTTTCAGATGAACAATACCCATCATAACAAAAAATCCCCTAAAAAATGAGCTATTTATAATTTGGGCTGAAAATTTCATTTTAACATGATATTCTAAGCTTTTTAAAAAGAAAAAAGGAAGAATCACCTTCAGACAGTTTTACTGCCTTAAATTACTTGACAGAATAAACAAAACTTCAAATATAAGTTAACATGTTGCTATAAAAACACTACTTAGAACAGTAGCATGACAAAAATCAATCACAAAAAAATTCCTAAAATGAATAAGTCCCACCAAGTAATATTAGTAATCTAAATCAAGCAATTTAAAATGTTTTGATTTCTTCATATATTTACTATAAAACTTATTCTCTAAGAGAATAATAAAGATGCTGAGCAGGTAATCTGACTATACAAAATTTACAAATTAATGAAAGGATACTAACTTCAGAAAGTTGTTTTTAAAAGTTCTCTAATGTCAAATTAAGATTTAATTTGTTAATAATTAATAACAGAATTATCTATTAGATGTTTGTAATCGACAGATAAGAGGTAACTTTATTAAGGCAATTGCCACAGCTGGCAAAGGAAAAACATACTAAAGTTACCAAGAAAGGAAAGAAGAAAGAAAAAATGTTTCTTCAACACTTCAAGAAAACACTGACACCATAAAATGTTCATTTTATTTAATGTTGTATTTGGTTTACCAGCAATCTGTAGCATTAAAAAGTCCTTTATTTATATAAAAGACCTAAGAAAGCAACTTAGGTGTACGGGCTTAAATATCCAAAGAAAACCAACTCACAGGCTCAATATATTGGTTTCAATTTATTTTGTACATTTTTGGAAAGTAGCTTTAAATTGTCAGGGGCATATAACTGAGGAGGAGGGTAGAGAGCACTCTGTCCTTGACCTTCCCAACTAGAAAGAAAAATGGATCTTCTTCTGAATACTGCTGTAATATTTTGTTATAAAAATTCTTTACTTTTTCTATCTTAAAAAAACCTATCAGGTGAAGTCAGAAAACATCAGAGCCTGCTAATTAATAATTTTTAATGTACACTTTTATATCTTTAAAGAGGGCTATCTTTAACCAATCAAGCAACTATACACAAATACCAAACAATGCATCTCCACTTAAATCTCCAAATATTGCAAAAATGTGGACTACTTTCATAGCCATAGGATATGATGGCAGAAGGCAAAGGTGATATTTTTGCTAAATACCTTATTTCTTAATTCTAAATACACAAAACAGACAGTATATGTATGAAACATACAGTTGGGTCTTTAGCCAGCTTACTTACCTTGAACCAAATGGAGTTCTGACCACTGGGAAGAAAATTCTCAGCAACCATTTAGTTGCATAAGTGGGATGTTCTTGTTACGGCCTTCAGTTCCTGGCTTAAAAGTTACCTCTCACCTTAGTTCTCTCCCTTCTTCATTTACATTGAATTAAAGCACCATTTATAATATAGTTAAGCCTCTGTGGGCAATTTTACTATAAATAAGAATGCCAGAGATTCATAGCTCAGCTGTTAAAACTTATACGCTACAAACACATTAGAAATCTATTCATTTCAAAGAGCTCTCTCTACAAAACAAAATGTTGAATAAAGATTTGCAGGCTGTTTTTTAATGCACCAAGCAGCCCACATTTAAAATGCTAACATATTTTTACCTAAAAGTGACCCAAAGAATATCTGCAACAACTAAGGAAAAAAAAACAAACACCTTAATTTTCTTTGATAGGAAGAAGAGCCCTAGTTTCTCTAATTAAAATAATAACAATAATAGAATATTATATGACAAAAGACAAGAAAGGCCTAAGAGTTACATGTTACAGTCTCTGAAGCTGGATAATGGAAAGGTAACTCCATATTTCTTTCTATTTGTTAATTTATCTCCAGTACCTGAGTTGAGGCACAAAGCAGCAAGAGTGCAATTGATTCCAAACAACTTGGAATTTTATTGTAAACATCCCATAAAGAATGGCAACAAATTAGTTCAGTTTTTTTTCTTTGAAGATAATTGCTTATAATGACTAATAACTGCCAAACAAAACATCTTTTATAAACCAAGCCAGTTTAGTTTACCTTTCTTTACTGAATTTTAGTTTAATGGACATTTTGTCCATATACAATATCACATCAACTATTAACTGAATGATTTTCTACCTTAAAATTTATGGATACTAAGAACAAACATAAAGTACAGTTTTGTTAATACTTTGCAAGGGATTACAAAAGACAAGGATGATAAGTTACAGGACAAAGAAATAAATTATTGATTGCCATCACCACAGTATTGTTTAAAGAATTAACATTTGTAGTACTGCCTAATGTGTATCTGGTGGTATATGTAAAAACACATTTCCCAACTGTGTTTCTAAATATTTTTGTATGTGATTTTAAAAGTCAATTACCAATGGCGATTTTAATACGTATCAATAGTTTTATTTTTTAGAAAATACTTACAATGCTTTTATGTCAAAGTCTCATATTCTAAATTTAGTTAAGATAGGTATAAGAATAACAAATGGGCATACATATAAATAAACAAACACACCTTAACTCTAAACTGCAGGGCCTTTCTACTGTACTTCTTCCATCAATGAATCATAAATTGCCAGTCTTGCTGAAGTTTGCTAAATTAGGTGCACTCTTCATTGCAGAAAGAGAAATGAGGATAAAAGCAAGCAGGAGAGAAATGATGGAAAAGGAAATAATCAAGGATAAGACTATATAAGAAATAAATGTCAAAAAATTTGAGCGCAATCCATATTATACAAAATATAGCACCATGAAAATAATTTAACCTCATAATTAGAATTTAATCAAAACTTGTTAAATTTGGTAAATTAAACTTGGTAGAGAAACTTTACTGAGAGGTGAAAAGCAAAAAAGCATGAAAATATTTTCACACTGTTTTTTAAAACAAGCCTTAAAAACCATGTTAGAATATTCTATTTTCAATATAACTTTCATAAACCCTCATGTAACACAAAGATGTTGGGGATGGAGTTAACATTTAAAACAATGAACTTTAAATGTTGAAAGTTCCATTCCTTCCCCCAGAAATAAACTAGTTATTTCAGAACTCGAAATGTTGGTAAGTTTTTAAAAGGCTGGATATCAAAGTATACTGAAAATTATACAGGATGTAAGTCTTTTTGTGGATGTGAAAATTCCAGCTTAAAAAAAAGAAAATTCTAACTTTAAAGATAAGTACCAGTTGGTAAATGTGCATAAAATAATTCCCGAGATATATGAGCAAGTAATAAGGGTGTTTAATTTTATCACTACCACAACATACAGATTTTGAAAAATGCTCAAAAATGTTTTTATCAAAAAGCTAGAAGTAGCATTCACATCTTTCTCTTTTAATCATTCTGTTATTGTCTGATGACAACCTAGGATTACAAGAAAAACAACAACAAAGATAAATGACTCAAATTTACTTCAAAGTACTGGAAGGCTGAGTTAGGTATCTGCGCACACAGTTGTGCAGAATAAGATTTATTAATTTTACTCAGTTTCTTAGCCTCTGGGTAAACAAAGTGCTGTATAGTAGAATTCCAGCACAAGCCTGATCTCTGGGAAGGGAAACAGACAAAGAAACACATGAAAGAAGGGCAAATTAGATTTAAAAAAATAGGACACATGTACACGACAAAACCTAGATTGTTTATCTAGAAGGCATAATGATATGGATGATCAAGCAGTATATATACAGGCTAAGCGCTTTACAACAGAGGCAATAAATTGGTAGACAGTGAAAACAGCTGTCTTCCATATAAACATTTTTTTAATGTCTGAGATAAAGCGTGTCAAGTTGGGGAAAAAAATCTACATATAGACCTATGCATGTGTGTGTGTGTGTGTGCGCAGGCGCGAACGCCCATGTGCACACACACAAACATATCTAGTCATTACATTAATAGGCTAGTGAATGTTTTGGAGAGCATCCTATTGCTGGAAGAGATACACGCAGCAAGCCATAGAAGAAACACACAATTCTGTTTTCATAAACAGATACACATGCTAGGATCTTAAAGCTGGAAATTAAAACATTATTAGCATTCATGAGAAATATTACAATTCATTGACTGTTAATATCTAGCATAGGAATAGGCTTGTACATGTATATGGTCTCATGGGCCTAAATGTAACTGTTTTTTTCTTAGCAATTCATTTAAGATTTAGACTTTTCTTCAGAATTCTTAGCTCATTTCCTACTTTCTTTGCTATGGCTAAACCCAGATCTTATTTAGGTTTTAAGGACCTCTAAAAAATTAAAGTGATAAAATATCAATGCGATATAAATTACAACACATTCACAGGAGGTGGTATTACAAAAAAAAGCAAAGTATAAATGGGGGGGGAGTCCAGATATAAAAGTAAAAATACTGTCTTCCAAACTTTTATTTTCACACTTATTAAAATAATTTGCATGCAAACAGAAAACAATCTGTTTGTTTTGTAATAAATGATAACTATGCTCATCTAACATACCCTGGTGACTAACTTTAAATCCTAATAACTGAAATCAATATCACAGCAAAATGCTGTTCACTAGTATTTTCACAGTATCTCACTACATATAAAATATGCTTAAAAATGTCTTCAGCCTTATTATTCTAATTATCTAAACCTAGAAAATCTTGACGTTTGGGAAATAAATGTGCCATTTTTATTTTTCAAAATAAATTATAAATAAAGCTTGAGATAGCTAAATCACACAAATGGAAATTCTTCTACATTTCAAGAGGTCGGCTCTTCATAGAAGAATGTCAAAAAAAATTTTTCACACTAAAACGATACACATGATACACATTTGAGTATATCCATGAATTTAAGTAACTATGTTACTTTGAATAGGGTAGGCCAAAGTGTTATTGATTCCAGGAAAACACAGGCACAAATTTAGTCTAAATGTATAAGATATGAATAACTAAAATAGTACATTTTAGCAAAAATCAAATGTAGAGTTTTAAACATGAATGTTTTTGAATCTATATTATGGTTAAAAGTGGCAGCTGAGTTACAACCAGAAGTAATTTTGGTTTAGTGAAAAGTAGACTACAACAACAAAAAAAAATCAGCTTGATCTACTGTCCAGTAACAGAAGTTAGTTCCATTAATAATTCACAATACTAATTCACAATACTTTCTTACAGCCTGAACATCATTTCTACTGCAAGTGAAAATTGCTTAAAGATGTTAGTCCGAGAATAACCCCCACCCAACCCAACCAAAAAAGCAAAGTTTTGTGTGTACTCCTTCCTCTGCACTTAAGGATTTTCAGATGCATGAAATGATTGAAAGCATGAGACAAATACATTAGCTTAGGAAATATCCTGGGATTACTAAGCATACATTAAAACGTTTCTTTTATCCCACAAGTCTGATCTATGCGCAACAAATCGGTTGCTACAAAAACAGAGATCAATATTATCCTTCTCACCTCAAAAAAATCTAAGAATCTAATGAATTAGCGAATTTGCAATCTCTCAAATTTGAGGAGTAAAATTGATCTTGGAACTCAAGCTCACTTACGGAACCATGTGCACTCTACTGCTGTAAACAAGACCATACGGTTTAAAGTTTTTTAATCTATAAAATAATGACTCAAAATGTCAGTGTGCAGTACAACCAGGTTCTATTCTGAAAGATTATCACAGAAGAACCCTTTGGAATGGTATGAGCAGAACCCTATTAAAGTTGATTCAAAATATTAGCTAGCCAAAACATTCCAACTCAAACTAGGTGCTGTGTTACATTTTAAAATTCAAAACTAGTCACTCACAGCTGTTAAATAGTAAGTGGTAGCAGAGATACATAAATAGTAGATCAAGTCTACTTATACAAATATGTTCTAAGAAAAGCCTAATAAGGTAGAGCATACTAAAGAAAGTTTGTTAATTACAACTATTAATTTGAGAGCCAATACAATTATTAACCTCTCAGCTTATAACTTATGAGTATTCATTCCTACCAAGCTTGTTCTATTTCTCCTTAGTAATGAATAACAGCGTCTATTTTTCTTAATGTTTCCAGTAGTTGTAGTTAATAGAGGTAGCTGAGCTACTATTAAGTTATTATTTGTGGATGAGGATTTTTCAAATGTTTAAGTTATTTTTTAAGCTACACAAGTTCTATTAATGCAATAAAATATAATAGGAAAAAGAAAATGGATGCAAGAAACTTTTGCATTTGGCACCTTGTCTAGATTGATACCTCAAGTATTCCTTTTTTAATAAAGTTAATGCACACATCAGGACACACCACAAAGATTTGCTACATATTTACAAGGCACCAACCCTTTCTCACCTTTAACATGAATTAAGCAAATCAATGAAAAGCATATTAAGAATCCCCCACCCCCCAAAAAAACTGTAGTATAAATATATACTTCAGTTCAGTACAATTCATGAAAGTTTGGCCTGGGAAGAGTAAAATAATCCAGATCGTTCTTACAATATAGAAACTGTAAACATTTAATAGCTGCCTTTAGGATTGGTGTATTGTGCAAAAGTTATTATTACTGGTACAGGAATCAAAATGGCAAAAACAAACTATATAAAACTCTGTAAGAAGGTGCTATACTTCTGTGATACAAAAGCAAAAGAGGGATATTCCATTGAGATAAAAATGTCATGCTACTCTTAAGAAGCTGAATGCTCCCTTCATGTAGTAAATCTGTAGTGTGTCTGTGGTGTGTGTGTGTGTGTGTGTGTGTGTGTGTGTGTGTGTGTAGATTTTTTTTTAATTTAAGGCCTAATGAGTAAGGCTTGTTTGAACAAATGAAGTGTGGAGATCAAAAGTCTTGAAACAAATGTATACTGGCATAATGGAAAAGCACCAATGTGAAAGGAAGCAGAAGTCCCCACACAACTTGCTTTGTAGATTTCCTGGTAAATTCCCTGCAGTAGAAGGCCATTAAATTTTTAAAATTATTCTAAATTTATTAACTGTTAATAATTCCATCCCATGAGATGGCTAACCCTGGCTTTTTCTGTCATTTTACGGACTCTGCCTGATCTGGATGTACCAAGATTTAGAGGATCTTCAGTGGACACAAAATTGTCATTATCAGAATCATCATTATATAAAACAGTCCTCCTGCCTTGGTTTCTTGTTTTAATTCGAGGCAGTCTACTGAAACGTCCTGAAAACATAGTATCAAATTCATCATCTGCAATACGTGCACGTTTGGCTCTGGTGGCTCCTCTAGAGGCACCTCTTCCTCCTCTCCCTCTCCCTCTCCCTCTCGTGCCACCTCCACCTCTTCCTCGACTGCCTCGTCCCCTGCCTCCTCTTCCTCTGCCTCCTCTACTCCATCTACCCCATCTGCCCCATCTGCCTCTTCCTCCCGTGCCTCTCGTCTTCCAGTTTCTTTTTCCATTGGCATATTGCTTTCTGAGTTTTCTTTTAGGCCTAGTTTGTATGAATTTGCTATAGTCATGGTCTCCATCTACGTAATCTTGATCTGTTCTGGAAGTTGATTCAGAGTCAGAATCAGAACCACAGGTACTTTCAGAACTTAAACTGGATCCTAACTCTCCACTCTCTGAGGAAGATAAATGTGATTTCTCATTTGTTTCTTTTTTCTCTTTCTCTTCTCTTCCCATGCTCTCATCTTCTTCTGATGCACTAAGTAGTTTTCTCTTGATTCCTGCCCGGGGCTCTCTGCCATCACCATTTGTAAGGGGTCCATCAAGGGAGTGATCTAAATCAAGATGAATAATTTTTAAAGTTAAGCTTTGACATTGATAAGATGGTTATTTAGGTTCAAAAGTAAAATTAAAAGTCTATCAAAATACATTTGGTGCCCAAAGATAGATGGGGTAAAATCATGGAGAGTGCTGGAGTATGAATTTAAACCTGTTTGAAATGAAAGATACTAAGATTTTAATTTTTATCTGATTGCTTTTTGCAGGGGATGGGGGGAGTGTAGAGGGATGATGGGTGGTGAGATAGCTAGGTAGAAATTTTAAGGGCTTGAACTCTAGAAGGAATAATCTGGGAACATGTATCAGAATAATTTTATTCATTCATTCAACAAATATTATTGATTACCTACTATCTGCCAGGCATTGAATGGACTTTGGAATATGGCAATGATGAGACAAAGTCCTTGATCTTTGAATTTATATTTTAGTGTGGAAACCCTGATAGACAATGAAGTAAACAAATAGATAATATAACTTCAAGTACTAATATGGGTTATAAAGAAAAAGAAAAGTGGGTAAAAAAAAAGAGTGTGAATATATGTATGGGGGGTATATTAAATAGGGAAGACTTTTCTGCTGAGGCAGTATTTGAGAAAAGAACTGAATGAAGTGAGATCTGGGGAAAGAACATTCCACTGAAGGAAACAAGAACCCCATATAATTAGAGTAGAAGAGAAAAATAAGAAGTAGTAGGAGATGACTGCCAGTGGAGAGTTTTAAAGCTAGAGAATGACAGGATCTGATTTACATTTTTAAGAGTGCTATGGTTGCTGTATAGAGAATGGAATATAGGAGGGCAAGACTGAAAACAGAGATCAGTTGGGAGTACATTGCAATGGTCTAGGTAAGAGATGATGAGAGATGTATCAATAGAGGTGATGATAAGTGATTAGATTTAGAATATTTCCTTCTGGGGGAGCTACCAGAACCAAGCTTCATAGTTCAAACTGACAGAAATTGCTGATGGATTGGATGTCAAGTGTTAAGCACAAAATGAAGATCAACTCCTAGGTTTTATGCCTGAGTAACTTGGTGAATGGTAGAGATATATTGCTAGGTTAGAGAACAATGAAGGAGAATAGGTTTGGGCAATCTGGTGGAAAGAAAAAATCAAGATTCCAGATAGAAATACTACTAGAAATCCAAGTCAAGACATTTGAAAAAGAAAAAAAGCAAGTGGATATACCAGTCCAGAACTCAGGGGAGACTTGGATAGAGTTGGAGATATAATTTTGGAAATTTTCAGTAAAGAGATAACATTTAGTGTAAAGAGAAATAAGAAAGCTCACTGAGAGAGCAAGTAAAGAGAGAGAAGGTGGCTGAGGACTGAGACTTGGTATATTCCAACATTTAAAGATAAAGAACAATTGGCAAAGATAAGCGAGGTAGGAGGAAAACAGGAGAGTGGACTGGAAAAATTGGAGAGAGCAAAGAGTAGGGTTGTATGGTAACCACAATTACAAGATTAGTCTAATAGTCTAGGTGTTATGGACTGAATTTTGTGTGCCCACTCCACTCCGCCAAATACATATGCTGAAGCCCTAACCCCCAATATGACTGTATGTAGAGCCTTTAAGGAAGTAATTAAAATTAAATGAAATCATAAGGGTAGGTGGGCCCTAATGCACCAGGACTCGCCTATGTCCTTATAAGAGAAAGACACACCAGTGCTCACTTGTTCTCCCTGTCTGTGTATGCAAAGAAAAAACTCACACGAGGACACAGGGAGAAGGTAGCCATGAGCAAGCCAGGAAGAAAGCCCTTACCAGACACCAACCCTGCTGGCACCTTGATCTTGGATTTTGAGCCTCCAGAACTGTGAGAAAATAAATGTCTGTTGTAGGTATATGAAAAGGTGCTCAACATCTCTAACCATCAGGGAATGTAAATCAAAAACACAATCAGATATCACCTCACACCTGTTAGGGTTGCTAATATCAAAATGATAAAAGATAACTAGTGTTGGCGAGGATGTGGAGAAAAGGGAACCCTTGTACACTGTTGGCGAAAAAGTAAATTAGTACAGCCATTATGGAAATCAGTACGGAGGTTCCCTAAAAAAAACTAAAAATAGAACTACCATTTGATCCAGCAAACCCACTTCTGGATATATACCCAAAGAAATTGAAATCAGCATCTTGAAGAGATATCTGTATTCCCATGTTCAGTGTAGCATTATTCACAACAGTCAAGACATGGAAACAACCTGTATGTCTTTCCACAGATGAATGGATAAAAGAAGGAAATATTGCCATTTACGACAACATGCATGGAGCTGGAGGACATTATGCTAAGCAAAATATGCAAGATACAGAAAGAGAAATATTGCATGATATCACTTATATCTATAATCTAAAACAGTCATACTCATAGAGGGAGAAAGTAGGATGGAGGTTGCCAGGGGATGGAGGGAAGAAAAATGGGGAGGTGTTGGTTAAAGCGTACAAAGATTCAGTTATTCTGGATATCAAATGTACAGCATGGTGACTACAGTTAACAATACTGTATTGTATACCTGAAATTTGCTATGAGGATAGACCTTAAATCTTCTCAACACACTCGGTAACTATGTAGAGGTGATGGATATGTTAATTAGTTTGATTGTCGTGACCATTTCATGGTGTGTATGTATATCAAAATATCAAATTGTACGCTTTAAATATATACAATTTTTATATGTCAAATGGTATCTCAATATAGCTGCTAAAAATGAATATCTGTTGTTTAAGCCAATCTGTGGTGTCTTGCTGTGACAGCCCATGTTGACTACTATACTAGGCTAGAGACTATGGGGATAGCAATACAAACTGTAGCAAGAGATTTGAGTGATACTAAAAGTTGTAGAATTCACAAAACTTAGCAACTGACACTTATGAGGGATAAAAGGTGAGTCAAAGAACACTGTAAGATTTTAAGTTGGATGACTCAGAAGATGATGGTGCCATTAACGAAAATAGTGAGTGCAAAAAAAAGAAGCAAGCTTGAAACATAAAAATGGATGATAAGCACTCAAGGGAAATTTTTTTAAGAAGTACTGGAAATGAGACTGGTAGAATAAAGAGATATTAGGGCTAGATATATGAATTTGGAGTCATCAGCATAAAGATGATAGATGTAGTTATTAAATTCCTTTATTTGTAGAGGACAAAAAAAGTGAGAAACTGCAAATAGGAGGCATGAAAGGCCAAAGAAAAGACAAAATATAGAAATATAGGAGAAACAGAGATATAAGATCAGTAGAGTATAGAAGCCAGGCAGTGGAGTTCCTAGAGGGGGTAGTCAATAGCATGCAATGATACAGAGAGATCAAGGAGATGGGGACTAAGAAAAGGACTGGTTGGTCACTGAAGATTACTGGTGATTCGGGGGAGAAAAGCTTTTGGAGAGTGGTATGGGCAGAGGCCAGACTACAAAGCATAAAGGAATGTTTAGATGGAAAGAAAATAGAGGTAGGAAGTATAAGCTATTCTTTCTAAAAGCTTGACAGTGAAGGAAAGGGCAAAAAGAGAAGTGCCATGAGTATGCAATGTGCAGCAGGATCAGAGGAGAGGGTAAAGATATAAATTGGAAAAATAAAGGCACTAATTATTTTAAAGTAATCTGAAGTTTCAATATTTCTCACATAACTGATATAAAATATATCTTTAGAACATCTATTTTTAAGTTATTTGATACTTCAATAACAATGGATAAGCTACTTAATCTTTCATTAAAAATTTATATAAAATAGAAATATATATTCCAATAAAGATATTTATAAAAGCATATTAATCATTCTTCACAAACTTTAAATAGATGAACATATTAGAACTTTCTGTGAACATGCTCAGGGTCCATAACATAGGACTAAGTATAAGAAGAAAGTCTGCATAACAACAATAACCTTCCAGTATTTATAACTGATGCCCTCAGACATAGTCCAAAATGGATGTACCTGATAATGAATTATTAGGTCAGGGATTTCTTTTTAAGCAGTGAAAATTTTTCTTCAAATAAAAGTTATATGAAAGCTCATCACATGAAATAAAAAACAGAGTTGCTCTGGTTGAAAGGAGAAAGCTCTTCTCAGTATTTTTGAAGTACCTCTGGATTACCCAGAAATAGGTAGAACAGTCTGAAAACCCCTGAATTATTGAGACAGCAGGCCCCTGAAGGAAGAGAATATCTGAGTAACATAACTGGGAAACCAAAGGAAGGTTTTAGAAGTGGATGTTGACTGAAAGAAGGCTCACTTTTCAACACAAACCCTTTTGTAAAATTGGGGTAGCCCCCAAAAATATGAGGCCTATTTAAAGGTGATTTTGGATTTTTTTCCTCTCTTATTAATATGGTTTAATAATATGAAAAGCCCTAAATGTGTCAAACAGTCTAGTTTTACGTGCTTGGGGAAAGATCTCTTCATTTAGTTTTTTCTCCCTACTCATTTTAAATTTTATTTTAAAAGACTAAGATATGTTTGGAAATCTGCATATGAAATCCTATCTGACTCAAGTCTGACAATATTGAAATCCTCATTAACTATAAGAACATGCTAATTTTTACTACCTAAATATATCAGCTTTTAAATGATTTGTCTGCCATCATAAAGGAACAAAGAATAAATGCCCTGTCCATATTTATTTCTTACCTTGTTTAATCGGCAAAACTTTATTTCGAAATGATTTGGCTTTCCCTGGGTCATGGCTATTTCCACTTCGGCTATATCCACTGAAGCTCGATGAAGAAAATGGCCCATCCAGTTCATCATCAAGTAAATACAGTGACAGCCCTTCAGCAGCATCTGAAACTTACATTTAAAAAGATTGTAATGTTAACATAATTATGTTTTCAGAAAAATTTAACAGGCTGTTTTTAAAACTATATCTCAGTTATTTCACTCTAACATCAAAATTACAAATTGTTTAAAGAAAATATGAATATTTTGAGAACAAATGTTTTATTACATCATTAAGCTTTCAAGCAGTTTGTCAGAAAAACTTGTCCAAGAAAACCACCTCCCCACATTATGAATCTTCAACTCTTAGGTTGGCAAGTATATTATAGATGAGTGGTATGAGATATTACAGATGTTAAAAATCATAAAGTCACATAATTTTAAAACTAAGTGACTTTAAAATTCATCTAGTCTTAACACCCTTACTTTAAAAATGAAGAAACTAAGTCCTATGACCTAATGTCTTACCCAGGGCCACAGAGAACTGGGGATAAAATGCAATTTTTCTATTGATACATCCAAATCCACTGCTCCTTGCATTATAAACCATGCTGCCTCTTCTATATTCTTTAGTTAAACTAAAATACAGAACACCAAAAACAAAAGACATATTTACCAGGAGATGAGAAAGGAGAGCTAGTCCTGGCATAAGACACTGAGGTATTCTGGTCATTTTTAGGCTGTAACTTCATTTGTTTCTGTTTCCCTTTTGGACTATAAGTAAAAATATATAATAATGAACAAATTTTTCTATTAGCAATATATTATGATAGTATGATACAAAATGCTTAAGCTAAGCAAAGAAGAAATGCAATATAATTTAAGTGAAATAATTCAAATTGGTAATAGGACAAAGTTAAATTTCAATCATTAAAATTAAAAAAAAAAGGTTTTGGTATAGTAAAATCCATTTAAAAAAGCTTTGGGTTACCAGCTCCACCTTTACACAGGCATAAGAGTTCTAACAACAACAAAAAAATCTCTTGGATTCCCTCAAAGTAGTCAATAAACTTTAAGAAGTGAGGTAATACATACAAGATGCTTTGAAAACTAAACTGTTATGTCAATGTAATATACCTAGGAGCTCTGCTACTAGATAATGAACTGCTGCTGCTTCTTAGACGTTTTCTGTACCGTGGCCTTCTCCTCTTCTGACTCTGGATTGCTGACTTATATTCAGAGATGATATTTTTAATATGACTTTCAAATAAGGCAGATAATCGCAATGTCATGCTATAGATCTGAAAAGGTAGAAATTAGTCTTGTTTTACCAACTACTTTAATTATATAAAAATAACAGGTTATAAACATGCCTGAACAATATCAACATCATCCTTTCAGACATAATATATGTGCTTCTTACACTTGAAAAATTCTTCCTGAAGAACTAAAACAAAATACCATTTTTACCTACAAATTAATAAAGATTTTTAAAAGATAATATACAATGTTGGAAAGGGGAGGAAAAAACATTCTTATACATTGCCAGTGGGTATTTTAACCTGAACAACATTCTAAGGACAATCTGCAATATTTGCCAAAAACCTTAAAATATATACATCCTTTGGCTAATAATTTCATCTTTAGGAATTTATCCTAAGGAAATATCAGAGAATTACACACACAAAATAATTACGTTCAAGGATGTTAAAGATGTTAGCCACAGCATTATCCATTTAAAGTGAAAAACTAAAAACAACCTAAATCTCTAGCACCAGGACGCTGGTTAAACAACACAAAACCACCTACACAAAACCACCTACTCTTCTGTTTTCAAAGAGTAATAATAAGATGGAAAAATGTTCATAATATATATTTTTAAAAAGGCTTCAAAATATAAAACCTACTGTTTAAAGATTATACAAACATTTATCAGTACACATGTAAACGTAGAAAATAAATCAAGTGTGAAAAATTATGTGTACAGAAATCAGTGAAAATTCATTTCATATGAAGTGGAAGTGAGCATGTATATACCTACTGCGCAATTGATTTAAAAGTTAATCAGTTACTAGTGATTAGAAAACACAAAAATTATTACTTTTTTGTTCTCAAGATGTTTAAGTGCTGACAAAACACAGAGAAAGTATTAAATGTGAGTATGAATAAACAGTTATAATTTCCCAATATAGTTCACTAATTTGTTATAATAAAGGGAACATAAATATTCAGAGCTAATCTAAATATTTCATATAAATTAATCCTGTCAACCACTTTTATTTATCAAATTATTTATTGGACATATTAAAGAGTACTCAAATTTCTACCACTCCTTTCCTTGACTTCTCTCTGGCAAATACAGGTATTACTTAAGAGTAAAGAAGAGGCAGGTAGGAGAAAGGAAGTAGGGCTTAATTTCAGAATGACTATGCTAAATGTATCTTTAATGCATGCTTAATAAACTGTTTCAGAGAAAGTACTGAGAATCAAACTTTAGAAACTGTGCCAGAATGGTAGTACATACTTGTTTAGCAATTTTAAAACTGGTGAAAGAAAATTGCCTGATATATATAACTAAACACTTAGGTAATTAATCCACCTAATATTGTTTTTTTCATACCCTTGACTTTTTATTAGAGGTATAAGCTTTGGAGTTGCTGAATATTTGGCGAACATCCTTATAAAATTCCAGAGGACTACCATAGTTTCCTGCTTCCAAAGTTTCTTTCACAGTGCTGAAGTCCATAGGAGTGTCTATAACATGACAATCCTACAAAGAAGAATGTGTTATTAAACACACAGGCTGAGTAACAACACTACATAATACAATGGGACTGAGATTTGCATCATCATGAAACAAACACACTGCTCTTCAATCTGCCAGTTACCTCTTTGTAGTCCCAAACCATCCATTTAATAGAGGTCTTTTGGTGGCTCAGGGAAACAGCAGGGGTCTGTGGGAGGGTCTTAGCCCTCACCCTTCAATAGAAAACCATATGACTCTCTCAAGGGACAGAACAGAAAATCCACAGCCACTGGCTTCATCTCTACATAGATGGGAATATCTTGGAAATAGGTAGCTAATTTGTGACATGGAACTATTTAATTCTGTGTGAATAATCCCATCTTCTACTTTCATTGAGCAATGTGCCAGGGAGTTGGCATGAGGGCATTCTACCTAAACTGTCATTAGTTGAAGGTCAAAATCAAATTGGCCATGTTTGTGCCTTTCTCCTATCTTTTTGTTTTTAAATAAATGTGACACTTGTGCTTCATCTAAAGTCTTCAGTCTCAGATTCATGATTAGTTTGATCTTTATTAGTTAGGGGTAGGAGAAGATTCTTTCTATTTTAATCTAAATCTTTCAAGTCTAGTTAAGATATTCCTAGGGTTATCATATGGAATTACATCTGAAATTTATACTTATGTATACCACAACCACCAATAATAAACATGTTCTGGAGTGAAAACCATAGTCAATATTAGATCCTTCATCCTACTTAGAATCATTAAGAAATAAAAGCACAACATTTCTCTCAAAAGAGAAGCCAAAGGGCCAGATGAAGGGGCAGAAGAAAGGTATTATAAAAAGAGAAAGTATTTTTCAAAGTATGAGAAATCACAGTTGATCTTTATGTATCTTCTTAAATTTTTTTGCTTAAATCATAAAAACCAAAGTGTATTCCAACATAATATGGCTTATGAAACAAAGATTTTCATAGAGAAAAAATATTGGAACTTCATGCAATACAGTGACCAAAACTCAAAAGACCCAGTCAGCCTGCTGAATAAAGTCCCACTGGGAACAATCAGCTGCAGTTACAGACACAATTATGTTGTGTAATTGATGTTTTCTACTCTGCTACAGTAGCTTTAGAACTATAGAAACAAACATCTACCCAGATGCTACAAAGAACTCTCCAGAGCATGTGTTGTTTAAAAGACAAAAAATAAACAACCAAAATCTCAAACAAAGGTAAAAAGATAGTAAGCAAAGTTGAAAAATAGCTTTATAAATTATAAAAGGTTTGTTTACAGTATGGGGATTTAAAAAAGTAAAACAACACACAAACAACTAGAACATATATGCCTTTTAAGAGACTACTAGGCCTACCTCACAAAGAGATGGATCTTGTTGTCGTTCTGGAATAACTGACTCAGAGGATTCGCCCTCTTGCTCTTGATGGCCCTATTAGGGTAAAGAAGATATATTGTATTTCCAGACCACCATAACAAAATATCAAGACTTGCAATGCAATTATGATTTAAAGCTCAAAGATCCATAAATAGGAATTATGTTTTTACTAACTATAATTTAAGATGAAGGAATTCTACATTCACCATTCTCCTCTACCATGAAAAATACAAAACTAATTTATTCTACCTAAACCCCCTACAAAAACAAATCGTTTTGTTGAATGTAATTTTGTTCCTTATTGGAATAATATTTTTTCCCAACTGAAACCTGTTTATGCAGAGAATATTGATGTTTACTAATTTCAGAGGATAGTTTGATGTATTTCTGAAATATTGCTGTACCTTTTTTCTGAAAAAGCTAAAACAGATTTGCTATCTATACTAAAAGGTTATTCAACATGTAATAGATATACTCCTAGAAAAGGTATCCTGTAATTTAAGTTCTCATGCTTTTATCTTTGCTGAAAAGTAATATGGTATATTGATTATTCTAAGTGATCATATTTAATAACTTATTTATTGTAAATTAAATAGGGCTGACATATGTTATCAAGGGTCTCCAGTGTGTAGAAGTTTATTAGAAGTTAATAAAGTGCATTAAACAAATAGGCAAAATAAAAGCAGCAAGGAAATGCAAAGATGTTTAGATTAAAATTTGGTTTACAACTGTGTAATTTACAAAGTACATGTCAGGCATTTTAAAAAGTCATGACTAATCACACTACACACTTTCACAATTCAAAGATACACAAACAAAGAAGGAAGAAGGAAGGAAGGAAGAAAGGGGGGGAAAGGGCTCTTAACTAGAACGTAGCATGGACATTTATGGGAAATTACATATTGGTAATTAGTTAAATAACTATACTTACTGGGTAGGAAAGAGGATCAGATGGCTGTCGAAATGGCTCTGAGTCTTCACGTTCATAAATGAGGCCCAACAGTTCTGTGCATTGTTTTCTCCAAGCATCAGGATTACACTTTAAAGACAGTCTTCTGCCTCGGCATTTGACCTGTAGATTTTAAAAGAATTATATCTAAAAGCTCTTTCCTTAAGTCTTCATTGATTTTTTCCTGTCTTCCTCTGTTAATATATATCTATATAAGATAGAGCAGCTGCTATTTAAAAATTTCTTAGTTTAGATTAAACATCATTCTCCCTGGCAAAAATATAAACAAGTAAAAACTGGATATTATATTCTTAGAAACAGCAATAATTCTAGCATTCTGAATTCTCATTTTAAGAAAATCTACAAGGTCAATAATTTTAATACCTTAGTCTTTGCTGCTAGTTAAGAATATTTGACAATGGCACTGTAATTTTCTCAAAATAACAATTGAACAATATATATATTCTTAAGTAAATCCTTTGTGGTCATAATATATTCTTGCCTTTACTATTTGATGCCTTTTTTATACAATCTGTTTCAGTATTTGAAAGGGAACATTTTCCTTATATACAACAAATGTTTGTCTAATTATCATAGAGGAGAAGTGTGCAGAACAGAGTTAACATAACAGACCTGAGGCTATCTTTAGCAGGGCTTGCTTATAAGGTTGGCCCTTGACTGGCATCTAGGAACCTGGTACTTGAACTCTTTTCTAAATAATAAAGGTGGTTTACTGTGCCCACACTGTTTGTACAAAGAATGTCACTTGTGCTGAACATTCACTTTCCTGTACATTTCCTATGCTTTCCTGCTTTCTGTGAGTCTGGAATCTTGGCATGTGCTAGCTAGATGGGGTCTACATAACAAACTCCCAATAAATTCTTTGGGAGATCAGTCTCTAATCACACACATGTTGCTACATTTTCACTGTGGGAAAAGAATGTACTCTGTGTGGCCCTTCAGAGGAGAGAGAGAACATAAAGAAACCTGCACATGGATTCCTCCAGACTCTGCCTGTATCTTTTTCCTTGTGATCCAGCTGTGTATCCTTACTGTGTCACTGTCATAAACCTTAGCGATGAGTTAACAAGTATATATACTGAGTTCCATAAGTCTTTCTAGCAACTCTCCAAATATGTGGAGTTGGTCTTAGGGATCCCTGACACAGGAAGCCTGAATTTTTTTCTTATCAGCAGTTCATTTATCCACTTACCCTTCTTCCAGATGAAGTACCAGGACCATCTGAATCTAAATCAACCATTTCTGTATCCTAAAATTAAAAAGGAAGAGTGGGAGAAGATATTAAGTTATATTCAGTCTTTTACAAATTTACAAAGAAATGGCAAATATAATCACAATTAACTCCCTCATTGGAGCAGGCAACAGAACAAAGGTGAGAGGGAGACTCACTCCAAACTTCACCTACATGCTATATACAAGTTGGAAAATATACTGGGAAAAGAAGAGTAAATGAGGTTTCTCTTTAAATCAGAATAGGAAATGAGGGGGAAAGTACAATGATTGGTATCTAAAGTTGTACTTAAATGTTAGTATTTTTTAAAGAAACTTATTTTATATGACATGATAATTTAATATACTATAATCATGAATTACTCATGATTAATCTTTTGCTACTTCAAGAAATATATCTCTTTTCTATAGGGAAAATATGAATGTGTATTAAAACATAAGATTCAGTTAAGTATCCCTCTGAGGGTTAGTTTTTTAATACAAAGAGGCAAGGCCCACACACCACTATTAACTTGGTGATGGTGAAGCACACTGGTAATGCCTCAGAGAATCTAGAAAATGGCTACAAGTGAACTTATCTACAAAACAGAAATAGAGTTACAGATGTAGAAAATAAACTTATGGTTACCAGGCGGGTAAGGGTGGGGGAGGGATAAATTGGAAGATTGGGATTGACATATACACACTACTATATATAAAATAGATAACTAATAAGGACCTACTGCTTAGCACAGGGAACTGTACTCAGTACTCTGTAATGGCCTATATGGGAAAATAATCTAAAAAAGAGTGGATATAGGTATATGTATAACAGATTCACTTTGCTGTACACCTGAAACTAACACAACATTGCAAATCAACTATACCCCAATAAATTTTTTTTAAAAAAAGAAAGCAAAGTGGCTCATGAGCCATTGGTTTCCCTTTCTAAAATTGCTGAATTACATTTTACTTTAATTTTCTATTCTAACCCAGAGTGCCATTCTGAGGTGAGCAACATCCATCCATGATAAAAACTCCCTGGGGGGTTAATATCCAAAAGATATAACAAAATAGGTATAGATTTTATTTCAACATAATAAAGGCCATATATGACAAACTCACAGCTAACTTCATGGTCAATGGAAAAAACCCAAAAGCTTTTCCTCTAAGATCAGGAACGAGACAAGGATGTCCACTCTTTTATTTTATTTAACATAGTATTGGAAGCCCTAGCTAGAACAATTAGTCAAGAAAAACAAGACATCCAAATTAAAAAGGAAGAAGTAATACTGTCTCTGTTAGCAGATGACATAATATTACATATAGAAAACTCTAAATACTCCACCAAAAAACTGCTAGAACTAATCAACAAATTCAGTAAAGTTGCAGGATACAAAATCAATATACAAAAATAAGTTGTGTTTCTATACACTAATAATGGGCTATCAGAAAGAGAAATTAAGAAAATAATGCCATTTATAATTGCATCAAAAAGAATAAAATACCTAGGAATAAATTTAACCAAGGAGTTGAAAGATCTGGACACTGAAAACTATAATACATTGATGAAACAGAAGAATACACAAATAAATGGAAATTTTTTTCCATGCTCATGGATTGGAAAAATTAATATCGTTAAAATGTCTGTACTACTCAAAGCAATATACAGATTCAACACAATTTCCAACAGCATTTTTTGCAGAAATAGAAAATAATCTTAAAATTCATATGGAACCATATAAAAGAATTCTAATAGCAATCTTGAGAAAGAAGAACAGAGCTGGAGGCATCACACCTCCTGATACCAAACTATATTACAAAGATATAGTAATCACAAGAGTATGGTATTGACATAAAACACACAGATCAATGGAACAGAATAGAGCACAGAAATAAACCCATGCATATTGGTCAATTAATTTACAACAGAGGAGCCAAGAATATAAAATAGGGAAAGGATAGTTTCTTCAATAAATTGTGCTGGGAAAAGTGGATATCCACCTGCAAAAGAATGGAACTGGACACCTATCTTACACCATACATTAAACACAACTCAAAATGGATTAAGGACTTGGATGTAAGACATGAAACCATAAAGCTCCTAAGAGAGGGCTTCCCTGGTGGTGCAGTGGTTGAGAGTCCGCCTGCCGAGGCAGGGGACACGGGTTCGTGTCCCGGTCCAGGAAGATCCCACATGCCGCGGAGTGGCTGGGCCCGTGAGCCATGGCCGCTGAGCCTGTGCGTCTGGAGCCTGTGCTCCACAACAGGAGAGGCCACAACAGTGAGACGCCCGCGTACCGCAAAAAAAAACAAAAAAAAAACAACTCCTAAGAGAAAACACAGGGGTGTAAGCTGCTTGACATTGGTCTTGACAATGATGTTTTTGGATGTGACAAAATGCAAAGGTAATAAAAGGCAACAAAAGCAAAAATAAACAAGTGGAACTACATCAGACTAGAAAGCTTCTGCACAGTAAAGAAAACCATCAACAAAATGAAAGGCAATATACCAAATGGGAGAAAATATTTGCAAATCATATATTTGATAGGGGTTAATATCCAAAAGATATAAACAACTTGATAGCAAAAGAACAAATAATCCAATTAAAAAATGGGCAGAGAAACTGAATAGACATTTTTCAAAGGAGACATCCAAACGACAAACGGGTACATGAAAAGGCACTCAACATCACTAATCATCAGGGAAAAGCAAAGGAAAACCACAGTGAAATATCACCTCACACCTGTTAGAATGGTTATTATCAAATAGACAAAGAAATAACAAGTGCTGGCGAGGATGTGGAGAAAAGAGAGTCCTTGTGCACTGTTGGTAGTAATGTAAATCGGTACAGCCACTATGGAAAACAGTACGGAGGTTCCTCAAAAAATTAAAAACAGAACTACCATATGATCCAGCAATGTCACTTATGGGTATATATCTAAAGGAAATAAAAACAAGATATCAAAGATATAAAGTTGTACTCCCATGTTCATTGCAGTATTATTCACAATAGCTAAGATATGGAAACAATCTGTCTGTCAACAGATGAATGGACAGAGAAGATATGGTATATATATATATACACAATGGAATATTATTCAGCCTTAAGAAAGAAGGTAATTCTGCCATTTGTGACAATGCAGATGGACCTTGAGGGCATTATGCTAAGTGAAATAAGTCAGACAAAGAAAGACAAATACTGCATGGTATCACTCATATGTAGAATCTTTAAAAAAAGGGAAAGTCAAACTCATAGAAACAGAGTACAGAAAAGCGGTTGGGTGGTGGACCAGATGGTAGGGGGGAATATGGAGAGGGTGGTAAAAGGATACAAACTTCCAGCTAGAAGATGAATAAGGTCTGAGGATATAAGGATCTAATGTAAACCATGGTGACTATAATTGATAACACTGTATTGTACAACTGCAATTTACTTAAAGAGTAGAACCTAAATGTTGAAAGAAAGGAAGGAAGGGAAGGAGGGAGGGAGGGAGGAAGGGAGAGAGGGAGGGAGGGAGGAAGAAAGGAAAAGTAAGGTTGCTGAATTACATTTTACTTTAATTTCCTATTCTAATTCAAGTAATGCTACTTTGAGGAGGTATTCTTGCTACATCAAATTCTGAATCAAAATGCATTTATATGAAAGGTCAGAGAAAATATTAGGAATAAGAATGATAAATTTTTCATTAGTTTCAGGAGGATAATATCTAATTGGCATATCTGAGTTTTCCTTAATATGTAAATAACATTTAACTTCAATAATACTTACAACATTTTATAGTCAAATACATTTTTGTAAAATTTAAAAACACGGGGGAAAAAATAAATAAAAAAAAATAAAAACACTGGAGATTTACCATTCTGGGAATTAACAGTACAGAAAATATAAACATGTAAAATACCTCTGTACAATAATAGCCACTGCAATAAAATCCAGCATATCTGAGTCACTCATCCCTGGGATGAATTGTTTTCCATTAAATATTTTTGAATTGTCACTTTTCATTACTGTTTAAGCCTTTTATCTTGGTTTTTGCTTCTATCATAGCCTCTAGTCACAAATAGCTTAATGTAAATTAGGGATATGACTGGGTGGGGAAATAAGATATGTGAGGGTCTACTGACAATACTAATTCCATTTCATTAAGAAAAACTGGTTTATGTTTGCAAATTTTCGTAAAGGAAATCAAATAGCAATTCCATGAAAGTACTAAAGTACTAAAAATGTAGACTTTCAAGTTTAAAATTATAAAATACTTTAAAATTTTATATATACTGTGTAGAAAATTAATCCCTACTGAAACTACCATCAACTAACCATTCTTTTAAAACACTGATTAGTGCTTTGTCCTGTTTTCAAGGGCTGGAAAATAAAGTATTGATTTCTCATCACAGAAACCCACTGTGTCAAAAAGGATGACTGACCACCTCTCTCTGGCTGTAGCACACTACATTTTTGGTATATATTATCTACATATAGGTTAAAGAGTTTAATACAAAAAGATGCAGGTGTTCAGCCAGCTTTCAGAAATCAGCTTCACTGCTTATAGTTAGTTTTTTTTTTTTTTTTCTGTACACGGGCCTCTCACTGTTGTGGCCTCTCCCATTGCAGAGCACAGGCTCCGGACACGCAGGCTCAGCGGCCATGGCTCATGGGCCCAGCCGCTCCACGGCATGTGGGATCCTCCCAGACCGGGGCACAAACCCGTGTCCCCTGCATCGGCAGGCGGACTCTCAACCACTGCGCCACCAGGGAAGCCCCTATAGTTAGTTTTAACACTTACATATAATACTTACTGTACTTTAAATGACAGAAAAGGAATTTATGCCTACTAATCATGCTGTGATTCTTACCTCCTCTGCATCAGTACTGTTTAGTTCTTCTGCTTTAATTTTATTATAAGTATCCAGTATATCAGTACAGCTCTGATCCCTGATAAGACAGATAAGTTAAAATACATTTCAATAAATTTTAGAAGTCAGAAGTCAGCCTCTATGGGAGATAAAACTTCTTCTTACCCAATAAAGCGAAGTAAGACATCAGTTACAATTTTGGCTGCTTTAACTATAGGACTGTCTGGCTCATTGAAAGTCCTAGCATTATGCTCAATGTAGCGTACTTCCCACATTAATGCTGATATTCTCCTATGAAAGAAAAAATACCCTGTTACTCTTGGTTGATACATTTAAAGTCTATTCTAGGATTAGACAACATAGAACAACTAGGCATTTAATCATGATATGTCAAAGGTGTTCAGATATATGTATGTGACTCAATATATGTGTGTGACTAATGTGCACTAATAAAGGTATATAGTTAGAGTATTTGAAGCACAGGCAAGAGTTCAGAACCACTGGACTATAAACTTGGATATGAAAACTTGGAAAAGAACTGACCCACGACATTGTGGGTAAATAGCGATTTGACCAAGGTCAAAGTAACAAAAACAAACAAATACTGCTTTGATAAATCAACAGAAGAATGTTTCGTTTTCAGAGAAAAGCAAAAAACAAAAAGGACAGATTTTTACCTCATTGCTTTTATGATATATATTATTGAATGAAATTATAGGTAAAGATATAAAATACACCCAACTGGTTATATTTATAACCATTTCATGGAATAATTGTGGTTAGGACACAGTAGACTCTAGGGTGAGAGAGGTACCAAAAGCTGCCCTCCACTGCCTTCCCATAATCACCCCACTCCCAACCAAAACCAAGGAAAAAATAACTTGGCTTTTTCTATACACATTTTGGGACTGGTAATTAAATCTAATTAACTGCTGCCTAATTCCCCAACAGGGGATTTAAAACATGCTCCAAGTCCCTGGAGCACCATAATCAAGATGAATCCACAAACTACTTAATCTGCTTTTAATAAGTTAAAATTAACTGTAGTTTTTGTTTCATATGTGACTTCTGCTAGTCATAATTTCCTCGCTGTCCATACCCCTTCTTAGCCTGGAAGAGTGAAAATCTACTGAATAAAGGGAAATCAGTGTTCCAAATTTTCAGGAGAAATTTTGGAGTGGGTCTTCTGAACGGTTATTTTACACTATGAAAACAAAGATCTCAGTGTATCATTATGCAAAAAGGAAAGCAAAAGATATAAAACTATACAAGCTTTTAGGAAATGATAAATATTAAACAGACCTGTAAAAGCGATTTTCAAGTCTCCGCCTGATGGTGTTGAGGTCAGTTGGATAAGCAACTACAGTACAATACAAGGGATAGGCACTGAGATCCACTGGAACAGCAAAAGGGCTGGCAAAATCTACAACATTTACAAAATAAAAAAAGACAATTATAAAGAACACTAACATTTCATGTTAACAAACAAAAACACATATAAACAAGAAGGGTGGGTGATATAATACTACATTTCTAAAATGCTGATGATTCAATTATGTAAAAACTAGACCAATACTATTATAATGTTATTCTTTTTATTTGGACATTCTATCTACGAATCAATAATGCATGATACACTGGTTCAAATCGGTAAAAACAAGACAAAATTAAAGGAGAACTGTGTTTAGCTTCAAATTTATGTCTTTTCTGGATAAATGTCAAATGTCTCGTGATATACTTCAGAAAATATAAATAGTCATGGAGTAAAATATATTATTGCACCCACTGTCTTTACCAAAATATTGATCCAAAGTTAGGCTCAGGGAATAGCTAGAGAGCCAAAATGACTCAAGAAAGTAAAAGACACCTATATGGCTGCCTTCACTATTATAGCCCAAGAACTGAAAAAGTTTGCCAGTCATTACTTTGGCCAAGCAAATAAAAATGTTATTATTAAAACTAGAATCACCATGCCTCTTGGGTTAAAAGTATACAGTGAGAGGGCTTCCCTGGTGGCGCAGTGGTTGAGAGTCCGCCTGCCGATGCAGGGGACACGGGTTCGTGCCCCGGTCCGGGAGGATCCCACATGCCGCGGAGCGGCTGGGCCCGTGAGCCATGGCTGCTGAGCCTGCGCGTCCGGAGCCTGTGCTCCGCAACGGGAGAGGCCACAACAGTGAGAGGCCCGCATACCGCAAAAAAAAAAAAAGTATACAGTGAGAAAATGCATTTCCTTTTACAGAACTTATAATTCTGCTGGTTTTCCTTCTCATCTTCCTAACATTCTTTCACATTCACCATACCCAGGGAAAGAAGGTGGTTGATGCCCTGAATAACTCGTTCACATTCCTCATCTCTGGAATGAGCCCCCCACTCTCCTTCCTGAGGTTTGTATAGCAAAGCAGTCAATTCCTCCTGGGACACAGGAACACCAGCACCAACTTCATCTGGAAAGGCAGCTATGCATAAAGTGAAAAATCAGAAATAATTAGTTTCTAGAATCATGCTATTGCCATTTTTCTTTTAGAAAAATTATAATTCATTTTTTAAAAGCATATTTACTTCCTTCTGGAATTGGCTCCATATCCCAGGGACTCATCTTTTCTCTCTCGTTATTGTCCCAGCTATTAAAAAATAGCAAGATACAAATCAAATTCAGATGACATTTTATATACTAGCATAATTTGCATTACTTCTTGGGGGTGAAATTTGTAAAGGGACAATACAGTTTCCTTGAAGTACAACTTTGCTTACACAAAGATAATAATAAGCCTCTAATAGAGAAAACATGGCCCATCAATATGAAAGAGAGTTGTAAGCTTACTCTTAGTTCTGCTGGGCTTTTTTTTTTAATTCCAACCAAGCATACATTCAATGTTAAGCCAGGGTACAGAATAAAAAGATCTCTTTGGAAAATTCCTTTCAGGTTAAAAAAGTCGATTTAATAGATCACTTCTTTCTATGAGATAACCTAATTTATTCTAACAGGTTGAGTATTATAGCTTCTCCAAAAGTTTATTATTCCCTTTTGATCTACAATATGGAGACTAAAAGTCAATCTTCACAGAATAAACATTTGTTCTATCATTCTTGAGAAGAAAGCTTTATTTATTAGGAATCTTACAACTCTGGTATTTCATGAACAGCAAAAGTAAATTGTAGACAAACAGTACATCCAAACATAGTGCAGTCACTCCTGTCTAGAATTCATACCATTAAATAAAAGACTATGTAAATATTCAGTATTATATTCCAGGTGTAACAATTAATTTAAACACTGAATTAATTTCAGTACTCTTCATGAAATAATAATTGTAATTCTTGTCTAAAATAGAAATACTTACAAGAAAATACAGGAATAAGGGAGGCAGAAATAAGTCTTCAGTTCCTGCTTTGTGTTAGCATGCATATTGGACCAAAAGGTTTATCAACAAATTTCTTCCTTAAAGGTACTATGATTACTTCCTTACAGGTACAAGTCTTATAAGACTAGGTAAGGTAGGGTTTATAGAAAGTCCATATAGTACTACAGTATTATATCAGGTGTAAACGACCATAAATATACTTACTGAACACTGTAACACTGGAAAGAACTATCAGGATACTCTGGTTGAAAAGGCTGCTGACTCTCCACGGTCCCAAACCACCAGGCGTCATCTATTATACTGCGGAATCTATCACCTACAATGTTTTTAGAAATTCTTAAGAGTGCTCTTGAGAATAATCACTCTGTTCCCACTCTAAATTGCTAGTTTTTGTTGAATACAGAAGCAGCATTGTATCCAGCATTATTAGAAGTTTCAATCTGAGTTTTCCATATATGTGAATTTTACATTTTACCCTCTTCAAGGATTTTGATTTCCAAATGCTAATAATTATTCTGAAATAAATCACATATTACCGCATATAATTTAACTTTTATCAATTACTTGGGCTCATTAGACATACTGCTTTTTGTATTGCACATACGATACTACAGTTGTTTCTTCTATTTTTTGTTCCACCATTTTGTTTTTAAAAATCTCTTCATACTAGTTTTGTACCTTTAAATGGCTAAGCAATACAAAACCAACCATGTGGACAAAAATGTTTCTCCTACATAAGAAAGGAGAATTTAAAAGTACTAATAGCAGATAATAACATAGTGGTTGCTCTGTGTCAGGTACCATTTTATTCATATCGACCTTATAGGTATGTTCTGATGTGATTCCCATTTTACAGATAATGGAATTGAGGCAAACAGAGGTTAAAATCTTGCCCAAGATTAAACAGCTAGTGAAGGGGGAGGAATAGAGGGGGAGAGAATAAGAAGGGGAAAGAGAGAAAGGGAGAAAAAGGGAGAGGGGGAGACGGAGAGAGGAGGAGGGCAGAGGGGTAGATGGAAAGAGGTAGAAGAGGAGGAAGAGGGAGAGGAAGAGGGGGTGGGGGGGGCAGAGAGAAAGAGAGAGAGAGAGAGAAAGGAGAGAGAAACCCACAATCAGTAAAGGTCTTTTAAGAGCCCAAGTGTTAAGTACTCCATTTCATGGCCATTGACATTTCAAGATTTTCTTTTTAATACAGATTTGTATCCTAATAGAGTAGGTATTCACAGAAAAGGTTTTATGCCACTTACAATGTTCATAAAATCACCGAAACGTAACTGAAAAGAAAAATTTAATTTTTCTAATTTGGCTAACAGCTTTTTCAGTCTACTAATTTCTTTCTGTTAAATTGGTTTAAAAGTTACTTACTCTACTTCAAACAATAATTATTCAGTGAGAATTCTATACTTACCAATCTGCCAGTTCCTTTCTTTGGCTTCATTATAAAACTGATGTAGCACAAGGAAGTCAATGACATCTGGCATGTCATGATACCTGAGGAGAAAGTAAAGTTCATATGATTCAGTATACAGATATAACAGTATATGTTACTTTCTAAACATCCAGGAATATATGCTTAATGTGGAAGTATTGAGCAAAATGTTGCAAAACTCAACGTCCCTGTGAATGCATTTACTTAAATTAAACCCCATCTGTTTGATCTGTTTGGCTTAAATATTTAATTATGACATTATTTTTTTAATATTTGCATAAAGTAATTTATTTTCTTTATTACAGTGTATGTTTATTGGGGTTTATTTCGCTTGTTTTTATTCTCCTTTTTTTAACATCATTATTGGAGTAAAATTGCTTTACAATGGTATGTTAGTTTCTGCTTTATAACAAAGTAAATCAGTTATACATACACATATGTTCCCATATCTCTTCCCTCTTGCGTCTCCCTAACTCTCACCCTCCCTATGCCACCCCTCTAGGTGGTCACAAACCACAAAGCTGATCTTCCTGTGCTATGCAGCTGCTTCCGAATAGCAATCTATTTTACGTTTGGTAGTGTATATATGTCCATGCCACTCTCTCACTCAGTCTCAGCTTACCCTTCCCCGTCCGCATATCCTCAAGTCCATTCTCTAGTAGGTCTGTGTCTTTATTCCCGGCTTACCCCTAGGTTCTTCATGATCTTTTTTTTTCTTTTTTTTCTTAGATTCCATATATATGTGTTAGCATATGGTATTTGTTTTTCTCTTTCTGACTTACTTCACTCTGTATGACAGACTCTAGGTCCATCCACCTCACTACGAATAACTCAATTTCGTTTATGTTTATGGCTGAGTAATATTCCATTGCATATATGTGCCACATCTTCTTTATCCATTCATCCAATGATGGACACTTAGGTTGCTTCCATGTCCTGGCTATTGTAAATAGAGGCACAATGAACATTTTGGTACATGACTCTTTTTGAATTATGGTTTTCTCAGGGTATATGCCCAGTAGTGGGATTACGGGGTCATATGGTAGTACAATTTTTAGTATTTTAAGGAACCTCCATACTGTTATCCATAGTGTCTGTATCAATTTACATTCTCACCGCAGTGCAAGCGTGTTCCTTTTCTCCACACCCTCTCCAGCATTTATTGTTTCTAGATTTTTTGATGATGGCCATTCTGACTGTTGAGAGATGATATCTCATTGTAGTTTTGTATTTCCCTAATGATTAATGATGTTGAGCATTCTTTCATGGGTTTGTCGGCAATCTGTATATCTTCTGTGGAGAAATGTCTGTTGAAGCTTTCTGCCCATTTTTGGATTGCATTGTTTTTCTGTTATTGAGCTGCATGAGCTGCTTATAAATCTTGAAGATTAATCCTTTGTCAGTTGCATCATCTGCAAATATTTTCTCCCATTCTGAGGGTTGTCTTTTGGTTTTATTTATGGTTTCCTTTGCTGTGTAAAAGCTTTGAAGTTTCATTAGGTCCCATTTGTTTACTTTTGTTTTTATTTCCATTTCTCTAGGAGGTGGGTCAAAAAGGATCTTGCTGTGAGTTATGTCATAGAGTGTTCTGCTTATGTTTTCCTCTAAGAGTTAGAGAGTGTCTGGCCTTACATTTGAGTCTTTAATCCATTTTGAGTTTATTTTTGTGTATGGTGTTAGGGAGTGTTCTACTTTCATACTTTTACATGTAACTGTACAGTTTTCTCAGTATCACTTATTGAAGAGGCTGTCTTTTCTCCACTAGTATATTCTTGCCTCCTTTATCAAAGATAAGGTGACCATATGTGCATGGGTTTATCTCTGGGCTTTCTATCCTGTTCCATTGATCTATATTTCTGTTTTTGTGCCAGTACCATACGATCTTGATTACAGTAGCTTTGAAGTATAGTCTGAAGTCAGGTAGCCTGATTCCTCCAGCTCCGTTTTTCGTTCTCAAGATTGCTTTAGCTATTCGGGGTCGTCTGTGCTTCCATACAAATTGTGAAACTTTTTGTTCTAGTTCTGTGAAAAATGCCAGTGGTACTTTAATAGGGATTGCATTGAATCCGTAGATTGCTTTGGGTAGTAGAGTCATTTTCACAATGTTGATTTTTCCAATTAAAGAACATGGTATATCTCTCCATCTATTTGTATCATCTTTCATTTCTTTCATCAGTGTCTTATAATTTTCTACATACAGGGCTATTGTCTCCTTAGGTAGGTTTATTCCTAGATATTTTATTCTTTTTGTTGCAATGGTAAATAGGAGTGTTTTCTTAATTTCATTTTCATATTTTTCATCATTAGGGTATAGGAATGCCATAGATTTCTGTGCATTAATTTTGTATACTGCTACTTTACCAAATTCATTGATTAGTTCTAGTAGTTTTCCGGTAGCCTGTTTAGGATTCTCTATGTAGGGTATTATGTCATCTGCAAACAGTGACAGCTTTACTTCTTCTTTTCCAATTTGGATTCTTTTATTTCTTTTTCTTCTCTGATTGCTGTGGCTAAAACTTCCAAAACTATGTTGAATAATAGTGGTGAGAGTGGGCAACCTTGTCTTGTTCCTGATCTTAGTGGAAAAGGTTTCAGTTTTTTACCATTGTGGACGATGTTGGCTGTGGGTTTTTCATATATGGCCTTCATTATGGTGAGGAAAGTTTCCTCTATGCCTACTTTCTCCAGGGTTTTTATCATAAATTTGGTGGTGAATTTTGTCGAAAGCTTTCTCTGCATCTATTGAGAAGATCATATGGATTTTCTCCTTCAATTTGTTAATATGGTGTATCACATTGATTGATTTGTGTATATTGAGAATTCTTGCACTCCTGGAATAAATCTGACTTGATCATGGTGTATGATCCTTTTAATGTGCTGTTGGATTCTGTTTGCTAGTATTTTGTTGAGGATTTTTGCATCTATGTTCAACAGTGATATTGGCCTGTTCTTTTCTTTCTTTGTGACATCTTTGTCTGGTTTTGGTATCAGGGTGATGGTGGCCTCATAGAATGAGTTTGGGAGTGTTCCTCCCTCTGCTCTATTTTGGAAGAGTTTGAGAAGGATAGGTGTTAGCTCTTCTCTAAATGTTTGATAGAATTTGCCTGTGAAGCCATCTGGTCCTGGGCTTGGGTTTGTTGGAAGATTTTTAATCACAGTTACAATTTTAGTGCTTGTGATTGGTCTGTTCATATTTTCTATTTCTTCCTGGTTCCGTCTTGGCAGGTTGTGCATTTCTAAGAATTTGTCCATTTCTTCCAGGTTGTCCATTATATTGGCATAGAGTTGTTTGTAGTAATCTCACATGATCCTTTGTATTTGTGCAGTGTCAATTGTTACTTCTCCTTTTTCATTGCTAATTCTATGTCCTGCCACTCCCTTCTGGCTTGCAGAGTTTCTGCTGAAAGATCAGCTGTTATCCTTATGGGGATTCCCTTGTGTGTTATTTGTTGTTTTTCCTTTGCTGCTTTTAATACGTTTTCTTTGTATTTAATTTTTGATACTTTGATTAATATGTGTCTTGGCATGTTTCTCCTTGGATTTATCCTGTATGGGACTCTCTGTGCTTCTTGGACTTGATTGACTATTTCCTTTCCCATATTAGGGAAGTTTTCAACTGTAATCTCTTCAAATATTTTCTCAGTCTCTTTCGTTTTATTTTCTTCTTCTGGGACCCCTATAATTCGAATATTGGTGTATTTAATGTTGTCCCACAGCTCTCTGAAACTGTCCTCAGTTCTTTTCATTGTTTTTTTCTTTATTCTGCTCTGCAGTAGTTATTTCCACTATTTTGTCTTCCAGGTCACTTATCCGTTCTTCTGTCTCAGTTATTCTGCTATTGATTCCTTCTAGAGTATTTTTAATTTCATTTATTTTGTTGTTCATCATTGCTTGTTTCATCTTTAGTTCTTCTAGGTCCTTGTTAAATGTTTCTTGCATTTTCTCTATTCTACTTCCAAGATTTTGGATATCTTTACTATCATTATTCTGAATTCTTTTTCAGGTAGACTGCCTATTTCCTCTTCATTTGTTAGGTCTGGGTTTTTTTTTACCTTGCTCCTTCATCTGCTGTGTTTTTCTGTCTTCTCATTTTGCTTATCTTACTGTGTTTGGGGTCTCCTTTTTGCAGGCTGTAGGTTCGTAGTTCCCGTTGTTTTTGGTGTCTGTCCCCAGTGGCTAAGTTTGGTTCGGTGGGTTGTGTAGGCTTCCTAGTGGAGGGGACTAGTGCCTATGCTCTCATGGATGTGGCTGTATCTAGTCTTTCTGGTGGGCTGGTCCACATCCGGTGGTGTGTTTTGGGGTGTCTGTGGCCTTATTATGATTTTAGGCAGCCCCTCTGCTAATGGGTGGGGTTGTGTTCCTGTCTTGCTAGTTGTTTGGCATAGGGTGTCCAGACTGTAGCTTGCTGGTCGTTGAGTGAAGCTGGGTCTTGGTGTTAAGATTTAGGTCTCTGGGAAATTTTCGCCATTTGATGTTACATGGAGTTGAGAGGTCTCTTGTGGACCAGTGTTCTGAAGTTGGCTCTCCCACCTCAGAGGCACAGCACTGAATCCTGGCTGGAGCACTAAGAGCCTTCATCCACATGGCTCAGAATAAAAGGGATAAAAAATAGAAAGAGGATAAAATAAAATAAAATAAAGTAAGATAAAAATTTTAAAAGTTATTAAAATAAAAATTATTAAGAAAAAAAAATTTTAAGTAAAAAAAAAAAAAAAACAGAAAAACGGATGGACAGAACCCTAGGGCAAATGGTGAAAGCAAAGCTATACAGACAAAGTATCACAGAGAAGCATACACATACACACTCACAAAAAGAGGAAAAGAGGGAAAAATTATATATCTTGCTCCCTGAGTCCACCTCCTTAATTTGGGATGACTCGTTGTCTATTCAGGTATTCCACAGATGCAGGGTACATCAAGTTGATTGTGGAGATTTAATCCACTGTTCCTGAGGCTGCTGGGAGGGATTTCCCTTTCTCTTCTTTGTTCACACAGCTCCTGGGGTTCAGCTTTGGATGTGGACTTGCCTCTGCATGTCGGTCGCATCTGTTCTTCGCTCAGACAGGACGGGGTTAAAGGAGCAGCTGATTCGGGGGCTCTGGCTCACTCAGGCCGGGGGGAGGGAGGGGTATGAATGTGGGGCGAACCTGCAGAAGGAGAGGGTGGCATGACGTTGCAGCATCCTGAGGTGCGCCCTGTGTTCTCCCAGGGAAGTTGTCCCTGGATCACGGGACCCTGGCAGTAGCGGGCTGCACATCCTCCTGGGAAGGGAGGTGTGGATAGTGACCTGTGCTTGCACACAGGTTTCTTGGTGGTGGCAGCAGCAGCCTTAGCATCTCATGCCCGTCTCTGGGGTCCGCACTGACAGCCGCAGCTTGCGCCCATCTCTGGAGCTCCTTTAAGCAGCACTCTTAATCCCCTCTCCTCGTGCACCAGGAAACGAAGAGGGAGGAAAAAGTCTCTTGCCTCTTCGGCAGGTCCAGACATTTTGCCAGACCCCCTCCCGGCTACCTGTGGTGCACTAATCCCTTCAGGCTGTGTACACGCCGCCAACCCCAGTCCTCTCCCTGCGCTCCCACCGAAGCCCGAGCCTCAGCTCCCAGCCCTGCCCGCCCCGGCGGGAGAGCAGACAAGCCTCTTGGGCTGGTGAGTGCTGGTCGGCACCAATCCTCTGTGCGGGAATCTCTCCGCTTTGCCCTCCGCACCCCTGTGGCTGCACTCTCCTCTGCGGCTCCAAAGCTCCCCCCCTCTGCCACCTGCAGTCTCCGCCCACGAGGGGGCTTCCTAGTGTGTGGAAACCTTTCCTCCTTCACAGCTCCCTCCCACTGGTGCAGGTCCCGTCCGTATTCTTTTGTCTCTGTTTATTCTTTTTTCTTTTGCCCTACCCATGTACGTGGGGAGTTTCTTGCCTTTTGGGAGGTCTGAAGTCTTATGCCATCGTTCAGTGGGTGTTCTATAGGAGCAGTTCCACGTGTAGATGTATTTCTGATGTACCTGTGTGGAGCAAGGTGATCTCCGCATCTTACTCTTCCGCCATCTTCCTCAACTTTCCCTTATGACATTATTTATATCACTAACTATATTATTTATTTATTTATTTATTTATTTATTTATTTATTTATTATGTATTTATTTTTGGCTGCCTTGCGTCTTTGTTGCTGCGTGTGGGCTTTCTCTAGTTGCGGTGAGCAGGGGCTACTCCTCAATGTGGTGTGCGGGTTTCTCATTGTTGTGGCCTTTCTTGTTGGGGAGCACAGGCTCTAGGCCCATAGGCTTCAGTAGTTGTGGCATGCAGGTTCAGTAGTTGTGGCTCACGGGCTCTACAGTGCAGGGTCAGTAGTTGTGGCGCACGGGCTTAGTTGCTCCACGGCATGTGGGATCTTCCTGGGCCAGGGCTGGAACCCATGTCCCCTGCATTGGCAGGTGGATTCTTAACCACTGTGCCATCAGGGAAGCCCTATATCACTAGCTATATTATTTTTATCCTGTCTATTTTATAAGATTGTTGTTTCTTACATTACCCAGTTATGTAACCAGGTCTTCAACAAAACTAATGATGCTTCAATGTCTTGAGGCAATTGATCACATACATAGTTCCATATAAATTAATTGTAATAGCGCAACTCTAGATATGGGAAGAAGCAACAAGGGAGGATATTTCCTGGATTATAAGAGTCTAGTAAAACAAATGATGCTGAGCCTAATCCAGAAATAGCACATTGAGTGGCCTACCAACAAAGTCCTTGCTTGACCTAAGAATAAGCCTTCATAATGCCATGGGACAAATGGGTCATGACATTCTTCCCAAACCTTAGATGAATTTATGACCAACGGGGGTTACTGTAAACAGAAATATGTTGCCTGTGATTCCAGTTCTACAAGGATCAAGTCATTAGCCACTGTAGTTGCTGACCTACAGCACACCCTGAAAGGAATTCAAGATGAAACATTCTGTGTTTTGGATATATGGGCCCCTAGATAGTTAAGATGCATATGTAATGAAGAACTTCAGTGACCCCAGATTCTTGCATCTTCCCATATATAGAAAAGCACTAAAACCATTAACTGAGATATCGGATCCTTGTGACTAGCAATAACTAGCAGGACGTATGCTTGACAACAGGTATTTCCCAGCCCCCCAAAAATCATATATACGCTGGCTCATTCCCTCCTAACTCTTGAGAGCAGTTTGTCAGAGCTATCTTAGAGGCTGTCTCCTGGACTATAGTCCTCAGTGAGTCCCCAAAGAAAACTGAAACCCACAACTCTAACACTGTACATTTTTCAGTTGATATATATATATATAGAGAGAGAGAGAGAGAGAGCGAGAGAGAGCGAGAGAGAGACAGAGAGACAGAGAGAGAGGAAGAGAGAGAGAGAGAGAGAGAGAGAGAGAGAGAGAGCTATTAAGTGGAGAAACAAAGCAAGAATTATACAAAGCAAGAATTAAATATTAAACCTTGGTACTGGCACAAAAACAGAAAGATAGATCAATGGAACAGGATAGAAAGCCCAGAGATAAACCCATGCACATATGGACACCTTATCTTTGATAAAGGTGGCAGGAATGTACAGTGGAGAAAGGACAGCCTCTTCAATAAGTAGTGCTGGGAAAACTGGACAGATACATGTAAAATTATGAGATTAGATCACTCCCTAACACCATACACAAAAATAAGCTCAAAATGGATTAAAGACCTAAATGTAAGGCCAGAAACTATCAAACTCTTAGAGGAAAACATAGGCAGAACACTCTATGACATCAATCACAGCAAGATCCTTTCTGACCCACCTCCTACAGTAATGGAAATAAAAACAAAAAAAAACAAATGGGACCTAATGAAACTTCAAAGCTTTTGCACAGCAAAGGAAACCATAAACAAGTTGAAAAGACAACCCTCAGAATGGGAGAAAATATTTGCAAATGAAGCAACCGACAAAGGATTAATCTCCAAAATTTACAAGCAGCTCATGTAGCTCAATAACAAAAAAACAAACAACCCAATTCAAAAATGGGCAGAAGACCTAAATAGACATTTCTCCAAAGAAGATATACAGACTGCCAACAAACACATGAAAGAATGCTCAACATCATTAATCATTAGAGAAATGCAAATCAAAACTACAATGAGATATCATCTCACACCAGTCAGAATGGCCATCATCAAAAAATCTAGAAACAATAAATGCTGGAGAGGGTGTGGAGAAAAGGGAACACTCTTGCACTGCTGGTGGGAATGTGAATTGGTGCAGCCACTATGGAGAACAGTATGGAGGTTCCTTAAAAATCTACAAATAGAACTACCATATGACCCAGCAATCCCACTACTGGGCATATACCCTGAGAAAACCAAAATTCAAAAAGAGTCATGTACCAAAATGTTCATTGCAGCTCTATTTACAATAGGCTGGAGATGGAAACAACCTAAGTGCCCATCATCGGATGAACGGATAAAGAAGATGTGGCACATATATACAATGGAATATTACTCAGCAATAAAAGGAAACGAAATTGAGCTATTTGTAATGAGGTGGATAGATCTAGAGTCTGTCATACAGAGTGAAGTAAGTCAGAAAGAGAGAGACAATACCGTATGCTAACACATATATATGGAATTTAAGAAAAAAAATGTCATGAAGAACCTAGGGGTAAGGCAGGAATTAAGACACAGACCTACTAGAGAACGGACTTGAGGTTATGGGGAGGGGGAAGGGTGAGCTGTGACAGGGCGACAGAGAGTCATGGACATATACACACTAACAAACGTAGTAAGGTAGATAGCTAGTGGGAAGCAGCCGCATGGCACAGGGATATTGGCTCAGTGCTTTGTGACAGCCTGGAGGGGTGGGATAGGGAGGGTGGGAGGGAGGGAGACGCAAGAGGGAAGACATATGGGAACATATGTATATGTATAAGTGATTCACTTTGTTATAAAGCAGAAACTAACACACCATTGTAAAGCAATTATACCCCAATAAAGAGGTTAAAAAAAAAAGAACTATTAGAAAGCTATGTCAGAAAAGTCTCTTCTGCAATATCTATTGTTCAATAGTAAGTAATCCTTTCAAAGTATTAATATGGGTTTTATTTTATATAGTTAAGATTCTAATATTGTTTAAATACTAATATTTTACTAGTTATGGTTTTATAACTAAGTCTGCATTTAGATACTTAATGATTTGTTAAATATGGTTTCATATTTCTGAATATGAAAATCTTTAATATTGATCATTTTTGTGTATACTTTTAATAAAACATGCAACATATATTATTAAAAAACATTAAACCTTGGTCCTTAAACTCTAAAGCCTGTAGTGCTGTCATGTTTTCTTTCCCATTAAGACTTGTACTCTGCAGAATACATCATAGGGATTAAAATACACACACACACACACACACACACACACACACACACACACACACATATGATCCAAGATAGATACTCACTTAATGGAAAAAGATTCTCCAGTCATTTTGCCTGAAATGGGGTCCAGAAATGCAAGCTTCAAGCAGCACAGTGTAGGTGGTCCAACCTCATATTTGATTCCTACAATCTTAACAAATTCTTGTTCCTATTCATGAGAATAACAATAAATTATTACTTTCAATATAAATAATTGCCTAACATTTGCATATTATTTCATTATTATTTGAACAATTTAAAAATTATCTGAAACAACTTTGTAAATCAACTATACTCCAATAAAACTTTAAAAATAAAAAAAATAAAAATTATCCTAATACCCACCAGATACTAGGCACTCCACTAAGTGTTAAAGGTAAGAAGACATGGCTCTTGACCCCTTAATAGCAATTTGTAGTTTAGTGCAGGGCTATAAACCAATGATAAACAGCAGAATCCCCTTGGGAACATTTTTAAAATTCATGTTCCTAAACCCTACTACTATGGAATTGAGTTCACTATGTCTGGGGTAGAGCTCAGTCATATATATTTTGAAAAAACTCCCCAGGTTTTTCTCTGGGGAGTTAAGAATTGCTCTGCTGGTTAAGAATCACTCCTCTTGTCACTACTTCTCTCCTGAACTCCTTGATAGTCTGTCAATGGGAGATCTTTGTGGCCGTCTTCTCGCCTCCTCCAACCCCACAGAACCCTACAAGTCTCAGTCATGCGTGAGTGCATCTCCATCCATGTTGGCCAGGCTGGTGTCCAGATCAGCAATTTCTGCTGGGAGCTCTACTGCCTGGAACATGGCATCCAGCCTGATGACCAGATGCCAAGTGACAAGCCCATTGGGGGAGGAGATGACTCCTTCAACACCTTCTTCAGTGAGACAGGTGCTGGCAAGCATGTGCCCAGGACAGCGTTTGTAGACCTGGAACCCACAATCACTGATGAAGTTCACACTGGCACCTACCACCAGCTCTTCCACCCTGAGAAGATCGTCACAGGCAAGGAAGATGCTGCCAATAACTATTTCCATGGTCATTACACCATTGGCAAGGAGATCATTGACCTTGTCTTGGACCAAATTCGGAAACTGGCTGACCAGTGCACAGGCCTTCAGGGCTTCCTGGTTTTCCACAGCTTTGTTGGGGAACTGGTTCTGGGTTCACCTCCCTGCTGATGGAACGTCTCTCTGTCGACTATGGCAAGAAGGCTCACCTGGACCACAAGTTTGACCTGATGTATGTCAAGAGTGCCTTTGTTCACTGGTACGTGGGTGAGGGCATGGAGGAAAGAGAGTTTTCTGAGGCCTGTGAGGACATGGCTGCCCTTGAGAAGGAGTATGAGGAGGCTGGAGCGGATAGTGCTGAGGGAGAGGATGAGGGTAAAGAGTATTAACCTGTCTGCTGCAATTTTACACCCTTGTCTTGAGACTGTCTTATTTGTGTTCTGTGGAGCTGCCCATTGTGGCCCTATCTTGTCAATAAAAGTGATATTTCGATTTAAAAAAAGAAAATAATCACTCCTCTAGCAGAAATACAGTTTGTAAGTAGGCAGGTGGACATGTTATGTATATGTTTGGGAAAAGGACTTACACTTATGAGTGCCTACAATATTATTTTATAATACCATCCTTATACATTGTTATTAGTCACACTTAACAGATGACAAAACTGAGCCTCATGGGTACAGTGACTTGTTTCAAGTTATACACTAGTATATAGCAGAGCTGGGATTGAAATTCAGGTCTTATTCCAAAGCCCAGGCTCTTATACCACATATATGCTGCCTCCTAAAATTTCCTATAACCACAGGGTTAGAATTTAAAGTAGGAAATCATATGGTTTATTTATTCCTTTGATCCTAAAAAAAAAAAAACAAGAACAAAAACCTCAATTTTCACCTAATTCAGAACAGATGGTAGCATTCCTGTTTCCCAGGAGATGATTATGTAAAGCTCACTTGATAAGAAATTTTAGCACCTTACAACCTTAATACAATTTTTATGTTTCAATTCTTTATTTAAATAAATATATACATTCTCTCTTGCATCCTTCCTTTTAAGCATCATTACACAACAACTCTTCATTTACCTGGAAAACTATCGTAAAATTGCCCTTTACTCTCTTGCTCTCAGAGTTGAAAAAACAAAATGACAAAAACAAATGTAAACCTAAGTAGAAATGATGGTGTATGTATCTCTGTGTTTCTTTGTCTGTATTTATATAAGTATGAATGAATGAATGAATATGTATTTACAGTGAGAAAATCCTTCTCTAAAAAATAAACATATCTGTTTTATTCAGTGACATGTAGCTACATAGGTACTATATCAAAAGAAATAATAAATAAAGCACCACAAAGTCATGAGTTTCTTAGGATTTATGATATTTACTATATCCTAAATTTGCCAGAATCTCAAGGGTGTTTGTGGTCCACACATGCAGTCACAGTTTATAGAGCTTCTAGAACGTTCAAAGATGCTGAGGAAAATATCCACACCATGGAACTACTGCTTTGCTCCAATTATATCAATAGAATGGTATACACTACAGGACCTGAAGCTTGCAGGAAATTAGGTCAAATAATCAAGACAACAGGTGGCATACAAATTTCGGGAACCATAAAATGTGACCCATAACACTCAGCTGTACAAGAGTATGGTACATCACTTTATCCTGGATGCACAATCAACAGTGAAATATCCAGAAACTGAGAATAAACCTACAGGCTAATAACTTAATTCCCAAGATACTTCAATTGCATAGATTATTAATTTGGTGAACTTACCCTGAGATCCATTTTATTCCATGGCTGTTTTTGTAGGTTAACGCTGTATATTTTTGATTTTCTTACAGCCCGTATATAAGCTTCATGTCCTTGCCTAAAATATATAAGCTAAAAAAAAGCATGAGGTATTAAACAGCAGCATCCCATTTAACACCACTATACTTCCCAATATATTCCTACAAATGTCCTCTTCTGTTTACAAAGAATATAAATAATCATAATTTTGAAAAAATTTATACAATAAAGGTACTTATAATCAAATAATGTTCATTCAGTACTCATGCCTATGTAGCCCTGTGCTAAATATTGCAAAATAAAAACACACACAGTCCTTCTTCTCCCTAGCACCTTCATAAATTTCTGAAGAAACAGACTAATGACAAATGTACACAAAAGTGGTCACATTTTAAAGTAATATATTTCAATCTGTAATTGACATTCTAAAGCATCAACATTTTAATAGCCTACACATTATATATATATATATATATATATATATATATATATATTTCTAACCACAGGCTACTAAATACAGTAATTTCTAGACAGATTAAAATTTTTCTTTTGTAAGAAATAATATCAGAACTAGCATGGTATGGAAGGAAAATGAATCCAAGTGCTTGATAAAACTGTTCACCTCTTTAAGACAGCATTCACTACCATATTCTGATTCATTAAAAAAAGTTTCTTTCCCACAATAATTTTTTTTTTGTCCTCATACCATACTGACAGGTTCAAATCACCTCGCAACCACAAAAATCTTAGCCTCCTTTAAGGCTCAGAATACTGAATCTGATTAAACAATCAGCAAACATTTCCAAAGTGAATGCCAACCCTGGATACAGCTTATTGTCCCAAGTCTGTGCCCACCAGGGTAGAACAATGCCAGTGCAAATGGCCTTGCAGTAATGTTCCCTAAATATCCCTGGGTGCACTCTGTACCTGAGAAGCTTAAGATCAGGTTGCAAGTAGAATATGTAAGTAATGCCACCCTTCTTGTACACGTAGCTTCTTCCAAACAGCAGGCCTACTTTGTAGGCGTTTTTCCCACTCTGCTTCCTTTATTTATTATTAATCCAAACACCCCACAATCATTACACAAAGGCAACCATAGGGACAGGGAAGAAGTCAGGAGACCTGACTGCTGTTGGTGCTACCCTTACAGGCCATGTGACTCTGGCCTTCGACATGCTCACCTGTCAAATGAAGAGGACACTCTGCTGGCAGAGGTGTTTGAAAGATTAATAACAATAACAAAAGACAGACAGACTAGCATGCCTCAGGTACTATCCTAAGTGCCCTACAAATATCCTTTAATTTAATCCTTCCCAGAGCCCTATAAGGTAGATACCTTTATCCCCACTGTACAGTTGATGAAACTAGGGCACAGAGAAGTAATTTGTCAAAATCTTATTAGGTTTCATGCACTCCAATGTCCATTGCAGCACTATTTACAATAGCCAGAAGCAACACTGAAGCAACCTAAATGTTCAACAGAGGAATGGATGAAGAAGGTGTGGTACATATATATAATGGAATATTACTCAGCCATAAAAAAAATGAAATTGAGTTATTTGTAGTGAAGTGGATGGACCTAGAGTCAATAAAAAAGAACAAAGTAATGCCATTTGCAGCAACATGGATGGACCTAGATTTGTCATACTGAATGAAGTCAGAAAGGGAAAAACAAATATCATTATGATACCACTTATATGTGGAATCGAATAAAAAAGGGTACAAATGAACTTATTTACAAAATAGAAGTAGAGTCACGGATGTAGAAAACAAACTTATGGTTATCAGGGAATAAGGGGGAAAGGAATAAATTAGGAGATTGGGATTGACATATACCCACTACTATACATAAAATAGATAACTAATAAGAACCTTCTGTATAGCACAGGTAACTCTACTCAGTACTCTGTAATGGCATATATGGGAAAAGAATCAAAAAAGAAAAAAAGGGCTTCCCTGGTGGCGCAGTGGTTGAGAGTCCGCCTGCTGATGCAGGGGACACGGGTTCATGCCCCGGTCCGGGAGGATCCCACATGCCGCGGAGCGGCTGGGCCCGTGAGCCATGGCCACTGGGCCTGCGCGTCCAGAGCCTGTGCTCCGCGACGGGAGAGGCCACAGCAGTGACAGGCCCGCGTACCACAAAAAAAAAGAAAAAAAAAAGAGTGGATATATGTATATGTATAACTGACTCACTTTGCTGTACACCTGAAACTAACACAACATTGTAAATCAACTATACTCCAATAAAAATTTTTAAAAAAAGAAAAAAAAACCTTATGTTTCCTATAATATTTTTAAAGGGGTGGTAGAGATAAATAGAAGAAAGTAATGTAAAAAATACCATACTATGGAGATTTTAAAAATACACTGACATATTCTACCAATCAACACTAAGTCAGAATTTCTAATAGTTAAAAATACAAGTAAAAATTTTTTAAACGTTTAAATATTAGTATATAAACACAACTGTAGTGGTAAAAAAATGTCATTACCATGCTTACCAATAACATGATAAGCATGTTATTCAGATATCCTTTATTATATATTTATTCCTGTACTCAACAAATATTGATCAAATATATATGTACAAGGCACTGGGTTCTATGGTAAGACATCAAAATAAAATCCTTTCCCTCAAGGATATGGACAGACATGTAGATGTATGAGTATGATACAAGGCAGAATGTAGAATGTATCATAAGAGAGAAATAATTTAGGTGGGAAAGCATATGAAGAAGGAGTGGCAAGCAAATGGTAAGTAGGGATAACATGCAAAAGAAGTTGGCATTTAAGTTAAACCTTGAAAAATGAGCATTTTGAGAGGCAATGACCTGTGGGTAGGGGTATTCCAGGCAAAATAATGAAGCCTTAACACTTAAAAGTAAAAAGTAATGCTGTCATTAACAGATTGATTATATAAAAGTATGTTTCTGCCTTTATGGGTTCTTTAACAACATTCTTTAATTCACGTATTTCACTGTCTGATTCACTTATACACCTTTTCCATTACCTGAACAACTGTCATTACCTAATACACATTAGTCTTGAAGCATATAATCATGTACTGAGTTTAACAAAATAAAGGGAAAGGTAAATATGGTCCTATAAAATAGAGAGGAGTCTCAGATCATAGAGTATACAGATCCTTATTCTGTTCTAAGATTTTTTTTAATATTTATTTGCTTATTTATTTATTTATTTTTGGCTGCATTGGGTCTTAGTTGCAGCACATGGGATCTTTTGCTGTGGCATGTGGGCTTCTCTCTAGTTGCAGCGCATGGGCTCTCTAGTTGTGGTGCACAGGCTCCAGAGCACATGAGCTCTGTAGTTGCGGCACACGGGCTCTCTAGTTTTGGCATGCAGGCTCCGTAGTTGTGGCAAGCAGGCTTAGTTGCCCCTTAGCATGCAGGATCTTAGTTCCCTGACCAGGGATTGAACCTGCGCTCCCTGCACTGGAAGGCGGATTCTTAACCACTGGACCACCAGGAAGTCCCCCTGTTCTAAGATTAATTCAAAATTATTTCTCTTAAGCCTCCATAAAAAAAGGCAATAAATACAAGAAATAGTGATTTTTGGATATACCCCTAAGAAAGCTCTTCTAAGTTTTTTCATACAGCATTCATCCAGAGCACGTTTTACTAAAATAACCAAACAAACGAGCATTGCTCAAAAGTCCGACACTTACAAGAAGACACACTTAGGAAAGGAAACATTTTAATAATATCAAAAGATATTATAATAATAAGTAATAGCTTAATTGTAAGGCTACTTGGTAGCTATCTCTGGTACAAAATATCTATAGAAGACAATTATAGAAAAGTTTGGTAAAATTTTTATTGGTTCCAAGACTTTTAGAACCATTTCCAAGGTTCTGCTCCTTCTTTATTATGATGATAATATTACATTCCTACTATGGGTCTTAAGTTGAAAACTGTGGGTAAGCATTTAATCATTCAAAAATGAATGATTAGTCAACATGTCAGAGACTATACAAGCCAACTAGGGCTCAAAATATAACAATGCTACCATAATTTTCATAAGAAAATCAAATAAAAATCTTTCACTGTATAGAATTTAAATCAATTTTTGACTGACCAATCATAAATATGGCTGTTATTCAATCATAGGTTCAGTAGGAAGGCCTTGTTTGTGAAATGACTTTCCCGTAAGCATTGAAAGGGGTGATCATCCTCTAGAATATTTTCTATCAGGTTGAGCATGGGCTTCTTTTAAAAAAACAAAAAAACAAAAAACAGTATTAGGACTTGATTAGGATTCAAAATACCACTCAATTCTACTATGTGGCAATTAAGATAAAAATAAAGACAATTATTTTCATGGCTTCACAAGCCAATCAATTTATCTCAATGTTCATTGAGCATCTACTATACTAAAGACTCTGTGTCAAGCCCTACAAAGGACACAAAAATTAGTAAGATTCAGTCACTGTCCACAATAAATATATAATTGAGCAGCACAGTTAAGATGGTGGACATATAACTATAACAGAATTGAGAATATGAATGGCCTAAGACTGATATTAAAGTGAGTACTCTTGAGGTTCCAAGAGAAAAACGTTATTTAACAGAAAACAATTACCTCGTCTCCCATCTGTGGGACAAACGGGGAACGTCGTGGTATGGTATCCAAGATCCACTGAGGGGCAAACCATTCTTCACTGGGCTCACCTGCCATAGAAACCAGTCCTCCTTTCTAAAATATAGTTCACAAACATATAAACTGTAAATATATGAACAATTGTAGAAAAAATAGCAGGTAGAAAATGTTAAAAACATCAGGTTATAATAAAACACAAAATATACAAACTTTACACATTTTCTTTTACCAATTAATTATGCATAACTTTTGTACCAATAAAACAATCAAGTGAGTAACATGTTCAATTTTGGCTGACAGATAATATGACACTATATACTATCTAAAACCCACAAATTTTACTCTTCATGTCCCTAGTATATCAAAGGAATTCAAATACAAGTAACACAATAACTTTTTGCCAATTAAATGATGACAATCAAGAAGATAATTCTGTCTACTAAAGCAAGAGGTTACAGAATGAATACAGAACCCATTTTTAAATTAATATTCAAGGAACTCCGTGGATTAGGTTTTTACATCATTCAAATGAAATTATAGTGGGAAATAAAACCCCATCATTGGGATGAAATAAAAACATAAAGAAACAGAGGAAGCCCTACATGATTTATCATATCCTTCCATTTTACAAGTCAAAAATATATAGAAATTTATGACTGGTGATATGACAAGAATAATCCTTTTATACTACAGTGGCTTATTTAAAAACTCTACTACATTTTAACAAACAACTGTCAAAATGTTTTATTTAATGTTAACATAATAATGAAAATATTCTAGCCTCTACTTTTGACAACAGAAAAATTTCAAAATATCTTTACATCTTTTATACAATTTTACTTAGTTTCTCAGATGGAATATTATTTTTAGATAAAAGTGAAGTGTTACTGTTAAATATTCAAGTATCAAAGGAAAAAACCAAAACCTCCCCCAAAAAAGAAAAACAACCTGTAAACTTACAAACCTTCTTTCTAGTCTGTTTAGGTTTCTTTTGCCGTTCTTCAAGTGACTTCAAATTCTCCTCCTCAGAGCTGCTGCATATTTTCCGTGTTGCCTGTCTCGTTTGCCTTTTTGGAGGTTGCAAATTTATTCCAGCATCTGCTGTCCAATCAGAATATTCACTTGATGAATCACTGTAAATAATACATAAGTTCAGAAAAGGAATAGTTTTGCCTCATGATTGAAAGATGATCATTTTGTAATCAAACAGCATTATAAATGACATGGTTTGATTTTGTTCTAACCAAAGATAAAAAAATATCAAATATAGAATTTTGATCATTACCTAAGTGATTTTAGTGAAATGCTTCTTGGATAAAGTATAATGCTTAGTTTCCCATAACAGGATTTAAAATTCAAAATTCCTGTCCAAATCACAAAAGCTTCTTTAAATAAAGATGTTCCTTATCCCTGGAAATGGTTAAATATAGTTGTTTTAAACCTGAAATAAATACACATAGCCTGCCAAGGTGTAGAATCTTGGATTTACAAAGAATCTTATTTTACAGATGGAACTATTTTAGGGAACTAAAGTCCATGATGACATGCGCAAAAAGATATTGGTAGAGCTAGGATAAAACAACAGGTCTCTGGGCTTCCAACCCAGTACTCTTTCTACTATAAAATACTATTTTAACTCTGGCTTTACCAAATTCCTACAAGAACATAATTTCACATTAAAACTGTCAAATGATTTTGACCAAATCAAAACCATTAAAACTACCTGGAGGAACTTTCACTTTGCCATTCAATAACAGGATCCTCTATAGAAGCATCACTTGTGCCAACTGTTTCATCTTCCTGCAACAAAGAGCCAGCAATTGAGATATATTGTTATTATTAACTAGCATATTATTAATTAGCATATATTACCTGTTTTATAACACTTTTTGTAGTCCCCCCCCAAAGAAAAGTTCTAGTTAAAATGTATGTAATCATTTTTCTATATATACTTGTAACTCATAACTAAGCCTACCAAGTATTTAAAAATTTCTAGCATCTACTATCTTACTGATATGACACACCTTTTCTTATTTCAAAGACGCAATAGACTCCTTAAGAAATGCAAATATAACCCTCTTAAATTTTGTTAAAACCACTGTTTTCTTTTTTTAATTGAAGTATAGTTGATTTACAATGCTGTGTTAGTTTCATATATACAGCACAGTGATTTGGTTTTTGTTTGTTTTTCATTGGGGTACAGTTGCTTTACAATGTTGTGTTAGTTTCTGCTGTACAACAAAGTGAATCAACTATATGTATACATATAACCCCTCCCTCTTGATTCAGTTTTATATGTATATATATACATGAAAAAAATATATATGAATTTATATGAATATATATATTCTTTTTCAGATTCTTTTCCCTTATAGAAAGCCATTGTTTTAAAAAATACCTACACAAAAAAAGATAAAAATACCTATATGCCTCTACCAAGTTAATAAATTACTCTCCATAAAAAAGTTAATCATCTTTTTATTACGTAAGATCTCAAACGTATCAAAGTAGAGGAAATAGATAACATCCTTGTGTACACAATCTCCAGTTTAGACAATAACTCACTGCCTATCTTGTATATATACCCTTACCAACTGCCTCATACCTCAGGAATTATTGTGAAAAAAAAGCATTTCCACTATAAATATTTATTAAGATAAGGATTCTTTTTAAAAACATAACCACAACACAATCAGTACATTAAAAAGATAACAATTCTTTTCTTTTTCTTTTTTAATAACAGCCTATTGAGATAGAACTCACATACCATAAACTTCACCACTTCAGAGTATACAGTTCAATGGTTTTTAGTATATTCAGAGCTGTTCAACCATCACCACTAATATTAGAACACTTTCATCACCCCAAAAGAATCCCTAAACCCATTAGCAAGGACCCCTCACTCCCCACTACCTCAAGCCCCTGGCAGCCACCAATCTACTTTTGGTCTTGGTACTCTTGTCAAAGTACCACATCCTTTGAACAACAAAATCTGTACCAAGTAATCTTCGTTTTTCTTCTCTCGTCTTCTTTTTCATGTATTTTTAATTTTCTTAACCATCTTAAATTGCTACGTTGCCCTGAATTTCTCCTTGCCTATCTGTCTTAGTGACACTCATGCAACAGGACTCTATAATCCATCTACATTCAATGTATTTTTGTTTTAATTCTTTTAAGTCCATGGCTCAGAGGCAATAGTTTTTTAAAAAAAATTTTATTGGAGTATAGTTGCTTTACAATGTTGTGCTAGCCTCTACTGTACAGCAAAGTGAACCAGCCATACACACACACACATCCCCTCTCCTCTGGATTTCCTTCCCATCCAGGTCACCAAAGAGCACTGAGTAGAGTTCCCCATGCTATACAGTAGGTCCTCATTAGCCATCTATTCCATACATATCAATAGTGTTTATATGTCAATCCCAATCTCCCAATTCATCCCACCCCCCCTTCCCCCTTGTTATCCATACATTTGTTCACTACGTCTGTCTCTATTTCTGCTTTGTAAATAAGACTGTCTATACCAATTTTTTCGGATTCCACATATATGTGTTAATATACAATATTTGTTTTTCTCTTTCTGACTTACTTCACTCTGTATGATAGTCTTGAATATGTGATCATTCTTTTCAGATCAAGATTTTCATGGGTGGGGGGAGAGAAGGAGGGATATCATTGATAAGAGTTAAAGAATTGTGAATGGTGGGAGAAGAATGAGGGTACCATACATTATCAATGCATAATTAAACCCTCATTATTCACTTAAATACTATAGTTATTAAGAGAACAAAAGGAAAGGACTGGAGAAGAGAGGAACATGAGGAAAAGAACTGCTATAGTTTTTATTTCATTACCATGAAAAAGGTAGGTCTGAAAAAAATCATCACTCAGTAATCTCCATGACTGGTAAAGTCAACAATAACAGAAAACATGTATATTATGATTACACAGTCAACAAGTTCTGGAACTGTATAACTAGTTATCACAGTTAATATTCCACTTCTTTCCATTTCTAGGCAGATTTGCTCTCACTCTCTTTTCTTACTGTCCCAAAGCCAAACTTTTCCTGGCATGTTTGATACCCTCAACCAAGATAATATCTTGGGTACAAATAAGAGAAGATATCTAAAGGAGTTCAATATAATGCTCGAATTTGCCTATTAAATGCCTTATTAATAAATAATACTCATAAGATCATCATTAAAATAATTTTCTATTAAATTGACCCTTAAAAGTAAACCCAAAGTTTATCAAATTGTTACTTCTTTCGTGATATGTCGATTTTCAGCCTTTCATAGAAAAAAAGAACTTTGAAAAGGAATCTAGGTATCAGATATGCCTTAACTTCTTTGTGATTTTACAAGGTCTCGAATATTGACCTCATTGATAGTCTCATGTTATTAAACCTAGTTGAAAAATTTTAAAAAAAGTAAACCCAAAGTGATGACACTAACTGGGAAACAAAAAATTACATTGAGTAAATAATAGCAGATATCTAACCTCTGAGGAGCTATCTGAGTCTTCCTGTACACCTGAATTTTGACATGATGCTTGTGAATTATGCTCTATGTTGGATCGTGTTTGGTAAGTATGCTGACGTTTGCGTTGTGTCCTTCGTAAAGACCGCCCACAGCTAGGCGGATAATCATTCTATAAAACAGAAGGAAAATAAATTTTAAAAAATGAAAGCCTCAGTGAATATACACAAAAGAACACATATAAAGAGAATCAATTGGGCTTGATTTGGAGTGAGGGTGGAGGTAAGAGATAGGAATAAATTTCCTAAAAGAAAACCCAAGATATATTTTTATACTATGTTTTTACATAAAAATATATACTTCTTCTTTTTTTTTTTTTTTTTTTTTTTTTGTGGTACATGGGCCTCTCACTGTTGTGGTCTCTCCCATTGTGGAGCACAGGCTCCGGACGTGCAGGCTCGGTGGCCATGGCTCACAGGCCCAGCCGCTCCGCGGCATGTGGGGTCTTCCCAGACCGGGGCACAAACCTGTGTCCCCTGCATCGGCAGGTGGACTCTCAACCACTGCGCCACCAGGGAAGCCCCAAAATATACTTCATTTTTATATATTTAACACACTTCCATTAATACTGATTACTTTCTGTATTTTGAAAACTTTGTGATCAAATTAAAGACAGTGCTGAAATTCTAAGCTGCAAGAATCTGCCCACTCAGAATTTACATATACCATATTATCTACAATTTATTACAGGATGAAGCAAGATATCTATATCATATGTATGTGTATATATAATTCTTAATATAACATGTATTTCTTTAGTTCTATAAAAAACTACATTTAGTAAACGAGTCAAAATAAAAATTTAATTTTTAATAACAAAAATGTAAAGTAAAAACTGTTTTATTCTACCCTTTACAAGTATAAAATATTATTACTGATATACCATATGTCAAAACTATAACCCTAATATGTCATCAGGAGTAAACAAGCTTAAAGGTCTTCTAAATCAGTATCAAGGGCCAGTTTCTTATCTTACATGTAAATGTTTCTCATTTTCAATATAAATAAAAATGTTTACAGATCCAACTACCCTGTTTATTAGTCTCAGACAAGTCTGATGTTTGACAAATCAGCTTAGCAGGAAAAAAGAATATAAATCATGGATGTGAGTCATTCAAAATCTCTAAGAAAATAATCTTATCAGAGAACATCATATAAGCTAATAAAATCTGAATAGAAATTAAGAAAGTGGGTATCAAAATGATGTAAGAATATTTAGAGATATTCATATAATAATTACCTGAAATTGTATTTATCAATACTGAAAAGACACTTAAAATTCAGTACCCATTGCTTATATTTCCTTAATAAGATTAAAATCAACCTAGACTTTCCAATTTACCATACTCTTCAGGAGTTATAGTTGTTAGTTCCGAGAACAAAACTATATTCTTATGTCACTAGTTTGTTCAACCTCAGAGTACTAGTAAGGGGCTTAACATGCACCTAATGGAGTACAGGGATCTTATTTCCTGATTAGCAGTTTCTACTGGGAATATGAATCTTCCTAATGTATATAGAACAGATTTTGCTCCTGTCTAATTAGGTAGGCCAGGAGTAAGCCTAGGGCAGGGGTCAGCAAACTTTTTCTGTAAAGGGGCAGAGTACAAATATTTTGGCTTTGCAGGTCATATGATCTCTGTGGCAACTACTCAACTCCATATAGCATGAAAGCAATCATAGACAATACATAAATGAATAGGTATGGCTGTGCTCCAATAAAACTTTATTAATAGGAATAGGCAGTAGACCAGATTTAGTCCATGGGCAGTTTGCCAACCTCTGGCCTAGGGTATCTGAACATTTGTTTTACATTGTGATTAGTGATACAGCATTAATTTTAAAGTTCTACTTTAACCATATGAAAATGGTATTTTAATACAAATGTCTTATACCTACAATGACCACATATCCTAGATTTGGGGGGATAGTTCTAACTTTGTGTAATTTTATCCTTATTAATAATAACCATATATCTCCATTTGGGGTTTTAAAAAAATAGTTTCCCTATATACAGACACCTATCAAAATAATCCCTTAATACATAACTTCCACCTTTCAAAAACCTGGTACCTGCAAATATTTACAAATAGTGTATTGCAAAGTACTGTAAAGCTAAACTTACCCTTTGGGTAGCATAAGATGGCTTTTTCTTCTTTTCGACTGTATAAAGACTGATTTCTATGTCACCTTTAGCAGTTCGACATTCTTCCTGAACCCTAATAACATATCAAAGGTCAAAGTAACAGAAAATCATCAAAGAGCAAACCAATGGTTTATTTATTATTAGAGAAATGCAAATCAAAACTACAATGAGGTATCACCTCACACCAGTTAGAATGGGCATCGTCAGAAAATCTACAAACAACAAATGCTGGAGAGGGTGTGGAGAAAAGGGAACCCTCTTGCACTGTTGGTGGGAATGTAAATTGATACAGTCACTATGGAGAACACTATGGAGGTTCCTTAATAAAATAAAAATAGAATTACCATATGATCCAGCAATCCCACTACTGGGCATATACCCAGAGAAAACCATAATTCAAAAAGACACATGCACTCCAATGTTCATTGCAGCACTATTTACAATATCCAGGTCATGGAAGCAACCTAAATGCCCATCGACAGACAAATGGATAAAGAAGATGTGGTACATATATATAATGGAATATTATTCAGCTATAAAAAGGAATGAAATTGGGTCATTTGTTGAGACATGGATGGATCTAGAGACTGTCATACAGAGTGAAATAAGTCAGAAAGAGAAAAACAAATATCGTATATTAACGCATATATGTGGAACCTAGAAAAATGGTACAGATGAACTGGTTTGCAGGGCAGAAATTGAGACACAGATGTAGAGAACAAACGTATGGACACCAAAGGGGGAAAGCGGCGGGGGTGGTGGGGGTGGGGGTGTGATGAATTGGGAGATTGGGATTGACATGTATACAGTGATGTGTATAAAATTGATGACTAATAAGAACTTCCTGTATAAAAAAAATAAAATAAAATTCAAAATAAATAGATAACAAAAACACTTCTAAATATAAAATTGGACATTTAAACCATTTTAGGTATGTAACTCAGTGGTATTAATAACATTTACAATGTTGTGTAACCATCATCACTATTTCTAAAACTTTTTCATCACTCCAAACATAAACTTTGTAACCATTAAGCAATAACTCTTTATTTCTCCTTTCACCAGCCCCTGCTAACCTCTAATCTACTTTATGTCTCTATGAATTTGCCTACTCTAGATATTTCATGTAAGTGGAATTATACACTATTTGCCCTTTTGTGTCTGGCTGATTTCACTAAGCATTATGTTTTCCATGTTTATCCATGTTATAGCAAGTATCAGAAGTTTTTATGGCTGAATTATATTCCAGTGTATGTATATATCACACTTTACTTATCCATTCATCTGTTGACAGACACTTGGATTGTTTCTACAATTCAGCTATTATGAAATAATGCTACAATAAACATTGGCATACAAGTATCTGAGTCCCTGTTTTCAATTCTACTTCTAACGTTTTGAACAGAGAATTATTTCATATTGTTCTACTGCCAGGGGGTAGCATTCAGTTCATATATTAGCTATGTCTCCCTTTTCTTATTACTGCTAAAGAAAGAAAAGGTGAAACCAAATTAATTTTGCTACTTGTTGGCTCAGCTGGTAAAAAGGTTTTGCTAGGAAGATATCATGATTTGAATGGATTTTCTATGTTCTCTGTCAATGTCCTTTCTGTTTTCCAAATCTATTTCTAGTTGCTGTGCATTATCTGGAGTCAATATTACAGTAAATGTTAAGGTTTACAAATAAGGATAGGGATTCTAAGTTTGAAATTCATCCTAATGAAATCCTTTCATCCAAAGAAGTCTACTTAAATGATATTTCTAAATATATGCTAAGCACTGGGTCTACTACATACCTATACTGCACTCCCAAACTGCTCCAATTCTGAGTTTCCTCAGAACAACTGTTGAATATTGGGTCCATGTATCACTGACATATTTAATCACATATGGCCTCATGTTCTTACTTAATAGTATTTTTTCATATCTTCTAACCTAGACTATAAATTCAAAGAAGACAGAGATTATGTTTTTTCATTTTTCAGTATTCCCCAAAACATTTACCACAAAGCTAAGCAAATTTAAGATAATCTTTAAATAGTTATGGAACGAACTAATGAAATAATGTGGAAAAACTAATGCATGGCTCAGCTAAATTAAAGAAAAACACCTTAGTTATTAGCCTAACATAGTACATTTTATTTTATTTTATTTTATTTTATTTTATTTATTTATTTTTTTAGTACATTTTATTTTTTAACATCTTTATTGGAGTATAATTGCTTTACAACAGTGTGTTGGTTTCTGCTTTATAACAAAGTGAATCAGCTATATGTATACATATATCACCATATCTCCTCCCTCTGGTGTCTCCCTCCCACCCTCCCTATCCCACCCCTCTAGGTGGTCACAAAGCACAAGCTGATCTCCCTGTGCTATGCGGCTGCTTCCCACTAGCTATCTATTTTACATTTGGTACTGTATATAAGTTGATGCCACTCTCTCACTTCGTCCCTCCCCATGTCAAGTCCATTCTCCACATCTGTGTCTTTACTCCTGTCTTGGCCCTAGGTTCTTCAGAACCATTTTTGTTTTTTTTTTAGATTCCATATATATGTGTTAACATATGGTATTTGTTTTTCTCTTTCTGACTTACTTCACTCTGTATGACAGACTCTAGGTCCATCCACCTCACTACAAATAACTCAATTTTGTTTCTTTTTATGGCTGAGTAATATTCCATTGTATATATGTGCCACATCTTCTTCATCCATTCATCTGTCGATGGACACTTAGGTTGCTTCCATGTCCTGGCTACTGTAAATAGTGCTGCAATGAACATTGTGGTACATGACTCTTTTTGAATTATGGTTTTCTCAGGGTATATGCCCAGTAGTGGGATTGCTGGGTCGTATGGTAGCTTTATTTTTAGTTTTTTAAGGAAACTCCATACTGTTCTCAATAGTGGCTGTATCAATTTACATTCCCACCAACAGTGCAAGAGGGTTCCCTTTTCTCCACACTCTCTCCAGCATTTATTGTTTGTAGATTTTTTGATGATGGCCATTCTAACTGGTGGGAGATGATACCTCACTGAAGTTTTGATTTGCATTTCTCTACCTCACTGAAGTTTTGATTTGCATTTCTCTAATGATTAGTGATGTTGAGCATTCTTTCATGTGTTTCTTGGCAATCTGTATATCTTCTTTGGGCAAATGTCTATTTAGGTCTTCTGACCATTTTTGGGTTGGGTTGTTTGTTTTTTTGATATTTAGCTGCATGAGCTGCTTGTAAATTTTGGAGATTAATCCTTTGTCAGTTCCATCATTTGCAAATATTTTCTCCCATTCTGAGGGTTGTCTTTTCAACTTGTTTATGGTTTCCTTTGCTGTGCAAAAGCTTTTAAGTTTCATTAGGTCCCATTTGTTTATTTTTGTTTTTATTTCCATTTCTCTAGGAGGTGGGTCAAAAAGAGTACATTTTAATTTACTTACTCAAAAAGAATGTTACCATACTGACTCACCTACTAACTCCATTATTTAGTTCATTGACCACCACTCTTCTGCTCCATGCCATGAGATCTCTTTCAGTGGCCATCTGGCTTCTAGGAGCATTGTTATGCATTTGTCGGACACCTTCAATTTGACCACTACGTCGGAGTCCAATGTTTGGGGAAGAAGATATGTCCATATTTGGATTTCTCAGAGCTAAAACAAAAACAAAGGAAGGCACCACTCTCTCAGCAAAGGCACCAAACTTTTCCAGATTAGAGCTCTAAATAAAATAGGAGATTCAAAGACAGTACTGCTGGACAATATTGCTATCCCTTTTTTATACATTTTCTGTACCCCCTTTATGTTTTTTACAGTCTTATAGATAAAGAGGCACTCAATAAATGTTTACTGTCTCTATAGCTCTTTTAATTTTTTCCAGAGGACTTTCACATCTGTCATCTACTAAATGCTCAGTAAATACAAAAGGTGTATTTAACATATTTGGTAGATTCATAAATGTTATTAGTACTAGTTCAGAAAGCAGCTTTTTAATCTAAATTCTACCTTTATTTAGCCCATGAAAAGGTTTTTGAATAGAACTCCAATAAAGCTTTCAAAAATAGTACGAAAAAAATATTAAAAAAATTTTAAACTATCAAAATTTCATTTTCAAAATTGATGAGGAGTGAAAGAAAGGGGAAATAAGCAATAGAAATTTTACTTTTGTTTTTAATCCTCCAGTAAGGTCCCTGTTTATTTTTGTTGTAATTGCAAATAAAACAAAAGTGGAAACTGAAACATTGAACTGTTAAAATAAGCACCAGGAAAAAAAAACAAAAACAAATGAACATTGCAAAGAGAAGTCATTGGGGTCCCTTTGACTAACAGCATTTCAAATCTAACCACAGAAACCTAGCATTGAAATTACTGACCTCTAAATCAGGGTTCTAAGCAATTTTTATGTCTTAGGAACAAAAGGCCTGGATATATAAGATTATCAGCCCACTTCTTATCTTGTTCCAGGTTAAGGAAAGCTTATCTGAGCTAGGTGCTCCAAATGACATGAACAAAGAATGTTTTTATTTTAATTTTATGGGATACTAAAGAAATGAGCAAATGAGTAAAAGATCCTGTGAATCACCTCAAATTTAAATCACCTTATTCATTTCTGTGGACTCCAAAATGTCACAATACCCAAATAAATGACCTCACTTATGTAAATATAAAAAGAAACACATTTGCCAAAATCCCATATGAGGACTGCATTTTAAACAGAACTAATAGTTCTTGATAAAAGTAAAACTGACATAGGCTAAGATTATATAAAACTCAGATGCATAGACACACTTCATGTAAAGTGAAGGAAGACATACAATAGATTGGAATAATACTGGTAATTAGAATCAAACTTGTCAAAGTCAATTAAAAAGTTGTATCTGGGGCTTCCCTAGTGGTGCAGTGGTTGAGAGTCCATCTGCCGATGCAGGGGACGAGGGTTCGTGCCCTGGTCCGAGAAGATCCCACATGCCGCAGGGCGGCTGGGCCCGTGAGCCATGGCCGCTGAGCCTGCGTGTCCGGAGCCTGTGCTCCGCAACGGGAGAGGCCACAATAGTGAGAGGCCCACGTACCACAAAAAAGAAAAAAAAAAAAGAAGAAGTTGTATCTGTATGCCCTAAGAAGAGGGCTTCTTGTCTTCCAGTGTATTTTTGTAAACTCGAGAGACAGATGATATGTTGCTTCCTTTTCAACAAAGGAGGGCAAATTATTTTGGTATTAATTTTTAAATTTAAAGTGGCTTTAATTTTGAAAACTTTTAGGTTGGTTCCCCTAGAAGGGGCTGGACTTATTGTAGCACCTTGCTTATTAGAACAAAAGTAAAGACTGCAAATACTTAACTGAGTTAACAGAAAACAGTATATTAAAATACACCATCTGTGGGCTTCCCTGGTGGCACAGTGGTTAGGAATCCGCCTGCCAATGCAGGGGATGCGTGTTCGAGCCCTGGTCCAGGAGGATCCCACATGCCACGGAGCAACTAAGCCTACAACTGCTGAGCCTGCGCTCTAGAGCCTGTGAACCACAGCTGCTGAGGCCACATGCCACAACTACTGAGGCCCGCACGCCTAGGCCCCGTGCTCCGGAACACAAGAAGCCACCGTAATGAGAAGCCCGCGCACTGCAATGAAGAGTAGCCCCAGCTCACTGCAACTAGAGAAAACCTGCACGTGGCAATGAAGACCCATCACAGCCAAAAATAAATAAATGAAATAAATTTATAAAAACAAAATAGGGGCCCTCCCACCGCTATTGTGCTGGGGAAGATGTAGCAGCCTCTTCTCCGAGCCACCCCTTTGCCTCCGGACTTCTCTGGGGCCAGCAGCCGGCCGACCTGGGGCCCGGGGCCGCGGGCTCAGCCGACTACCATGGGCTCTGTGTCAAACCAGCAGTTTGCAGGTGGCGGCCGGAGGAGGCGCAGGAGGACGCGGCCTGGGCGGCCGAGGAGCCGCAGCTGCTGCACGGAGTCGGCATCTGTAAGTGGTTCAACGTGCGCATGGGATTTGGCTTCCTGTCTATGACTGCCCGCGCCGGGGTCGCACTCGACCCCCCAGTGGATGTCTTTGTGCACCAGAGTAAGCTGCACATGGAGGGCTTCCGGAGCCTGAAGGAGGGTGAGGCCGTAGAGTTCACCTTTAAGAAGTCTGCCAAGGGCCTGGAATCTATCCGAGTCACCGGCCCTAGTGGGGTGTTCTGTATTGGGAGTGAGAGGCGGCCCAAAGGGAAGAACATGCAGAAACGCAGATCAAAGGGAGACAGGTGCTACAACTGTGGAGGTCTAGACCATCATGCCAAGGAATGCAAACTGCCACCCCAGCCCAAGAAGTGGCACTTCTGCCAGAGCATCAACCATATGGTAGCCTTGTGTCCACTGAAGGCCCAGCAAGCTCCCAGGGAAAGCCAGCCTACTTTCGGGAGGAGGAAGAAGAGATCCATAGCCCTGCCATGCTCCCAGAGGCCCAGAATTGAGCCACAGTGGGTGGGGGCTATCCGTTTGTGATCAGAAAGTTTTGAGGAACAGGCATCAATCGGCAGAGTGGAGAAAGTGGGGACAGGGTGGGTAGGGGGCAGCTGGCACTGCCATATATCTCAGGCCGGGGGCCAAAGTGTCACCCCCTCTTCCCTCTTGGTGGGGGGAAGGGGTGAGGCAAAGAAACTCCAATCATGGTCTATCCAAATGCACGTGAGGGCTTTGGGGGGTAACCCTTCCTGCATGCTTTATCTGAGTCTCCACCCCCAGAATCTCCAGCTTTTGAAAGTGGCCTGGATAGGGAAGTTGTTTTACTCTTCAAGAAGGATATGGAATAATATTTCCCGTGCCAGAGTGAAAAGATTAAGCATGAGACCAGATTGATGGACCCAACCCACAAGCCACTACATTCTGTGGGAGGAAATATCTCAGGGGTAAGGCAGGGTTTTCCACATCTTGTCTGCTCACAACCTCCTCCTGGGAGAGAGTGCTGAGAGAACTGTCCCAAGCAGTGGGTTGTGATGATGGGCAAAAGGGGAGTTGAGGGAACAGCTGCAGACCTGCTGCTTCTAAGCTCACTCCCACCCCATTCTGGGCCAATACAATTTTATTTATTTGCTCCCTTGGATTACTGTACCTTGGGTCCCACTTTCTTCAGGATGCCAACTACACTAGCTGTGTGCGAATGACGTATCTTGTGCATTTTAACTTTTTTTTCATAATATAAATATTCTGGTTTTGTATTTTTGTGTATTTTAATCTAAGGCCCTCATTCCTGCACTGTGTTCTCAGGTACGTGAGCAATCTCAGAGATAAGTCGGCAGCAGCTCCGGGTCTGCACAGCAGGAATACTTTTTGTTGCTCTATCACCAGAGAGAACAACTATTTGGAGCGTATAGCCTATTGAACTACCTCATTTTTGCCAATTAAAGCTGGCTTTTCTGCCACAGTGTCCTCTTGAAACCCCTCCATCTTCAATGTTTCATGGGAGACTAGGTTTTAACTGGGTTGCCCCATGGCTTGGTCTCCTTCTACTGAAAGATTAGAAATTGGTCTGAACAGAAAAAAGGTGGTACAGAGAGGTTAGGAGAGGCTGGGCCAGGTAAAAGGTGCAGAGAGAGGAAGCCAAGATTAGGCAGAGGTCATCTGTATGTGTGATAAAGGATTCCTGTTCCAGACCTCTAATCCCAGGGCATAGGACTCGTTTTACATACCAGGTCCATCCTTCAGTGGATTGGGCTAGGCCTAACATACACAACAGGGTATATTGTATGTGTTTTTGTGAAAACTGTGAGTTGGTAAGGACAGGTTTTAAGAATGATGCCTCTGTACCCATCTTGAGCTGCCCAGGGATGGATATATGAAGCAAGGACAAGATCCTTAATCTTTAACAATTCTGGACTTTTCCTCCTTGGTTTCCAGAGAGACCATCAGTGATGGCTTCTTTGTGGTTCCCAGAGCCAGTGTCCTGCCCTGCTGCAGCAGTAATTAGTGTCATGGTAGCTAAAGGAGAAAAGGGGGTTTCGTTTACATGCTGTGAGATCACTGCAAACCTACCTCACTGTGTTGTAACGGGGCAAATGCAATAGAATGCATTGGGTGATGTGTGTCTGATCCCCTCTAGTTATTGTATTTGTCTGGACTTTGTAGGACTTCACAAGTAGCTGATTTGGTGATTGCTAGGTGGCCTAGTTTGTGTAAATATAATGTGTTGGTCTTCTCCATGTTCTTTTGGGGTTTTATTGTTTACAAACTTTTTATATTGAGAAAAATAGCCAAAGCATCTTTGACAAAAGGTCTGCACCAGCCAAAAAGATCTGAAACATAAACTTGGCGGCCCCTCTTCTTGAAGTGGGAGATCTTGAACTACACTTTCTTTTGTGTTCCCCTTCCCTGTTTCCTATTTCGAACAAGATCTTCTGTCCTAAAAACTGTATTCCTACCCCCTCTTCTTTCCCCCTTCGTGCCCTCCCCAAAAATAGTCCATACACCTATACGTTTAATTTGTGGGGTGTCTGTGATTAAATGATTTCTGCAAAAATCCTGAAGAAGCTAAGAACTCACCATCCATCCCTTGTTCTCAATCTCCTGAGTCATGACCATTCCTTGATTTGATTCATGCCAAACAGACTGCTGTCCTTGGATGGATTAAAACCTACTTTAATCTCTAATCCTGGGGTAGAGAGGAGCAACGAGGGGGCCTTCCATGTAGAAAGTGGTGTTGGGAGACCACAAAAGGAAAGATGAATGTATAGCCAAGTCACTCAGGAACTTTTATGCAGGTGCAAGAAACTTATGTCAAAGTGGCCACAAAATTGTTTAATAGGAAACGGACGAATGTAACTCCATGTTTACTGCTAGAAACCAAAACTTTGTGTGAAATCTTGAATTTATGGGGAGGGAGTGAGGGTAGAAAAGCATGTACCTGTTCTTCATCCCTTCCCCTCATTACTGAACTGCAGGAGACTGAGCCCCCTTGGGCTTTGGCGACCCCATCTGGGCAGTGTTTATTTGTTGGTTGATTTTGCTGTGCCAGGTACTTCCTTTCCCATTTGCTATCATTTTGTAACACACATGCTGACCCTTTCCCCTTCCCCTTCTTTTCCTTGGGAAAATACAATGAATAAAGACTTATTGGTACCGAAAAAAAAAAACAAAAAAACAAAATAAAATAAAATACACCATCTGTATTCCTTAGGAGATGCTAAATCACTTTAGCCCCAAATGATAGAGTATGGCACTTTAGTGTATCATATCACAACTGTAAATTAACAAAAATGTTGCTTTTATTTAAAAACCTAAAATGTTCCTCACATGTAATTACTTGGTACAAGTAAAATAATTAAAGTACATTCATCATACCTTTTACAAATATACACATACTTACCACCATTAGAAGAATATGATCTATTAAGTGGAAAATGTGGAACATCTCCTTCATTAATTAGCCTCAGATCTTGTTCTCTTTGTAACTCCCTGATTATTCCATCAAGAATGCTCTCATCTTGGTCATTGGTTTGTTGCCCAATTACCTGTTCTACTACTTCACCATCACCTTAATTGGACCAAAGATATAAAGCCACAAAATTATTTACATTTCAGTGTACCATAAATATAATAAAATCAAGCTTAATCTATAAGTTTCTAGACAAATATTTTTAAAGGGATTAAAATGAAAATAAAATGTATAGCAAACAAAGTATTTTTTAAAGAACTTTTAAATATATCAGCTTGTGTGTTTAACTTAACCAATGTCCCCAAACTAGACATTATTATGAGAGCCTTCTCACCTTAAAGAAAAATTATTAAATTATTAACTTAAAAATTAATTTTCTCTATAGAATATTCCAAGCTAAAAGTTGGGAGTAGAGATTTGAGTAAGGTTTTAATAAGTTTAACTGAAAATACCAAAAATGCTTTGCATCTTTCGTGAGAATTTCCTTTCTGAGAGAAATCAATTATGGTCTTCCAAATATTGTCTCTTTTTTTTTTTAATTTTTTTTTAATTTTCTTTTGCGGTACGCGGGCCTCTCACTGTTGTGGCCTCTCCCGTTGCGGAGCACAGGCTCCGGATGAACAGGCCCGGCAGCCATGGCTCACGGGCCCAGCCACTCCGCGGCATGTGGGATCTTCCCGGACCGGGGCACGAACCCGTGTCCCCTGAACCGGCAGGCGGACTCTCAACCACTGCGCCACCAGGGAAGCCCCAAATATTGACTCTTTTGATATTACCTCAGTATATGGATGAGTATAGAAATTATTTCTTATAATGAAATTCAATGATTACATCTGAATAAAAACTTATTTACTTCTATGATATTTTTCTTTCTTAAATACATCTTAGACCTATTTTTCATCTTGTCCTCTAGTCAGATTAAATGGCATCTAGTAGAGTAGCCAAGTGATCAGGTCTTATTGGAAGTAAAATATGAATTACAGATTTTTTTATTCAAATGCTTTCAGTTTTACCTCCTATTAATATTCATGCTTTTCCCCCTTATTTAATAAATATGACATCAAAGAAGTAACTATTGGCACATGTGTAACACCATTTCATTGCTCTACAAATCTTTATGAGAGAGACAATAAAAAAGGATATGCAACATTTCATTCTAGAAAGGTCAAGTCTTAATTCCCTAGTAAGGATATAAAATTCCATTTGCAGGAGTTCCCTGGTGGCCTAGTGGTTAGGATTCAGTGCTTTCACTGTGGAGGCCTGGGTTCAATTCCTGGTCGGGGAAACGTCTCGCATGCCGCATGGCACAGCCAAAATATATTAAAAAAAAAAAAGGAAAAAAAATTCCATTTGCAAATAAATAACTCATTACCTCATACTTGGAAGAAAACCTACAAGTAACAAACTAAGGTATGAAGGCATTCTGGTGTGGGGGGTGGTGTGGAGGCAACATACCTAAGGGAAATATGCCAACCAGAAGAGTTGCTTTAATAGAGAATATCTTATTTCAATGTCTTTTTCTGCTACGTTGCCATCATGCATCACACTCATCACTGCTTCAGTATCCTCCAAGGTTGAGTGTTATTTAAACACTCAGCATCCCCCACCCCAAAACTCAATAATTCTTTACATTTCAAACATGAGGATGGGTAAACAGCCACTACCCAGTTTGTAGTTCTTGAAATTTCCTCTTCTTCAGTCCATTAACTATGTACTGTCAAATTAGAATACTAATATTATGAGCAGTGGAATTTCACCAATTATAAAATCTTGACACATTAAAGTTAGTACATTTAATCATCACTAGAAGCCAATACTACAAACAACAGGATCATACATATGTTCAGGGTTCTAAGAAAGCAGGTCAACACATTCTCTGTTTGAGTGTACTCTTGTTTGTCCTAGTCCATTTATCTGTGTCCAGGTGAGATAAACAGTGCAAAAGTACTCTGGTAAGATAAAAAGTTCTATGCAACTGAAAATTAATAAAGTATTAGGTAAAATATAGTATAACCTACTACATGGGGATATATTATATATATTAGAGTTTAGCATGGGCATATATTATAGAGAGAACAGGAGCAAGTATAACATTTTACAAAATGTTTTAAATTTAATTTTGTAGAGAACATACCATTAGCCACATATCCCAGCTGTGGTATAAGCTGTTCATCTTTACAATTTTCCCGTCCTGGTACTAGCCTTTGGAATTTTGTGGGATGAGGATTTCCATCAACATCCACCAAGAATGGGGGAGGCATGAGATGAGGAGCTTGTTGGGTTTGTTCATCCAATACATAGTTGTTGGCATCACGGATAAGAGGTCGATAATCCGTATGGAAGAACATCTGATCTGGAATCTTTATGACAGATTTTTAGTATTTAATATGCACAGGAAATTTATAAATAAGCATTTATTTTCATTCCTAGAGCACATGTGTTTTTCAAATCAGATAATTTCTGCATTATCTTTATAGTCCTCTATAGTCATATGTTCCCTCTAAGTAGAAGTGAATCACCTAGATCATAATCCTATCTTTTCTCCACAAAACTCTACAATCTATATTACTTTCTGGCCCTCCAATATTGTATTTTTCCAATTAGGATAAGAAGAAGCAAAGCAACAACACAGTAGATAAAGTTAGTTACTTTTTAAGTTGCAAAAAAATACAAACTTTTATAACTATTTTTCTTGCTTATTTGTATTCAAATAAGAATAGATGGAGTATAATATAAATGGTGAGGCAGGTAAATATCAATTGCATGAAAGACACTCAAAGGTGATACAAGTATTGAGCTGAACTCAAAGATTCTAAGCTCTTTTCCAACTCCAAGATTCTATAATCTATCCTAAAGTCACAGCTACTAAAATATAAGAAACCAATTAAGTTAGCTTCCAAAGTATTTTAACAAGATCAATAATAGGTAAACTAGCCAAGCAAGAAAATAAGCATTCAGTCACCAGCTGTTTATTCCCAACTTAGGATAAGTAGAGGATGTAATCTGGTAAAATTGTTCTCTTATTACACCTAAAAGGCAGTACAGAGAATATGTTCTAAGCAAAAGGATTTCCTAATGAATTTTTTTTAATTTATTTTTAAATTTTATTTATTTATTTTTGGCTGCGTTGGGTCTTCATTGCTGTGTGCGGGCTTCTCATTGCGGTGGCTTCTCTCGTTGCAGAGCATGGGCTCTAGGTGCGCGGACTTCAGTAGTTGTGGCACGCAGGCTCAGTAGTTGTGGCTCATGGGCTCTAGAGCACAGGCTTCAGTAGTTGTGGCGCATGGGCATAGTTGCTCCGTGGCATGTGGGATCTTCCCAGACCAGGGTTCGAACCCATGTCCCCTGCATTGGCAGGCGGATTCTTAACCACTGCACCACCAGGGAAGTCCCTCCTAATGAATTTTTATATCTACATCATCCTATATCTTAATAGTAATTTGAACTGCCAAGCTTTATGTTCTGTCAGTGATGAAAAATTTTACCAAAAAAGGTGACTTTGTTATTTTATATCTATTGACACAGAGTGACCTTATTAACTGGAATACTTCAAATAAAATTTATGAATGATACAATAAAAAATTGCAATCTACAACAAAAATTAAATATATTAACCTTTTCATAGTATTTACTGCATCCAAATCCAAAAAGCAGCAAATGCCCATGAGAATCAGTGCAGGCAAAATGGTTTCCATCTGGTGAAAATTTACAGTCAAACACTGCACCATGGCCTTGACCTTCAATCTGAAATTTAAAAAAGTCACTTTAAGTCATCTTAAGAGGTAATTTTAAAATAATAAGTGGTCAATAGCTTCTGCTTGCTAATATCTTGGATTCTGTGATGCATCAACATGCCAATGTACTCTCTGACTTCTGTAGCCAGAACCCTACTGTAATAGTAAAGCTCTAAAAGAAATTAGGGAGAATTTCGCAACAAACATTACTAGCAATGTCATTTCTGAAGAAGAACTGCATGAATGAGTGAGGAGAATAAAAAAGACCTAAACACAACCAAATTGACAAAGGCACTATCTCAGCAAAGTCAAGATATTATCTTCATATTTAAATTGTAATGCAAGTTTTAAAAGAACCATCCTAAAATTAAAGTACACAAATCAATCTCACTGACACAAGGCAGAGGGTTATTATTAACACTCTGAATCTGTATAAAGCCTATAAAAGGGAGCTCAAAGGTCAACAATTTAGAAACGTTTAGTCAGAACTATTCTTCAGAAAGGAACACTAAATATGGTGAATATGAGTATTCCCATCACCACAGGAGGGTGTTCTACTGGAAGAAGAGAATGGCTCACCATATTTTTCCATAGTTTGTATGAAATATATCTTAGAAGTATCCATATCTCCAATTCCATGTGTGCCAAACAGCTTTCTGATTACTAACTAAGCTATATGGGGCTTACCAGAGACAGATACAATACAGTTACTGTTGTGATTCATTAATTAGGATTATAGTTTAAACATTAACATTTTTTGTGATTTTGGTTAGTGTTAGCTCCAAATGCTTATTAAATTTGAGTTTCTAGAATTAAGAGCTTGGAACAAGAATTTGGAAGGTGCTAACACCACAATAACAGAGACACCCTGAAAGGCCTAATTCTCAACTGGCCTTACTCTTGGGTCTTGAGTCATTCTCTAAGTTATTACATGGATTTAAACAGATGACAAGAGGTTCCTTGGCACTAAGTATACTTTAATTACCAAGTTGTCACATAAGAGAAGTCTGTTTTAATATCAACTAAGCATAGATTTACCTTACCATGTTAAAATAATTCCGAATTTTGGTCCCCCGGTCAAGGTCCCAAATAAAAATGTTCCCATCATGACCTGCCGAAAGTATGATCTTTTGATCAAATGGATGTGCTTCCAAAACAAATACTTCATCATCATGTCCCTGTGACAAAATCAATGTTAAAAATGAAAAGCAACACTGAGTATCTGGCTTATTTGGTTAAAAGATCTCGGGAGTATGCTATCAATCTGATTCAGATGAATTCATGTATGCAAATTTAACAGCATTTACTACATGCATTCTATAAGAAACAGTTTAGAGTTCCTTATATATTTAAATGCTGATTTCATAAAATATTCAATAGAGAGAAGACCTGAAAAGGTGTTTAAAATAAAGACAGTCAAAATCAGTTACAGTTCATTAACCAGGTCCCTGAAGTGGAATTCTTATTTCTAGGACTCTGCTATTAAAAGGTTACAAAATATGTGACAAACAGAATCTTTTATTAACACCCAATTCTAACATAGTGATAACAGACAAACCTTCATTATTCTTCATCCAGCACTCTCTATCACTGGTATTCATATTGTATCGTGGGGGGCCCCATGATATATTCAAACAAGCTATAGTTTGTCCTTTTTACCTTTATCTATTTTATAGTTGAAGGTTTCATCTAATATGCTATCTGAAAAATGGGTTTGCTGCTAAAAAAAAAATAAGTTTGAAAACCAATGCTCATATGTTCCCCTGACAATAAATCAAGTAATATCAGTATCTCTATAGACCTAAGAACAGGAGTCTGCAAACTATAAACTTCAAGCCAAATCTAGCCCCGGGATGTTTCTGGACATACAGTCTGAGAGCTAAAAATGGTTTTTACATTTTTTAACAGGTTGTAAAAAATGAAAGAATATGCAACAGAGACCATATGTGGCCTGCAAAGCCTAAAATATTTACTATATGGCCTCTTAAAGAAAAAGTTTGCCAAAACCTGATTTAGATCATTGTTGATTTTCCTAAACTCCTGACTGGAGAGTACATCTTTAACAATAGGCTCAAAGTCTTAGAAAAACATGCAGGACATCCTGAAATTGGATTTTACTTAGGAACACGTCAGCATATTACACATCAGGGGCTTCTAGAAATGATCATATATTGTGAACCTAAAAAGTGCATTTTATCCCAAATCATTGTATACAAAAATAGAATATCCTACCATATTACCATTATGGACAAAAATATAAAAGTAACTTCAGAATGGCTCAAAATGAAAAGTGGAAGATGAGGAGGTAAAATCCATTACAATAAATATCATCACAAAACTTTTTCCCAATGACTACCAAAGATCTTATTTATTTATCATAACAAAATCTCTTGCTGAATATCCAATTTGATATAGTAAATACTTTCTCAGTTTCCTAACCAGTAAATAATAAAATTACACTGTTAAACTCAAATGATAGTAATACAACTACATTAGTGTACATTAGGAAAGAGAGGCTTTTAAATAGGGGGTTGCATTTTTGGCCAAAATGACATAGTCACTGGGTCATGAGAAACAAAACCTAGTCAGCTTCAGTAATGTCTTAAGATTTATCACCTGCCCTATTTTTATTTATCAAGCACACCTCTATTTCCACCACTACCACACAATCCAAATTATCATCATGGCCCATCCTATCACAGAATCCTACAGTGTACCCAGAGTCATTCTTATCTCATTCCAATCTATTCTGTCTACTCTATTGCTAGAATTACAGGGTATTTTTCAAAAGCAATAGCAAAGGCATGCTATTCCTTTGCTTTTAAACCTTTTCATGGTATCCTGTTGGTCTCAGGATAGATCCTGCAAGACCTTGTATGGCCTGGACCCTGTCCATTTCTCCAGTCCTATGGGGTGACACTCTTTCTGCTCTCTGTGCTGTAGCCAAAAATTGGCTTTCTTTCTCCTCCTTTCTACCTCAAGACCTTTGTACATGCGTTTTCCTCTTCTTAGAGGGACCTTTCAACCTTCTCACATGTGTAATTTACCAAATATTTATTGACCACACTGAGACAGAAAATAAACAAACAAACACAATAAGAAAATATCAGGTAGTGATAAACACTATGATGAAAATAAAGCAAGACAATGACTGGGAGGCTACTCTAGATTGTTTGATCAGGGAAGGCCTTGTCAAGGAGGTGACATCTAGGTTGAGAGCTACAAATCTTAACCCAAACTTCACTTCCTCAGGAAGCTTTTTCTGAACCTGCCAGACCAGGTTTGGTCATCCTATTAGAAACTTGCTTTGCACTTTTCTTTCTTAGCATTTATTTATTAAATGCTTGTTTCTTTTTTAAAAATTTATTTATAAGCTGTAAACTCCAGGAGGATGGGGACCCTTTAATTTAACATTTACTCCTAACTCAACAGTTGGCACAGTGGATACTCAGTAAGTATTTGCTGAATGGAAGAACTTTACGTCCTAGTTAAGACCCTGACATACAAATTGTTAACACATAAAACATAAATTCTATACCAAAACTAAGCAGATTTGACTGTTACAAGGACTAAAAATAGTCTGTTCTAAAATTTCTTCATTAAAATTCACTGGAAACAGATGACCCATGAGTCAGCCCATGGGAAGTGTACCACTAAAGAGAACTCTAAATTAAGATATTTATTAAGACAGAATTTTATAAAACCAATGGCTACATCATGGCCTTTGAAGCTGTGATTTTTAGAGATAAAGACCTGCAGCCACTGGCCACATGTGGCTACTAAGCATCTGAAATGTGGCTAGTGCAAATTGAGATGTTCTATAATTGTAAAGTATACACTAGATTTCAAAGATTTAGTATGAAAAAATGTGAACAATTTCATTAATATGTCATATTAATTACATGTTCAAATGTTACTATTTTAGATATACTAGGTTAAATAAAATATATTAAAATTAATTTTACCTGTTACATTTTACTTTTTTATTGTGGCTACTAGGAAAATTAATATTATATACATGGCTCATATTATATTTTTATTGGACTGTGCTGACATAGACAAACATTTCCTAGTAAGTAATAAAGCAAACAGTATAGGTTTTTCCACACATATTAATAGAAACTTGTATCAGGGAACAGGGAGAGCCAGAATGAGATAAGTATTGATTTAACAGATAAAAGGAAGAATCTAAAACTCCCCTAACACAGTGTTAGGGTTTTACTTAGGAAGGAGGACTTGGGAGGTATATGAAAGATCAACTGCAAATCCTCCCAAAATTAAACTAACCTTTAGAAACCTCAGAGGTCTTAGAAAAGATTATCTCACATAGGCATCAAATAAGGATGATACTATGGCATACAACAAAGAAATGAGTCATGAGTATTGGTATCTAGTCCCTATCATTTACTACTGTGTAAACCATATGGCAATCACTTGGCCCTTCTGAAAGTACTTATGAATCGATAATTGAAGCAGATAGGAAATAGGCTTTTAAGTAGAGTTCAACTATGACAAATTCCTTTTTTTAAAAGAAAGAAGGAAAGACACCATTTTCTCCTACTTCTTCCTCTTACCTCTACTTCTTGCATAAACTAATCCCCAAAGGTAGAATACAGGTTACCCTTGTTAAAATAAAGTCAGCTCTACCCTTAAAACATTAACAACAAAAAAATCCCAATTCACGCTAAAAACAAAATAACTTACATACCCTTGACCACATATGATAACATAATGCGTAAATAAATATCAGACTTGGAAAGGATCTTAAGAAGTTTTCATACTTGCTTTTAGCAGCTACACCATGTGCCATCCCTATTTTGTTGATATGTCAACAGAGGTACCTTGAATAATTAATTCTCCAAAGGACAGTAAGCCATAGAAAGTAAACTAGAACACTTAAATTTCCTGTCTTCTAGAATAATGCCCTTTTTGACCATTTTAATTATTCCAAAAATAGAGTACTTACGGATAAAGTATGAAGAAGTTGGCCTGTGATAGAATTCCATACTTTCAAAAGGAAATTGTTCACTGCAGTAATAACTGTGGTATCATAGCGATCCCAGGCCACCATAGTCACCTTAAGTTTAGTGACCTTGTCTTCTCCAGATGGCAAATTATTCCTAAACAAAATGATATCAGGTTCATAAATTTTGAACAAAGGTGCATCTAACAGAGCAAATTATGGCAAAAATCTCTCCAGGAGCATGCAACTTTTTAAATTAAAAACTCCTAAACTATACTTTTAACTATTAATGAAATAAAATAATAAGAGTAACACATAGGGTAATACCCATAAGCTTATTTTAGGGAGAAAAAAACCCACAAAATGACAAAAATTTTGTAGTTAGTTACATGAGAACGAGAACAAAAAAGTGAAATTAGAAAGGAATCTGCAGATACCTTGAAAAATAAAGTACAAGGTTAGATTGGCTACCAGAAAATATGAAGAAACCATATAATGGACATTTTATTCTTAAATATTCATTTTTGAAACTAAAAGGTCTTATAAAAAAGCAGTAAGAAATTCAGTAACTTTTGCTTTAATTGAATGACATTGTCAGTAACTGACTATGACCACAAAGTTGGTTCTATATTGTTATTAATGGGAAGATAATTAATTTCCCGGTCATACCCTAAAGGAATTGCAGTATCCTAAAGAGGAATTATATATCTTCCAATGAACAGTGAAGATGATGAAACAGAATTCTGATTAATTGTATTTATAATGTCAAGTAGGAATGTTAGCAATATGAAACATAAAGGTATCCTCAGTAAGTCAGAGAAATATCTAAACATACGATGACATTTAATAGGGGCAATCCTCAAAGTAGAAAATAGTATAAATAGATATAAAAAATGACTCATACAAAATCAGGGCAGAGAATGATTATATGGGCATTAGTAAAGCACAGAGACCTTTGGATCACAAGAGACCAGAATTTTCAATGAGTCAGCTATGTTCCTATCATCCAATCTGTCCACCAACAGCAAAAGGCAATAGTGCTTAGAGACTATATACAGATGCAAACTTCACATCTACCAATTAACTCCAAATTAAAAAGATATTTATTTTCATAAGTAAATAGAATTCAATAATGTAAAACATACTATACCATATGAGAACCACTAAAATATCTAACATCCAATCTTACCCAGTCATTTTAGTAGCCATATCTAGCACTATACTCTTCCACTCTTGTTGCTGATATTGCCAAATTCTTGCCGTTCCATCTCTACTTCCACTAACAAATCTTAAACTGCAAAGAAACAGTTAAAATATCCTTATTACCTCCCTCTAAAATGGAAATCACTATTTTTCTAATTATAAAAGTAATACATTCATCCTCATATACTTCTGCGGAGAATAAAAATGGTACACTTTGTAAAACAGTTTGGCAGTTCCTCAAAATGATAAACAGTACCATATGACTCAGTAATTCTACTCCCCCATAAATATACAAGAGCAATGAAAACATAAGTCCACACAAAAACTTGTACACGAATATTCATGACATTATTCATTATATGCCAAAAAGTGGTGACAACCCAAATGTCGATCAACTGATAAATGGATAAACAAATTGTCGTATATCCATACAATTGAATACTGGACAGCCACAAAAAGGACTCCAATTCTTATACATGCTCCAACATGGATGAATCTTGAAAACATTATGCTAAGTGGAAAAAGTCACAAAAGACCAAATATTGTATGAGTCCATTAATATGAAACATCCAGAATAGGCAAATCTATAAAAACAAAAAAGTGGATTAATGGTTGTTCAGAGCTGAGGGTGGAGGTGTAAAAAGATTGGGGATTGAAAGCTAAAGGGTATAATATGGGAATTCTTTTTAGGGTGATGACAATGTTCTAGGGATATGAATTAAGAGATACAAACTACTATGTATAAAACAGATAAGCAACAAGGATATAGTGTACAGCATGAAGAAATATAGCCATTATTTTGTAATAACCTTAAATGGAGTATAATCTATAAAAATATTGAATCACTATGTTGCACACCTGAAACTAATACAGTATTATAAATTAAATATACTTCAATTAAAAAATAATAAAATAAAATTGATTGTAGTGAAGGTTGCACAACCCTGTGAATATACTAAAAACATTGAATTTTATGTGGAATATATCTCAATAAAACTGTTATAAAAATACATTCATTAACCTATAAATCTATCACTGTTCATAATTTAGTTTCCATTCTTTCAGACTTTATTAAAGACATATATATATACTTAGATATTCCCCCTATGGAAAATAGAATTACACTACATATAATGTTTTATAATGTTTTTCTTTAAGTGTACAGTTTGACCCCTGAACAATGTAGGGATTAGAGGCACCGACCCCCACACTGCCACACAATCAAAACTTTGCGTGTATATTTTGACTCCCCCAAAGTTAAATACTATTAGCCTACTGTTGACCAGAATTACCAATAACATAAACACTTGACTAACACTTATTTTGTGTGTTATATGTGTATCTACATATATTTTATACAATCATGACATACCTTTCTCTTAATTTTTTTGATATTTCTAGGCTACATGGTTTGTCTGAGTTTTTTCAAATTGTCACAAATCTCCAATACTTTCTCTAATGTATTTATTGAAAAACAATCTGCATAAGTGGACCTGCACAGTTCAAACCTATGCTTTTCAAGGGTCAACTGTATTTTGTAGATATATTTCTATGTTTACAAATATAAAAACTACCATCACTTTCAATAAATATTCAACAATACGGATGTATCAAAATTTATTTAATCAACCTCCTAATGATGAATATTTTTACTGTTTCCAGTCTTTGCCATTATAAATAATGTTGTGATGAATATCTCTATACACATCTTTGTAAAACCTTATATATATATCTTTGCTGAGTCAAAGGGTAGGCACATTTTTTTTTTTAAAGAAAGAAAAGCTTTATTCTGTCTCAACTTCAGGTTTGGCCACAGAGGCACACACTGGGAGCTGTCAAATCAATGACATTTTCCTAGTATAACAGTATAAAGGACTCTTTCATGAAGAATTTATACTCTCTTCCTGAATCTTTTCTCCCTTATATTCCCCCTTCAGGGTAGGCACATTTTGAAAGCTTTTGACATACTGCCAAATTATTTCCCTGAAAAGTTTTTTTAAAAACAATTTACAGTATCATCAAGGCTGTGGGGGAGTGTCTATTTTCCCTAAACCTTTGTCAATATCGGGTGTTATCATTCTTCAATATCTTGTCATTCTGAAAGAAAAAAATTGTTACTGTTATTCTAAATTGTATTTCTCTGATTATTAGTAAAATTGGACATCTTTTGATGTATTTACTGGCCACATAACTAATTAAGATAAAATAATGCTTCTCATTTAAGGAAAAAGGCAAAGAATTAAAAAATTCATATACTCCTAGAATGAAAGAATAGTAGCTGTACAAACCTTCCAGCGTATAGCTCAGTAGGGTGCAATAAACCAACTTAAAAAATATTTTAAGGATTTTTCATTCCTAATAAAAACATCACTCTTTGTGGACCATCATTATTTACTCTCGCATTTAACAAAGATGAACACATTCATCATAGTAATCACCCAGTGTTTGAAAAATATTTAATAATAAAACATGGTCACCCATATAAAGTCTTTATAGACAGATAAGGATACAAATTTATGCTAAGTGGTTGAATTTTTAAATCTATTCTAGGTCAATTTCTAGGCCAGGGCAGAAGATTATCACCTTCTGGGGACCAGACATTTGAGAGGGTACATGAATACCTGTATATAATTTCTGAGTTTACAGACATAGGAAATTGTGTATCATATGAGTAGTAAAGACAGTAAGCGATACAGATGCTCAAAGGAAGAAAAGACAGCTAAAATCTCAAGCAGTCAGGAAAGGCTTCAGGTAGGGTATGAACCTTAAAAGGAAGATAGAACTTAGAGAAGAAAAAGAGACAGGAGGGAGAAGGAAAATAAAAAGGAAGGAGAGCAGAAGGGAGAGGGAGGACATAGGTGGGATAGAAAAGGAGTGAAAGGAAGTAGGGTATGATTATTTCTGGTGTGAGGTAAAGTATAAGTGAAAGAATGGATAACAGAATGTATATGGGATGTAATAATAATGATGACTAAATCAATTGGGCTGGATCTAAGTATTTAAATGGGTAATAGTAGATAAGAAAAGAATGTAGGTCTAAGTCAAGTTGAAGAGAATTCTGAATGCCAGGCTAAAACATTTGAGTTCTATAAACAAAGAGAAAACACTAAAGATTTCTGAACAGGGCAATGTTCATCTGACAGAGATGGACAAGATACATTTAGAAGGGAAAAGAAAACTGAAGGTAATGGGTCAAATAATGGAATTCTTGACTAAGATGGGTGATAACAGAAATGGAAAAAGGAAAATCACTAATAAAGGAAGAACTGATAGACTATGGCTACTACTTAGATGGGAGCTTAGAAGAGCTGGGGTAAGCATGTCATCAAAGACAGACAAGGGCTTTCAGCCTAAGTGACTGGACAGAAAAAAAAATGTAGTAGAAGTAGTGTTTTCTGAAGAAATACAGGTAAAATATGTGAAACATCTGTTTATATAGATATGTACTACATAGTTACCTGTCTCCATTGTTACAGAACTGAACAGCAACAACCTTGTCCTAAAACATAAAACAACAGATTTTTGGTTAGAATTAATTTATTTTTAAAATGAATAAAGTACTCTTTCCGTCATATTCACATATGAATGTATCATGGAGTAGATTTTTTTAATGCTATAATTTTCTTTAAAAAAACCCTCTAATTTTCTTTAAAAAATTAATGAAGGCTGAAACAATACATTAACTAAGGAGGAATACTTATCAGCAGTAATTTGAGACAAACCAGACATAAGCAAACCTGTTTCTAAACCATAATCTCAAGAGACAGATAGTTCTGAATAGATGATAGTTTATTATATTCCCCATAATAAGACAGCACACTAATCTAAAACGCCAACTTAAAAAAAATTCATTTAATAGTAGTTGAATTAAATTCCTCACTTAACGTTTTTTTTTAATTTTAGAAAACAAATCAATAATGTCCTGTTTCTTACATGGTTTATTTAATTATTTTACAATGAATTCATTTGACCGTCTTTAGGTTCTATAATTTAGATACTGTTGTTTGAACCTTCCTTTACAATGACTAAACTATACTTTTACAAATATGATGTGCATTGTAGTGATTATATTATAGTAATATACCTTCAAATGTTGTAAACATTTTGACAAACCACAATTATTGAACTACATTTGAACTTAATTTTTTAATTTTTTTTTATTTGAACTTAATTTTTAATTAAAAGCTCAGATATTAAATGTCTTCGTATTTATTTTTTCATTTTAAAAACGTATTAAACCGTCTTCATACGTTCAGACGTATCTGTGATTCACACTGTTCCATGATTTCACTGAGTATTTATCTGACAGATTCGGGATTCTCACTGCCAGTTGCAATAACTGATTTTAGATGTTCTGGAAGGACATCTTACTTTCAATGACTAACAGCCGCCACTGATTTCAACAGGGAATGTTTAAGTTTTCTGATTTTTTCTTAGCTGGGCCCTTGCCAAAAAAACCCTACCAATCAGTTTTTCTTCATCTTTCCCCCCCTCAATTATTTCCCATTCATTTATTACCTCCTCCTCTCTCAGCTCTCAATAAATTTGACTGCACTGTATACACACCTTGCTTGGGTGGTAACTGTAAAGATGCCTCCTTTGTGTGCTCTAGCACAAGTGGATTTTTCCCACTGGATAGTCTCAGATTGAGATCTTTATATATTTCCTAAGTTTTTCTCTTTCACAATTTACATAATATTCCAGGATTTTAGTATCTAGGAATAAGTAACAGCAAGGTGAGAGCTCAGCTAGGTTCAGTAACTTTTCATAAGGAGAATATCCAATTATGTTTATATGGTAAGACAAAAGCAGGAGGCTGTTTCCAAAAGCTCAAGGAAAAGGTTTCTAACAGGGGTCTCTTTTACTACAAATTTCAGGAACATGATTGATTCTGGAACTCACAAAATATCTTTTTTTAAAAGTCATCTTTCAGGGAAATTATGTGTGTTTTATTGATATGTACTAATACTATTCCAAATAAAGGGTCAATAGTAGTAGGAACAGTAACAGTAAGACTTGTAAAGCTGAGTACTTTCAAATGCTGACTATGCAGCTTTGACAATGAGGAACATGAGATATACAGTGAGCTGAAACAGAAATACTCCCATATTCAACAGTAAATAATTACCTGGAGAAGGTAAGGAAATAAACAGAAGGAAGAAGTGAAAGGTACACAGGGATATGAATAAACAGTAGTGGCTCCAAGATTCCTGAAAATGTCACAGGAGAGTGGAAAGAGCTTGGGAGGAAAAATGCCAGGCACCAATGGCTGTCACCCCAGCATAAAATTGTCCCCTGTATGGAAGGATGTTTTTGATAACTAAATGGGATTAGATTTCAGGAGTCTGATGGCATTCTCAAAATAATCAAACTAAGATCAATGAGCTAAATTCAGTAAAAAGAATTTTTTCCTAAGACATACTGTAATGTGTCTTTTAATAAGTGTATAGGCTTCGAAGTAACACTTATATAATTAATAAAATAAAGCAAGCTAGAAGAGGATTTTTGTAAATTATTACTGTAATATATATTTTTCCCTTCCCATACAGTCAGATAGAAATTGTCTTAAATACTACAACCATACTAAATCCAGAATTTCACACTGATCTTCATTACTAAAGAGACATCTTACCATATAGGTTTCAGTACCAATCTATATTAAATTAGGGTAGAGATCGGAAAAAAAGAAATAAAACCAATTTTCCAGGGGTGTTTAAAAAGAAAGCAACATATTTATGTTTCTCATTTTGTTCTTACCGTATGTGACTCTAATTCAGCAATTTTCTCAGGGATCTCAGAACCCAAATAATATATTCTAATCACATGGTCGGTGCTACCTGTTGTAATGAACATACCACCTAGAGGATTAAAAAACAAACAAACATTGTACCAAAGAATTTTAAAAACCCTCTGATGGCTTCCTTAGTTATACATTACCTTGCTAATTAAAAAGCCTTCAAGAAACATAAGGTTATTTTCTAACCATTAAAGACATATTAACATTTCTGAGGAAAAATAAGTAAAATTCAAGAAAAACAAGAGGAATATTTAAAGAACAACTATACCATTCACCCAACAAAAATCCACCAACTATACACTAAATACAGGCCTTTGGATCATAAACATTAAAAGCGTTGAGGAATTCGTTTCTTCATATTTTATGTAAAAACATAATGTTCCAAAATTATTTATAAAATAACCTATATCTACAATTCTCTGTATAGTGGCTACAGTAGTTGAGTGTGAAAACTCAGCAGCTTTTGGGATGATGAAAAAAATTCTAGAGATGGATGGTGGTAATGTATGTAGAACAATGTGAATATACTTAATGCCACAGAACTGTACACTTAAAAAAAGTTCTTAAAATGGTAAATTTCGTGTTATATTTTACCACAACAAAAAAGAAAAGGTTAACCAGCACATAATCCTTAGCAGTAGAAAAGCACTGTTTACATACTGTGAACATGTCTTCTACATGGAGCCACTGTACATGTTTTCTGAAAAGTCAGGGCAGGATTTTAGTGTTGAATTGTGTATGAGTATTGGGGGAAGGCTGTACTTTTTACCAACTAAATTCTGTATTATATAAAAACATATTAATTGTAAATAAGAAAACAACTCAAAATCTATTACATGTTAATTAAATTGAGTCTACAAAGGTCTGTCTATTATAACATATGGTTCGCATTTTTAGCATGTTTCCATTAATTCTCAAACATATGCATTTTTTCTCCACAAAATTAAAAAATATTTTACAGTTGAAAAATCTTTTATAACTGGATTATTCAATATTTTAGATACTCAAAACATTCAATTTTTACACATACCAGAGCTGAAAGATGAACAAGATATCTGAACTCCAGGTCTAGATCTCTCAGTAAATTTCACTGGGCGATCTCTAAGAGAAAAGTAAAATGTTTTTATTTTTCATCATGTTCATTTAATGTGCAAGAATTTTAGCACACTGCTAGATATTGACAGATTTATCATCAATATTATAGAAACCACAAAACTGAAGTAGTAAGTACTATTCCCATTATTGAAGTTAAAAATACATTTAAACTTACAAATATACTTTATGCTATCAGTATAATTATGTTAGCTTTACAAAGAAATTACCATGTTACTTACTACCATCATGAAGAAAGGTTCAAAGTGTTCTTACCAGAGTAAGAAATGAAACAAATACTCCTTATCAAAATTTTGTGTATAAATTAAATAGTCTCTTCAACATTGGTTTCATAAAAAAATTATTCTAAAATCTCTAACATCTAATTGAAGTAGGTATGGATATGTACATACACACTCATACATATATAAATTTATATACTTACATACATGGACTATCAAGAATCTCTCAAAGTGATAAAGAAAAATTTCTAACCCAATTTTAAACTTACTTAAACTTCATTGTTTTTACATGCCATTGCCAGAAACAGATAGTTCCGTCAGCACCAGTAGAAGTGAGGTATCTGGTTGTGCCTTTAGTTGATGGACAAAACTGGAAAAAAAAATTAATTAAAATAGAAACATTTCATGTTCAAGCTTAATTTCAGTTTCAAGAAATTAGTTATTTAAATTTCCTAGATTAATGAATACCTTATAAAATTTGAAAATATCAAAAAACTAGAAAAGTCATTCATTGAATTTAGGATAAAATATTTTAGCCCTAAAGATAATTGTTTTAAAATTATTCAACATCACACTTTAATATTATTATTTTACTACTTTTAATGGAGAAAAACAAAGTCATTACTAGTTAAACCATTACAAATCTGCTGAATACACGCTTATATAGCAACCATATAAATTTTTTATAGTTCACATGAAAAAGGCATGCATCAGAAGTAAGTCTAAAACAGTGATAAGGAAGTTAATGTCTAAGTATTGGGTTTTAACATTTTACTTTAATTTCAATGAAGTATGATAGAAATTTCGCCATTCTTAAATTTAAATCATCTTCATGTGTTTTAATGGATAACATAAAATAGGTCAAATGTCTGTATGTATCATTGTGGAAAAAAGAGATTAAAAAATATACTTGAGTTGCCAATTTAAAGTATGACTACTATCTGATGGTCTTTATCATGTAGGATTCTCAGGCTCTAACTCTCAGTATTTTACAGGTCCTCAGAAGAGAATCAGAGAAGGGAAAAGCCACTAGGCTCCTGATACCTGGGACACAGGAAAAGGTTGAAAATCAAACCAGGGTCTCTAGCATGCTCATGAGCTTTAAAAATCCCAAATAGGGAATTCCCTGGCAGTCCAATGGTTAGGAATCGGAGCTTTCACTGCCATGGCCCAGGTTCAATTCTTGGTCGGGGAACTAAGATCCTGCAAGCCGCTCAGCATGGCCAAATAAATAAATAAAAATTAAATTAAAAATTTTAAAAATAGGGTTTCCCTGGTGGCACAGTGGTTGAGAGTCCGCCTGCTGATGCAGGGGACATGGGTTCGTGCCCCGGTCTGGGAAGATCCCACATGTCACAGAGCGGCTGGGCCCGTGAGCCATGGCCGCTGAGCCTGTGTGTCCAGAGCCTGTGCTCTGCAACGGGAGAGGCCACAACAGTGAGAGGCCCACGTACCGCAAAAAAAAAAAAAATTCATTTGTAGAACAAAAAAACAACAACAAAGAGGTCCATGGATCTCTAGGGCACTTACACACATAAATCAAATGAGACAGAAACTAGCAAATGAAACTATGAAGGAGCCAAACAGTTCCATAAACATTTCCAGTATAAACAAATATTCATATTTTTTATGTTGTATGAGACTATCTCCAAATTCCAGAAACAGTCTGTCAGATAGGATGGTGGGAACACAAGTAACTAGTAATATTCCAAAACAAAATCCAAAAAATAATTTCAACTAATCAAAAATTTGACATAAAAATGTTCAAATCCAATATATGTTGAATCTAATTCTTGCTAGGGCCTCATAAACAGGTTATATATTATTTAAATAACACACAAAAAACTGATTGGCATATTTATTAGTGATTAAAGAACAAAGAAAAGTGAATGGGAGTAATTATCTCATCCACAAAAGTAACCTGCTTGACCAAAATAAAAGACAGTGTCAGAAGGATTCCTCTGTTTTGCTGTCAACACAAAGAAGAGAACAAAGTTCTTTGGGGAGTATCCAGGACTTTCACTACCAACATCTGGTAAAAACACTATATGGACAAATATTTAAAAACTCAATGTACTGTATGTCAAACATCTAGTTGAAATAAGAAATGACTGAAACTAAGAATAAAAATTTCCCTAATATTAAACTATGCATACACACACACACACACACACACACACACACACACACAAAATCTGACCTGATAAACATTTTGCATTAAATATTAACACAAAGTATGCCAATATTCAAATTAGAAGCTACTTATATCCTGCCTAAAAGGTACTGGTGTTGTTCCTTAAGGCAATTCCGTCTTTTCCCTTCTTCACAAATACAAATGAGATAAAGAAGATGTCTTACACTACATTTGAAAAAACTTTTCAATGACCTTTTTACTTATTTCTAAAGGGAACAGATTTATATGAAAAGGGAACTTTAAAAAATACCTGTCTGCAAGGTAAGGACAAAGCCCTTAAGAAATCAATATTTTTCTGTTGCCATTCTTTGTATAATCCACACGATGTAACAAAAAACAAGAGAATTCTCATTCTTATTACATCTACTAGAGGTATCTTTTTATTTTTCTTACCTGTATGGAAGTAATAGAAGCTGAATGTCCCTGAAGGACTGCAACTGGTGCACAAGTTCGAAGACACCACACTCTTACAACTTTATCACAGCTGCCTGCGGCAATGAGAGTGTTTTCATAGTTAACAGCCATGTCAGAAATTTCAGCAGAGTGCCCTCGAAGTGTAGCAAGAAGGCGCCCATCATCTGTTGCCCAAATTTTCACCAAACAGTCATCTGAACCCTACAGCAACACAAAAGGACAGAAGATTTACAATAAAGCAGAAATTCGCCCCCTCCCCCCACAGAAAAAGCAAAAACAAAGGAGAATTTTATTAAGTTACTTCTAAGCCTTTACTTTTTAGTCTCTTTTCTTCATGTAACATGGAGCGAGTAGAAAATATAAAATATGTCCAAATGACAGCACTGACAAAGCACTGTCCAAACTGATAATGGCATATGTGAATAACTCCTCAAAACTACTACCAATCCTGACAACTCAAAATATTTTTTACTTTTAAGTGATTTGGCATTAACTATCTCTGTCATTATTTCTTTCCTTACACCTGACAGCCTTTTTTCTTAATTGCTTGAATATTTTTTTCTCTATAAATACTTAAAACTTTAACCTAAAATCTACATGCAAACATGAGACTTTGTTAATAATCTCTGGGGAATATTATGTGGAACTTCCTACTGAGAATTTCAAAAGAGCTTTAAATAGTAAAAAGCAATTCTACTGTGGTAGATAAGCTATTTAATAATTATCTGTTTATAAAAAGATGAAAATCATCATCATCATCAACACCCATATACTTAGGTGATGCATTTTGGAGTCATGAAAACATCAATGGAAGAGTCTGTAATGAACTCCAAGAAGTCGAACTTCTCAAAATACAAACCACTTCCTTTGTTGTAGCCTAGGAATTTAAAAAGAAAATTATGCCAGTACCTACACTTCTACATTAACTTAGTACTGAAACAATGAGACTAAGCCTTTACTTGGAAATATTAGTGTGCTACAATTTTGTACTCTAAAGCACACAATATGATCTGGTTATTAACAATCCAATTTTAAAAATAATTACTATTGAATTCAAAGAGAGATATATACAATAACTGTAATCTTCATTACTAAACATGTAGTTCAACTATTCAACTATAAGGATGATGTAATCATTAATTAAGCAGAACTGGCACCAATAGAAAATGCATTTTAATAAATGTTTGCTAAAAGGGAATGAAACCAATTGAGTAGATAAACTTGTTTCACATAAATTAACCACCTCTAGAATATAAGGCCTCCTGAAGATTTATTTTTTTAAAATTAGATTTCCCAAATATAGGTCATTATAGTTCATCCATTTACTTATATAGAAAGAGAAAAGATTTTCAATTTCCACTCATCTTTTCTTGCATGCATGTGTCTAAAAAGGAAGAACTGCTTACAAAGCATAATTCAATGCCATGAAGCCTAGCTTCCATTGTTGTAAATCTCTAATATGCTATAGTATCATTAATTTTAAACTCACTGTAAAAATTCTTCTCCCACTTCGGTCAAATGCTACACAGTAGACAGATGACAAGTGCCCCAGAATTCTCTTATGCATCTTAATGTGCTGGTAAGCAGATGAAGGGAAAATATGGCTGAAGCGACTACATCCGGTTAATTGCCTGGCAGAGGTGATATTCACTGAAAAACAGAAAACAGGGGATTCACTTCTTAAAACCTAAAAGTGAAAACTACATTTAACATGAAGTTAAATCATCAGTATTATGATGAAACAAAACAGGGTACACACACCATGGCAATTCTACGCTGTGAGAAGTCTAAATTCCATCACACATTTCATGATTTTATGAACTCAAGTTCACTACCACAAAGCACTAAGAGTACTCTTCTTTCAAATCCCAGAAGTCTGATTTTCTGTTTACCTTACTATGGTTTCCCAAGTACAATCCCATTTTGCCTTTCTTGGTATACTTCAGTCAAAGACACTGTAACTTTAAATATATATAGGTAAATCTTACCATAACATGAAAGAATTTTAGAATAAAAACGGTATTTGGTTAAGTATAATACATCTTAAAATGTATATAGGAAATTTTATGAACTCCTGTCCTACCTTCTCACACCCATCCACCCTGTAAACAGCTGCGCCTAAAAATTCAAGAGTAATACAAGAGATTTATACAGTAAAAAGAGGAAGGAAACTATAACACCACATAGATTTTCAGTAACAAACAATCCTTTCTAGACTTGTCTATAGGTTCTCCCCCTTTTTGGTTTCAGAAACTATAGACTCTCCCTCTAATCAATGAACTTTTGAGAATTCATCTCTTATAAGGTCATCTTAGATCCTGTCTCCTTTTTTGTTTGTTTTGTGTTCTAATTTTCTTAAAAAGCAGCCAGAATAAAGCATAAATCTGCAAAATTCTCCTCCAAATACCACCTGGATTCTACTCATTTCCCTAAAACGAAGATCTTGTTCCCTATAAGGATATACAAGCACCTACTTGCTCTGTGACATTCCACCAGTCTTCCCTTATACACTGAAAGTATTCAGCATCCAACATATTATATTTTAATCAAAACATAGAAGCCTTAAAAGTTAGAGTGACCTTGAGGCAAGGCAAAATTTTACCATACTTCATAATAATATAGTATAAATAATAATAGCTTTATGTTGAAACAAGGCAAAATTAAGGCAAGAATTGAGTTGTAGCTAGATTAGTACGATTAGAAGCATGCCACAATCAAAAATAAGAAACCTTTCAACATCTCAATCTTAAGAGCAATGAAGTCTTTTTCAGGCAACGGTCAATCCACTGGCCATCTCAAACTGATAAAATGACAAAAATTGAATGATGAATAGAAAAATCCAACTTTGAATGCAAATCATAAGAACACATTAGAAATCTTAATATTTATGTTGAGATGCTGAATAAATAATGGTGGAAAATCCATAAGTATCAGTACTAGGTAAGAGGTTTCCTTTTTGGCAGTTGCTTCCCATGTCAACCTCTAGAAATGGCCACAACTCTAAGATGGGAAGAGCAGGCGCCGTAACTTTTGGACTTTAGCAATCTTCCCTCTCCAGTCAAACATTTCTTACTGCTCTGAGTTCCTTGAAACAATCAACCATTACTTCTGCTTTGCTTTTTTTACATTCATATTCTGTAAATATATAGAGGAAAAGGTGTGTTACTTTTAAGGAAGGATTTCTCAACCTTGGAACTATTGGCCTTTGGAAATTTGGGACTGAGGATTCTTTGTTGTGGGGGTCTGTCTGTCTATTGTAGAATGTTTAGCAGCATACCTGGCCTCTACCCACCAGATGCTATTAACACCCCACCAACAACAACTTGTGACAAGCAAAAATATCCCCAGACATTGCCAAACATCTCCTGGGGAAAAACTGCCCCTGGTTGAAAACCAGTTTGAAGTTTAAAAACAAAAAACACCATCAATATGAAGAAAAATATCAGAAAAGCAGAGATAGAGAAAGAATCAGAATTACAGAATATATGATGGACTATTCTGTAAAAATTAATAATTAAAATATGAAAACTCCATCAATGTGGGACAATTTAGGAGCTACAAAGCAAAAAATATAAAATATGAACTTATAAGTAGATTATGATTTAAATTATACAAAAAACACATACATATATGTATAAAGACTAGAAAGAAAAATGAAACCAACTGCTTTGTGATAAAAGTATAGATTTTTTTAAGTTTCACTTAACACTCTTCTAATAATACATTTTTATCTTAAACACAAGTTTTCTATTAGGTTCTCTAGTCCACTAACAGCTATTCAAAAACTTCCTATATATGGTATATCGCATATTCGACAGCAGGATCATCAAATATTCCTTCTTTCCTATCTCAGCGATTTTTGTTTATTCATATAGCACCTGAGATGATAATATTTATACATTTTTCTCAGTCATTTGGTAATGTCAACAGGTCTTAGGCTCTATATACAATAAGGAGTTCTGTCAACACTCTTTTGCATGTATTCTCCATATAGCCACTCTTTTTCAGTACTGATGCTTTTTGCTTTTCTTACATCTCTAAAGAATCCTTTATCAAGAACATTTTCTGAAATTTGTAATGGCTGATAACTGACTTTAAAAATACAATTAAAAAGAGTTCACTTTTGACCAATCCTTGAGTATTTTACTAGAAAGTAGATCTCATTCTTCTAGAATAAATATTATATAGCTCCTTCGGGGGAGAGGGATGCTTAGAGTCCTTTTCTCAAAAGTAGTAATTCCTTTCCTCAAAAGTAGTAATAAAATAAAGGGACACACACACACAATTATGACTGTGTTGTATTTAAATGTCTCTATCAAGATTACTATGAAAAGCTATATGCCAATAAAGTGGACAATGTAGAAGAAATTGACAAATTCCTAGAAATGTACAATCTCCTCAAACTAAACCAGGAAGAAATAGAAAGTATGAATAGACCATTGGTAACCAATCTAGTGGTTACCAATGGGGAAAGGAAAGGGGGAAGGGGCAAGTTAGGGATAGGGGATTAAGAGGTACAAACTAAAATGTATAAAATAAATAAGCTATGAGGATATATTGTACAGCAAAGGGAAACATAGCCAATATTTTATAATAACTATAAATGGAGTATAATCTATAAAAAATTTTTGAATCAGTTATACACCTGAAACTAATATTGTAAATCAACTATACATCAATTAAAAAATAAATAAATAAAAATAAAACAGTCAAAAATAAAATAAGGGACTTCCCTGGTGGTGCAGTGGTTAAGAATCCACCTGCCAATGCAGGGAACATGGGTTTGATCCCTGGTCGGGGAAGATCCCACATGCCACGGAGCAACTAAGCCCATGCACCACAACTACTGAGCCTATGCTCTAGAGCCTGCGAGCCACAACTACTGAGCCCGTGCACCACAACGAAGAGTAGCCCCTGCTCGCCACAACTAGAGAAAGCCTGCATGCAGCAACAAAGACCCAACACAGCAAATAAATAAATAAATAAAATAAAATATATACCCTTTTTTAAAAAAAATAAAAAATAAATATCTATCAAATGTACTATTTGAATGCATTGTTTCTTCTTCTATTATAAGCAGAATGCAAGATTAGAGATGAGCAATTTAAACTTTCACCCTAACAAAGTAGAAGGAAGTATTAATGAGAAACAACTACAAATAAATTTTTAAAAAAATCCCACAATCCTATGCCAATATATCCACTATTCATTATTGCAATCTCAATATTAAGCTTTCTAAAATCTACTGTATTTCAAAGGTATGTAATAAGTTTTAGTATATATAATTAATTACCTTGATTACTTATTTAAGTATTTCAAAAACACTATAAAGAGTAAACGTTATCTCAGCTTCAATTTACTAAGGAATGTAGCTCTCAAAGTTACAAAAGTGAAATGACAATACAACCCTCAAAACACTGGTTAGAACGGGGCAATCAATCAACATAATTTTAGTCAGAACAAAATGCCTGCTTCTCCATCCACTGTTGTTAAGGACCTGGCAACCTTGAAAAATAGTACACCTTAATTATGACACCTTTCTATCTGGGGAGCTGATACGGTAATAGTCAGTTTCGAACAATCAGCTACAGAGCATTTTCTCTTGAGTACTGATGTGAACATGCCAACCTTGTCTTGAAATACATTAAGAACTTTTGAGAAAAACATCTTTGATGTCACAATAATTTCTTTGTATTTAGCAATGCTGACAAATTCAATTAGTAGATAAACTAGTCAAATATACATACATATAAAATGTATTTAAATACGAAATATTACATTCAGAATCCACTATGTCTCCTAAGTGTTTCTCTTTAAATCTTTGTAGGATAAGTTTCCAAACTGTTCTCTAAAACATGATATATGAACTAACCCAACAAGAGACCAAAATGCTTAAAGATTCAAGTAATAACAAGATAAGACTTATTCAGTGTATTTTATAAACTTTTTAAGTCACAGAGATTAATAAACAGCTACAAATGGAATAATTGCTTTCTCTCTTTAAAAGGTATTTGTTGACAACCTACTATGAGCTAAAGCACTGTGACAGATACTAGAATACAACTTATAAACGAGTCAAATAAGATTCCCATCCTTGTGGAATTTACATTATTCCACTGGGCAAAAGCTTTCATCGTTTACTCAATTGCAGGAATGAATAAGATACTTTAATGAAGTGATCTGCAGAAATACATATCTCTCAAAATGTGTTTTTCTAATAAGTTCTGCAAGTGATGCTGATGCTGTGCCAAATTTGGGAACTACCAATTCTAGTCCAACTTCCCTCCCCACAAAATTATCCTTTCTATAATGTATCTGGTAGATAGCCATTCAGCCTCTGCCTATACACTTCTAGTAAAGAGAAGATTATTTCTCAAAAATGAATGATTTATATGTTGAGCTGCTCTAATTTTGCAGAGACTCTACCTTTCACTGAGCTCAATTTCTTTCCCTCCAAGTTCCAGAGAATCACAGGTTTAGCCCTTGAGAGCTACACTTAAAAAAAAAGTCAAATCCCTTTGTTATATGGTAACCCATGAAATATTTAAAGATAGCTATCATTTGTGCCTTAAGTCTTCTCTCAACATGTGAGGTCTCCTCTATATTACTCACAGCCATAATTTACAAACACCTTTCTTTCCTATCATTCCCTATAGAAAAAAGCATTCTTTCACCATAAACACTACTGTGGTTGCTTTTTTCTGGTAAGGTAAGTCTCTAGTTCATCAATGTCTGAGCCTCTTAAAACAATACAAGGACTTCCCTAATGGTCCAGTGGTTAAGATTCCACACATACAATGCAGGGGGTGCGGGTTCAATCCCTGGTCAGGGAACTAAGATCCCACATGCCGCGTGGTACGGCCAAAAAAAAAAAAAAACAACTGAGCAAAATATCCCCAGTGGTCTGATCAGCACAGAGTACAGGGGATTATTTCCAGCTATGCCTCTATAAATGCAATTTAAGATTGCAAAGACTACATTAGTTTTCTAAAACAGCTGCCTTATGCTATCTAATAGTCAGATTAAAGTTAGTTTAACATTCTTTTCTAGTAAATGTATTTAAGGTTCTAGTGATCACCTCCTTCTTTTCTAAAAGTACACAAACCACTTATTAAATAAGCCTGTCTAAAATTTTCCTGGGGTTAAAGCTAAGTTCACCGATCAATAATTTAAAGATCTGTTCTTTGTTCCCTTATTGTACACTTGTCCATTGGTCATTTCCATTTCTCTTGTCTCCTCTGATTTCACAAAGAATACCTGCCAGTGAAAACTGGTTTAGTATACTGTGACTTAATTCATTTGGGACTCTTAAAGCAGCTAGGTACTCATGCATCTTGGGTTTTCTTTTCTTTTAACCATGCTAGCTCTATCCTTTATACAGTTTAGAGATCTTCCTCTTTGATAGAGAAGACTAAAGCAAAATATAATTATCCCCAGCACTTACATTTTAGTTATAAATTTATTCCATCTATTCCTTTTTAATAAATCTATAGGTTCCTTCCCCATATGCTAATTGGAACATTAAAGGTGTTTTGGGGGTATTCTTATATGGATTGAACCATATGAAATTGTTGATATTCAACCATTTTCTACAAATAGAAGTAGTAATTTTAAATGGCTCAACATAATAACTAAATTGGAGTGGGGAGGAATAAAAGGACATTCATTATTAGTTTGATATAGATATCCTGTTTTACCTCTCCATTAGGAAAGCATCATCCATACTGTCCAGTCTGTAATATAATCCAATATAAATTTCTCACTCAATCTCTACACACTGTTTTTCATAGCACAGCCACATTTTGGCCTATGGATTTGTAAATACATTTAACATGCACTGCTACTCCTTACCTTCCTATTAGATATGTTTGTTTAGAACCAAATATCACCACTCATCACACTTTAAGTACTAATACCATTACAAGTTTTGAATGTCTTTATGTTAAATTTTCTAGTTCACTTTGTTAAATTATATCTAATATTTGTAAATATTCTGCCTAACCTGTATGTTTTCTATCATGAATTACTGGTCACTTCCTCCTTTATGGATCTTTTCCCTATGTTATACCTGCTATACTTCATCATATTTTTTTTTCTTACAGGTAATTTTACTAGTGCGAGTAACAAACAGTAAAATTAACTTATTTTGGCTTAATTTCCTGTGCTTTCTCCACATAAATTAGAAGTGGTAATGAACAGTAAAAGGGAGAGAATACAAGGTCACAGTTATCCCACAAGAAGACTCAAATTTTATGAAGAACATATTAAAGGATTAATTAAAACTGAATAAAATGCACATATTCTCCTGAAATCTATTTTTTCTATTAATATTTTAAATGCTATTTAATTACCTTTAGAAATTAATAATACTGAATGGTCTTTGAAAAAAGGAACAGAAAAATAGCATAATTTGAAGTGTATAATATTCTAGTGTATGTTGGATATTAATGCACCATTTTATGTAATCAAATTCTATTTGTTTCAAAATTACAATATGGAACACTGTGTCCCAAATTAATAAGGTTAGAACCAGACTGACTTTTTCATCTAGTCTTCAATAATAGCTTTGCTTTCCTCACTTTTTGGCATCCTGAATTATAAGGATGTGCTTCTTTTCTTACGTTACTCGTTTTTTCACTGTCCTCTCCATTAGTTATCCATCCCACCATTTTATAGGAAAAAAGTAAAATCTACCAATAACCTATAAAATTCTAGTGTTAGAAAAAAGTGTGTCTATTTTAGAACATTTGTTGAGTGTGGCATAAGATATACTATTTATTCTCTTGACTTCAAAGGTTAGTACTAGACCCTCAAATATTAAATGGTGATATAAAAAACTTAAAAAAAATAGAAGAATAACAAGGACACTTAACAACAGTAAATCCAAACTGAGGACTTATTACAGGGTTGTTGTACCAAAAAAACTGTATTAGTACATCAGCTTATTCCTACAATAGTTCAAGACCACACAGTTTGTTCTCCTAAATTCAGTCAATCACATCAACACACCTAGGTTAGTAAGCAAAAATAAATAGAAGCATCATTGTAAGTGCATAAATTCTGTGAAAAAATACCTCAAAGCACATTTCCTTCTATTATCTTCATACATGAAAGATAGAACATTATTAGACCAAAAAATGATTAGAAAGCCTAAGCTAAAACATACTGAAACAATTATATAACAGGCAGAGGACAAAAACTGTAAAGTAGTAAATAAGTTTAAAATTGGGGAAAGTTGTAATAAAGTATAAAATATTTGTTATTTTATACTAAAATCTAAGGTTTTATATTTTATATACTTAATAAAGAAAATGTTGAATTAAAATGAGTATTATAGAATTTCATACTCCACATGATTTCTTGCTAAGACACAGCTATCAGTAGCGGAATCCAAATTTAAAGTGTATTAGGGGAATGATGTCAGCATCATAATAGTTGAGTTTTTCTTTTCTTCTCTCCCCTCTGATGAACAACTAATTGGACAATAATAGCTGAGAACATCCGAATGATGGGAAAGGACTTGGACATACAAGTACATGAAGCTAATAGAAAACCTTATTACCACAATGCAAAAAGATGTTCTGTAAGACACATTATAATGAAAATTTCAGAAATCAATGATAAAGAATATTAAAGCCAGCAACAGGAAAAGAGAAAGTAACCTACAAAGGAAACCCCATTAGCCTATCAGCAGATTTCTTAGCAGAAATTCTACAGGCCAGGAGAGTGTGGATTGACATATTCCAATTATTGAAAGATAAAAGTTGCCAGCCAAGAATACTTTATCCGGCAAAGTTATCCTTCAAAAGTGAAGGAGAAATAAAGGTTTTCTCAGCCAAACGAAAGCTGCGGGAGTTCAGCGCCACTAGACTTGCTTTGTAAAGAAACACTAAAAGGAGTTCTCCAACTGAAATGAAAGAACCAAAAAGTGAGATGATGACATATGAAATACTCTGGTAAAGGAGAAAAATGGACAGAATTAGAAAACTGTAATTCCATATTAGAATGGTATGTTAATCACTTAACTTTAGATACAGGTTAAAGGGAAAGACTATTAAAAATAACTATAACCACTATAATTTGATAATGAATACACAGCATAAAAAGAGGCAAATAGTGAAATTGAAAATAGAAAAGTGGAGGAGAAGGACTTCCCTGGTGGTCCAGTGGTTAAGACTCTGTGCTTCCATTGGAGGGGCCATGGGTTCAATCTCTGGTTGGGGAACTAAGATTCCACATGCTGCATGGCACGACCAAAAAAAAAAAAAAAAAAGAAAAAGAAAGAAAGAAAAGTGGAAGAGAAAAGGGGTGGAAATCTTTAAAGGTGAATGAAGATAAGTTGCTATCAGCATAAAATGGACTGTTTTTTTTTTATCTATAAGATGTTTTATGTAAACCTCATGGTAACCACAAAGCAAAAATCTGGAATGGATTCATGAAACTAAAAATAGGAGAGACAGAGCATTCCACCATGGAAAACCAACAATTTACAAGGCAGGCAGAAACAATGGGAAAAAGAAACAATGGAGACATAAAACAACCACAAGGCAAACAATAAAATGGCAGTTGTAAGGCCTTACATATCAATAATCACTCTAAATGTAAATGGTTGAATTCACCAATCAAATGGCATAGAGTGGTTGGATGGGTAAAAAAACAAGACCCAGCTACATGCCATTTACAGGAAACTTGGTTCAGCTCTAAAGACATATAGGCTCAAATTAAAGGGATGGAAGAAGATGCTACTGGCAAGTGGAAACCAAAAGAAAGTGGGGATAGACATATTCATCAGGCAAAGTAAGACCTTCAAGCCAAAAATGATAACAAAGACAAAGACTGTCATTATATAATGATAAAAGGAGTCATTACATCAAGAAGGTATAACAATTGTAAATATATGTGCAGCCAACATAGGAGCACCTAAATATATTAAGCAAATACTAACAGGTCTGAAGGGAGAAACAGACAACAAAACAACAATACTAGAGGACTTTAATAGCCCCCTGTCAGCAATGGATAGATCACCCAGACAGAAAATCAATAAGGAAAGGTTGGAATTGAACATACTTTAGATCAAATAGACTTAACAGATATATAGAACATTCCATCCAATAGCAGCAGAAGAAACGTTCTTCTCAAGTGAACATGAAACATTTTCCTAAATAGATCATATGATAGGACACAAAACAAGTCTTAGCAAATTTAAGACTGAAATCATTCCAACTATCTTTTCTGACCATAATTGTATGAAACTACAAATCAACAACAAGAGGAAACCTAGAAAGTCTACAAATATGTGGAAACTAACCAACACGCTTCTGAACAGCCAATGGTAAAAGATAAAATCAAAAAGGACACAAAAAAACTATCTGTAAACAAATGAAAATGGAAACACAACATATCAAATCCTACGAGATGCTGCAAAAGCAGTTCTAAGGAAAGTTTATAGTGATAAATTCATGTATTAGAAAGACTGGAAATAAACAACATCACTTCAAGAAACTAGAGAGAAGAACAAAGTAAGCCCCAAGTTAGCAGAAGGAAGGAAATAATAGAGATCATAGTGAAAATAAATGAAATAGAGACCAGAAAAACAATAGAAAGGTTCAACAAAACTAGGAGCTGGTTCTTCAAAAAGATAAACAAAACTGACAACTTTAGCTAGGCTAAGAAAAAACAAGTGAAGAAAATAATATTAGAAATGAGAGACATTATAACTGATACTGCAGAAATACATAGGTTCATAGGAAACTACTATGAACTATTATATGCCAACAAATAGATAACCTAGAAGAAATGGATAAATTCCCAGAAACACATAAACTACGAACACTGATGCGGGAATAAATAGAAAATCTGAACAGATCAATAACAAGTAAAGAGACTAAATCAGTAATCAAACACCTCCCAACACAGAAAACCCCAGGACAGGTGGTTTCACAGGGAAATTCCACCAAAAATTTCAAGAATTAATGCCAGTCCTTAACAAATTCTTTCAAACTATAGAGGAGGGAACACTTCCAAACTCATTCTATGAGGCCAGGATTACTCTGATACCAAAGGCAGATAAGAGCACTACAGGAAAAGAAAACTACAGATCAATATCCCTGATGAACATAGATGTAAAAAATTCTCAACAAAATATTAGCAAGCGGAATTCAAGAACACACTCAAAGAATCATAGAAAATGACCAGGGCTTCCCTGGTGGCACAGTGGTTAAGAATCCACCTGCCAAGAAAGGGGACACGGGTTTGAGCCCTGGTCCGGGAAGATCCCACATGCTGCGGAGCAGCTAAGCCTGTGCGCCACAACTACTGAGCCTACACTCTAGAGCCTGCAAGCCACAGCTACTGAGTCTGCATGCCACAACTACTGAAGCCTGAGTGCCTAGGGTCTGTGCTCCAAAACAAGAGAAGCCACCGCAATGAGAAGCCCATGCATGGCCACAAAGAGCAGCCCCCACTCCCCACAACTAAAGAAAGGAAAGCCCACATGCAGCAACAAAGACCCAACACAGCCAAAAATAAAACAAATTAATTAAAAAAAGAAAGTGACTAAGTGGAATTTATCCCTAGGATGCAAGGATGGTTCAACATACGCAAATCAATAAATATAATATATAACATTAAAAGAATGAACCATAGAAATCACATAATCATTTCAATAGATGAAGAAAAAACATTTGACAAAATACAACATCCTTTCATGATAAAAACTTTCAACATATTGGGTACAGAAAGAGCATACCAACATAATAAAGGCCATATGCAACAAACCCATAGCTAACATTATATTCAATGGTGAAAAATTGAAAGCTTTTCCTCTAAGACCAGGAACAAGACAAGGATGCCCACTCTCACCACTCTCATTCAGTATAGTACTAAAAGTCCTAGATAGAGCAATTAGGTAAGACAAAAAACTACAAGACATCCAAATCGAGAAGGAAGAAGTATAATTGTTGTTATTAGCAGATGATATGATTTTATATAGAGAAAATCCCAAAGACTCAAGTAAAATATGTTATAAGGAATCAACACATTGAGTAAAGTTGCAGGATATAAAATCAACATAAAGATATGAGTTGCATTTCTATACACTAATAATAAAACATCTGAAAACAAAACTATCCATTCACAATAGCATCAAAAACAATAAAATACCTAGGAGTAAATTTAACCAAGGAAGTAAAAGATTTGTACAAAAATAAATAAATAAATAACTACAAGACTTTGTTGAAAGAAATTGAAGATATAAACAAATGGAAAGAAATCCCATGTTCATGGATGCAAAGATTGTTAAAATGTCCATGCCACCCATATCTATCTGTAGATTCAACACAATCCCTATGAAAATTCCAATGGCATAATTCAAAATAAAATTCAAAATTCAGAAAAAACAATTCCAATGGCATAATTCAAAGAAATAGAAAAAGCAATCCTAAAATTTGTATGGAAGCACAAAAAAAACCCAGAATAGCCAAAGCAATCCTGAGAAAGAACAAAGCCAGATATACCACACTTTCTGATTTCAAACTATACTACAAAGCTATAGTAATTAAAGCAGTATGGTATTGGTATAAACACAGACCCACAGACCAATGGAACATATTGAGAGTCCAGAAATAACCTTACATGTATGGTCAACTAATATTCAAAAACAGAGTCAAGGGAACCAAGAACACTCAATGGGGAAAGGATAGTCTCTTCAACAAATGGTGCTGAGAAAACTAGATAAACACAGGCAAAAAAATGAAATTGGACCCTTGTCTTACACCACTCACAAAAATTAACTCAAAATGTACCAGAGATCTGATACCATAAAACTTCTAAAAGAAAATGTAGGGAAGAAGCTCCTTGACACTGGTCATGGCAATGATTATTCACATATGACACCAGAAACATAAACAACAAAAGCAAAAATCAACAAGTGGGACATCAAACTTAAAAGCTCCTGCTCAGCAAAAGAATTAAAATGATGAAAAGACAACCTACAGAATGTGAGAAAATTTTTGCAAACCATGTATCTGATAAGGGGTTAATATCCAACATATATAAAGAACTCATAAAACTCAATAACAAAAAATCTGATTAAAAAGTGGGCAGAGGAACTAAACAGACATTTCTCCAAAGAAGACATCCAAATGCCCACCAGATAAATGAAAAGATACTCAACATCACTAATTGTCAGGGAAATGCAAAGCAAAGCCACAACGAGATATCACCTCACATCTTTTAGAATGGCTATCATCAAGAAGACAAGAGATAACACACACTGGCAAGGATGAGGAGAAAAGGGAACTGTTGGTGGGAATGTAAGTTGGTTCAGCCCCTATGGAAAACAATACGGAGGTTCCTCAATAAATTAAAAATAGAACTACCAGGGAATTCCCTGGCAGTCCAGTGGTTAGGATGCCACACTTCCACTGCAGGGGTCATGGGTTCAATCCCTGGTTGGGGAACTAAGATCCCACATGCTACACGGCACAGCCAAAAAAAAAAAGAAAAGAAAAAAAAAACTACCATATTACCCAGCAATTCCACTTTTCACTATATTCCCAGAGGAAATGAAAACAAAATATTGAAGAGATTCACTCTCACTTTTATTCTGGTATTATTCACAATAGCCATGAGATGGAAACAACCTACGTACCCATAACAGACGAATGGATAAAGCAGTTGTGGTATACAATGGAATATTATTCAGCCATGATAAAGAAGGGCATCTTGCCATTTCTGACATGTATGGACCTTGAAGACTTTATGTTAAGTGCGATAAGTCAGACAGAGAAAGACAAGTACTATATAAAGACAGTAAGATGGTGGTTATCAGGGGCTGGGGAGTAGGGGAATAGGACAGATGGTTGAGGGTACAAACTTAGTAAACAGTACATAAGTCCTTTGGATCTAATGCACAGTATAGTGAATATAGACAACAATACTGTTGTATAATTATCAAACTTGCTGACATTAGAACTTAATTATTCCAATCATTAAAATGAAATGATGATTATGTGACGTGATAGAGGTGCTAACTATCATTACAATGGCAATCATACTAAAATATGTAAATGTACCAACATGTTGTACACCCTTAAATTTACACAATGTTATATGTGTAACAAATATATTTCAATTTAAAAATGTGCATTAAAAATGCCCATTTTTGTAAAAAGCATAGGCTCAAATAAGCATTTGATTCAACCACAGGAAGAGACATTTGCTCACAGGTACAATTAGAAATTTAATATTTGTAATCATTTTCTGTCTTATGAAATTTTTCATTGAGATTTACATTTAAAATGTAACTGAGCTTTGTGCTCTTTAATTCTAGACGCAGGAAATGCAGGAGACAGGAAAAACAGCTGCCTTTGGCAATCAGAAAATGCAAACCTGCTGTCTATGACAACATGGATGAACCTGGTGGACATTATGCTAAGTGAAATAAACCAGACGGAGAAGGACAAATATTACATGATTTCACTCATATGTAGAATCTTTTTTAAAAAGTTGAATTCATAGTAACAATAAGTAGAATGGTAGTTGCCAGAGGCAGGGGGGAGACAGAGGAGGAGATACTGTTTAAGGAGTACAAACATTCGGTTTTAAGATAAAAAAATTCTGGAGATCTAATATACAGCTTAGTGACTACAGTCAATAATAATCTACTGTATACTTGAAATTTGGTAAGAAAGTAAATCTTAAGTGTTCTCATAACACACACAAAAATGGTAACATGATAGGTAACTAACAGGTTTATTTTTTATTGTGGTAATCATTTCACATGGTAGACATATATCAAAACACCAAGTTGTACAACTTAAATGTATACAATATGTTTTTGTCAAAAATAAATAAATAGAAAGGAAAAATGCAAGCCAACACTAGTGAAGATTCTGAGAGGCTAATCAGCACTTCTGAGGCCCTAGAAAGTAATCTACACACAACCATGATTTACCTTTCTCTCTTTGAACTAGTGTATGTTATAGAATTGTGCTAGAGCTTGAAGGGACTTTAAAGATTAATTTTTACTCTAATAACTCATTTTACATATAAATAAACTATGATCCAGGTTGGTGAAGCAAATTTTCCAAAGTCATACAGGTGATAATTAACAGAGAAGGAGGGTGCTTGAACTTATGTCCAATGTTCTTTTTTCTTATACCACAGCTACCTGTCAGTTAGTGCTTTATGTTTAAACATATCAGCAATGTTTACCCCCCACCAAATAAAGGATACTGATGGGTCAAAGCAGTGAACTCACCCCTTGTTTTTCTGGGTACCAAGTCACTATTCAATATAAATGAGGACATGTGTTTGACAGACAAGGAGAGCAGGGCAAAGGATATATACAATAGTAATCCTGTGGGAAAATCAAAGAGCCAGGCAAGTAGCTCAACAGGTGTTGGCAGAGTGGGTTCTACCAATTCCCCCTATTTTGGCAGAATAATGGAGTAAAAAGACAACATAGTATTGAGAAAAGAACAAGAGGCCTAGCTTCTTCCTTATCTATAAAATCTATAAAACAGGCATAATACCACCTAAGTGACATGAATTTTGTAGAACATCTAGCACAGTAAGGTTTACTTTCTGTGAAGCTTAGTTCCTATTCTTCTTCCCTTTCCTTTCCTCTCTAGAATTTCAATGTTCTCACATTCCAAAATGGGTAGGGTGGAGGGAAGAGGGAAACATTTGGTATTAGATCGGTTACTCTAATGATAGTAATCTCTATGCTAAAGAAAATAATAAAATACATACAAAAATATTATATTATCCATACATTGCCAACCAGAGTAGACTAAAAAAATCCCTTGTTATATAATAAAACTTAATATTTATTTAATACTTTTTATGTGCCAGGCACTACGCTAAGCACTTTATATGTTTAACTTAGTTAACCCTACGAAGTGAGTACTATTAACATCCCCTTTTTAAAGACATGGAAACTGAGGCATAAAGGGGTTAAATAATTTCTCCAAGATCCCAAGCTAGTAAGTGACAGAGCCAGGATTCAAATCTAGGCAATATGACTTCAGAGGCTGATCTCTTAACCAATATTGTATAACAGTTTTTCTGAAAATGAGAGAAAAAATTTTAAAAATTATCATTTGCACCAATAGGTAAACTGTGTCCCAAACCTTCTAGCCCAAACCAACCCATATCATAATTACATCTGCCAAATCATATAATCCCAAAACTATAGTATAAAAAAGCAAGATAGAATATGTTTTAAAAGAGATTGAAAACTCCTAGAAATAATAGGTGGGCTGAGCAAGGTCACAGGAAATAAGATCAACACACATAAATCAAATGCATTTCTATACACTAATACTGAATATGCAGAAACCAAAATTAAAAACACAATATCATCAATAGGGGTAGGGAGTTAAGAGGTACAAACTACTTGGTATAAAATAAATAAGCTACAAGAATATATTGTGCAGGGTTTCCCTGGTGGCGCAGTGGTTGAGAGTCCGCCTGCCGATGCAGGGGACACGGGTTCGTGCCCCGGTCCGGTAAGATCCCACATGACGTGGAGCGGCTGGGCCCGTGAGCCATGGCTGCTGAGCCTGCGCGTCCAGAGCCTGTGCTCCGCAACAGGAGAGGCCATAACAGTGAGAGGCCCGCGTACAGCAAAAAAACAAAAAAAAAAACAAACAAACAAACAAAAAAAAAAAAATATATATATATATATATATTGTGCAGCACAGGGAATATAGCCTCTATTTTATAATAACCACAGATGGAGCATAATCTTTAAACGTTGTGAATCACTATGTTCTACACCTGAAACTTACGTAATATTGTAAATCGACTATACCTCGATAAAAAATAAAGTGTAAAAAAACCACACACATTTACAATCACTCCAAAAATTAAATACTTGGATATATACTTAACAAAACATGTACAATGTCTGTATGCTGTAATTATAAAATGCTGATGAAAGAAATCAAAGGAGACCGCAATAAATAGAGACATACCATGTCCATGGATTGAAGTCTCGACATAGTAAACACGTCAATTCTCCCAAATTGATTTATAGGCTTAATGCAATTCCTTTCAAAAGGCTTTTACAGACATTAATAACCCTGTCCTAAAATTTATATGGAATGGCACTGGCCCTAGAATGTTGAAAACAATCTCGACAAATAATAAAGTGAGAGGGACTACTCTTTCCAACGTTAAGCCTTACTATGTAACTACAATAATCAAAACAATGCGGTCCTGGTAAAGAGATAAACACATATATCAATAGAACAGAATAGAGGACCAAGCAGATCCACACAAATAGTAACTGATGTTTGAAAAAAGTACAAATCAAATTCAATGGAGGAAGGATATCATTTTAAACGAATGGTGTTGGAGCAACTAGATATCCATTGATAAAAAATAATGAACTCCCACCTAAACTTCAAACCTAAACTTCTCCCAGTTTACCAACCCAGCACCTTTGCTTATGCTATTCCTTTAGCCTTATGCCTAACCTCTGCCATTTCATCTTGTCAATATCCTTCTTATCCTTGGAGGCATAGCCTAAAACCATTCTTTTTCATGAAATCTTTCTCAATCACTTCAGCCAAAACTAAACCCTCCTGTTTCACTTCTTATCGTGGTCCTTGTATTAGTTATCTGTGCATATCTCTGATCTAAGATTACAAGCACTTTAAGGATAGAGATTAATGTATCAAGTACTGACCTAGTTCAGTCAGTACATGATAGATTAATCATGTACTGATTAATGTACTTCTAGTACCTTGGAAGCAAAAGACCCTCAAGTATTTGCTTAATTAATCTGGTCCCACCTTTCCCAAAATATCCAACCATAATTCATACTCCTCCAGGGCATAAATTTTCCACTTAAAATCATAGAAGCCTTCTTTTCTGTCCTATGCAGATATCCTCTCATCTGTAATGTTCCACCCTTCAAGTTATAATTAATCCTTCAAAGTTCATCTCAAAGGTCACTTATTCCTTAAAATCTTTCCGTGTTTCTCTTAATCAGTTTCACCTCTCCTTCCTTCCTTAATGCCCATTACTGTATTTCCCTTAAATCACTTAGTCTATGTCTGCTTTAGACAGAACATTTGTGCTTCCTCCCCCAAATTCATATATTGAAAACCTAATATCCAATGTGATGGTATTAGGATGTGGTACCTTTGGGGAAGTAAATTAGTGACCTTATATAAGAGGCCTGAGAAAGTTCCCTTGCCCCTTCCTCCATGTGAGGTATCTATGAACCAGAAAGCCAATTCTAACCTGACACCAAATCTGCTGGTACCTAATCTTCGACTTCTCAAACTCCAGAACAGTGAGAAATAAATCTTGTTCATAAGCCACCTCGTCTATACTATTTTGTTATATCAGTCCAAAAGGACTGAGACAATGCCTTGTACTATAATCATAGTCCAGCATCTGTCTAAACCTCCCCAAAGAGTAAAATTCTTGACAGCAAGGACTGCCCTGAACATTAGAAAAGGTTTTGCATATATTTGCTGTTCAAGTATTTGCTGAATTGAATAAAAATTATTTCTAGTATTCAACCTTCCAAAACCATTGAGAATATAAATTCCATAGTAAGTTTGATAGGGAATATTGATCAAATCTGCAATTTTCTTCTTATGACTTACAAGATATCATTTCTGATTCTCATTTCAAGATATCATTACTGCCTCTCTAAACCTTGCCTTCTTAGTTTCTTATATTGTTTTTCTACCCTGACTCACCCTTGATGAAATGCTAACAGTTCACTCAAATTCTATCCTGGGATTTCTTCTCTGTTTTCATGCTGTCCCTGCAATCTTACCTACCCATATACTAATTACTGCCAAATCTTTATCTCTAACTTACATCTTTCACCTGAGCTCCTGGACCACATTTTCAACTACCTAATGGACATCCTTCCCCTCTACCTAGATGTACCACAGATGGAGAGTTCCCAGATCACATTCATTATCCTTCCATCACAAGTTTTCTATATTCTCCCTCTCCTCGATTTTGTTACTAATAGTTTTACTCTTCCTCTTTTATACCCCACATCCAACCAAACTGTATTATTCATCTCACCTCCAAAATTTTGCTTGAATCAATCCAGTTATGTCCATTTCTGTTGCTACTACCCCCACACTCATCATCTCCTGTCTATACCTACAGTAAGAGCCTTCCCTCTGATTTCCCTGCCTGCCTCCTCCATTCTCTCTCCTCTCCAATTTATCCTATATTCTGCCACCTGAGCTGTCTTTTCAAAATAAAAATCCAATCATATACTTTTCCCATTCAAAAGTACCCAATGGTTCTTCAGTACCTGTAGTATAAAATCTAAATTCATTAGTGTAGAACAGAGGTTGGCAAACTTGGGTCCATAGGCCAAATTCAGCTTACCACCTATTTTTACAAATACAATTTTATTAGAAAACAACCATGCTCATTCATTTACATATTATCTAGAGCTGTTTTTACACTACCACAGAGTTGAGTAATTGCAACAGAGACCAAATGATCCAGAAGGCCAAAAAAAAAATTGACTATCTGGCCCTTTATCCAAAAATTTTGCTGACTCCTGGCACGGACAGTTCCGAATAATTGGGCCCCAACCTCCCTTTCCAGTTTCATCTCCCACCACAAACTCTAGGCTCTTACAAGGGGTTCTATTATGGCAACTAGGAAATATATATTACTTACTTTGCTGAGACTTTTGTGGAAAGGGCACTGGATTTGGAGACAAAGAACAGGTCCTGAAACTTAAGTTTAGATACTAAAAAAGCACCCCACTACAGTTGCATGTGAGCTAGATAATCTTTTTGTGATGATAACTCAAATACCAGATGTTTAACCTATGAGTCATTATTATCACTATCAACATTATTATCAGCGTGTGATCCAATATCATAATTACAAGTTACATTTGCATAACATTTTAAAGCTTATCAAGTAATTCCAAAGACATCTCATTTGAGTTCACAGTAATCCTGTGAGATCTGAAGGCAAGTATTTTCTTCAATTTGTAAATGAGGAAATTAAAGCCCAAAGAAACTGTCTTGCCTAACACCAATACATAGCAGACCCTTGGTTCAATCCAGGTCTCTTGATTCTAGTTCAACAGTCTTCTTACTTTGAAGTGCTGTCTATTTAATGACATTGTAGAAAATATATAATGAGCCTGAAATAGGAAATAACTATAACATCAAAAATTCTACATTATATTCCTCAATCTTCCCTCTACCTGCAAAAGACAGTGAACAAAATCGGCAGGGACTCTGGTATCTACTAAATTGGGTTTTACTGGAAAGTTCACCAAGAACCGAAGTGTTGGTTTGAGATGGCCACATCAGAGTTGTTAGACCACTCTTCTACTCCACTCATTATTTACAGTGGAGAAAAATCTGTTTGTTTTAAAATTATTGTACACTGGCATGGAATTTTGAACTGGTGTTAGAAAATGTTTGTAGACCAAAACAAAAGATTTTCAATTCAACAGACTAAGAATATCCAGAAAAGCCCTTAAAGACAATAACCAATTGTTGTAGCTTGACCATGTGTTTTTAAAAGATTTATAAGAACACATGTTGAAAGAATCAAAACCTATCTGGGACTGAAAGAGTAAATGTCAGTTAGGACTGAAAAAGAAAAAAGCAGCCCTGCAATTAATCAGGCTGGGAGGACAGACACAGATAAAGCCAGCTGAAAAGTTAACAGGAAACACTGTTTTTCCCAAGGTCATGCAGCAATTGTAAAATATCATAGCGACCCCTTCTTTGGGTGATTACAGCTTTCTTACCAATGATGCCCCCATCCTCACTTTGGTATTTTCATTTATTACTGGAGCGAGATACCCAAGTCCTAAACCGCCCAGCTTCATGACCACACCCAACCCGTAGTTAATACCCACTTCTCTCAATTTACCTCAGAATCAGCCACCAATCCAGAACTAATCCTGGCTTCCTTCAGACACTCCTCAAAATTCTTCAGTGGTAAGCCAAAATTTACTAAAGACACTTCCCTCCTCCCTCTTGCCCAGAGGCCTTCCACGGTGCCTCAGCAGTACACTCCCTCACTAAGAGTAAATAAATTTGATTTTTTCAAACTACAGGCTTGTTCCTGGTGGTCTTTGTTTGATGAGACAAGGTAAGTTATTTTGAATTACCCTACACATTCAGCAGTTTAGTACTGATAAAAGCCCTCCTCGCTACAAAACAAACAAAAACAAAAACAAAACACACTTGAACTGGACTTCCCTGGTGGTGCAGTGGTTAAGAGTCAGCCTGCAAATGCAGGGGACACGGGTTTGAGCCCTGGTCCAGGAAAATCCCACATGCTCTGGAGCAACTAAGCCCGTGAACCACAACTACTGAAGCCCACGCGCCTAGACCCCGTGCTCCACTACAAGAGAAGCCACTGAAATGAGAAGCCCGTGTACCGCAACAAAGAGTAGCCCCTGCTTTGCCACAACTAGAGAAAGCCCGTGCTCGGCAATGAACAGCCAACACCGCCAAAAATAAATAAATAAATTAATTAATTAAAAACACTTGAACCTAAACCAGAAAATCACTAACCACAAGAAAATTTCACTGCCGATAAGGATGAATAACTCACTGAATTCTACGGCTTATATCACAGGAAATATCTGATCAATGATGCTAAGAGATAATGACATCTACCATATCTTTGCCTGCCAAAGCCAGGAAACTACCATATCTGCTGGGAAAAAGAGTATATCATCGTGCTTGCTTCAGCAGCACATATACTAAAATTGGAAGGACACAGAGAAGATTAGCATGGCCCCTGCACAAGGATGACACACAAATTCGTGAAGCGTTCCATATTTAAAAAAAAAAAGAGTATATCATCAACTTGGCATCAAGCTCCAGATAAAAACCAGATGTGTGCAAATGGGTGATATTACTCGATTTTTAACACAAATGAGTCACATAACTCTTGAGCAATTTTATCTGTCACCTACAATCTAATAACATGCTATACAAAGTGTTCATGAAATCCTTGTGTAATTTGCTAATTTTTAAACTTTAATACAGATTATATAAAAAGTAGAATATTTCCAATTCTTCTGCAACTGGCATTGAAAGATAAACTGAATTAATTGTTTAAAAAATAGGTCAAGCTAACTTCCATAGAAGCCATAAACAACCCAGAGAGTTTAAAGGTGCCTCTTTACCAGTAATGCTTTGGAAATAGCAGGTCTAGCTATTTTAAAGAATAATCTCAACCCCTTTGCTAGGCCAGCCCTATGAGAGGAATGAAGGACAAAGGACATTATTACCAAAAGCATGTTCTAATATGATGCCTATAGCATCAAGAAATGTTTTAAAATCCACTAAAACAACTTCATAACAATAAAGCAAAGTTGTGACCTTCTAAGAAATAGTAGTTATATACCTACCTCAAAGACAAACCTCAAGAATGTGGGGGTAGGGTAGAGGATGAAGGAGGGAGAGGGGTGCTTTCAGCAAAAGCTTAAGACAATCAAAACAGTACCAGGCTCAACCGATAATTGCTAACCAAATAAAAGACTTAAGGCTTTATACACACAAGGCAGAAAGGATTATTGTTCACAGATCAGACTTCTTACACCACACCCATCACTATCAACATCATCTTCAAAAACAGTTTTTCAGGAAACAAGCTGTATTTAAAGAGGGCTAAAATATTCTTGGATTAGTCTTTTCTCTTTTACAAAAAAGTCAATTGATTAACATTTGTAGTTTTATTTTTTAATTTTTATTAAAAAATAAAATAATAGCATATATACGACCTTATGATTGGTTAAAATGCAGTTGAAGATATCAATCAACTCCTATAGGTAGAGAGGACAATAACAGACCAAGAAAATACTCTGCCAAGAATATTGGAAATTGACTCATGAAATTCAGTGTTAATTCCAGATTTAAAATGACTAGTGTTTTCTGTGTGAAACTTGGTTTGGGATTTCCCAAAATAGCTCTAACAACAAATTAATATAAAGTCTTAAAAGAAGCCAGAAAAAAGGGCAAAAATGAATTTTAATAAAACCTGAAAACTGTAGTAGAAGCACAACAGAATTATTTCTTTCATGGATTTGATGCTACTATGAATCAAATTATATCTCTGAAACCTTAACCACACAGAGTAACAGCTTCACAGTCTTTAAGGCTGATGCCATTCCCACCCCTTAACACCCATCCACAGTACAATTTAAGTAAACCTAGTAAGTCCTACAGGCTATTGGTATTCATGGTCATTGAATGTCTTATTGCTAGGATAATATCATATAAGATATGGCAAAGAAACAATATTTCTAATTCCATTCAGGCTTTCTGCAAAGTTCACTTAATATAATTTGGGAATAAATATCCTAAATCTTTATTTTACTATCTTCTTCTAAACCATTTAATTTGATTTGGTTATCATACACAGACATTTTAATTTTAGACTGCCTTTTCCTCCAAATAAACAAATCTAAACTGTTTTACAGCTTCCCTTTGTGAACTATAAAGTTCTATTTCTATAAGGTACTGGGTAAAATGTATAGAACAAATACTAAAAGATCCTTTTAGAATACTCTGGTGTATGTTGAAAGAAAAAGCTAAAGAAATGACAAAGAATAATGAGGAAAGGAAAAAAGTGTTCTTAATAGGATTAAACAGAAATTATTTTTTCATTATATTTTACATGATCATACTAAGACACAACAAAATCTACTTTCTTTCAAATAAAGGAATTAAAATTATTATCCTAATATTAATATAATATTGATTCCAGAAATGGATACAAGGGGCTAAAAACTCATATAAGCTATATAAAACCATAAAAATGCCTTTAAAAGGGATGCTTCCGTTTCCATGTGGCAGCAATCATAGCACTTCCATTCATTTAATATTTAGTGAGCACTCACAATGTAGCACTTACAAAAGACTCTGAGTTTATATTCCAGTTCTAATTACTTGCAGGTGTGACAAGAATCCCTTGCTCCTCTCCAGATACAAGAAAGTAATAACTTTAGAAGCAACTTGCTTCATGCATAATTATCAAGTACAAAAAGGAGGAAGGTGAAGTGGAGGGAAGCAGGCAACAAAAAGCAAGGCTTGGCCAAAGTGTGATGCACGGGCAAGAGACGAGAACTACATAAAATCAGAGGGAGAATGACAAATATTCCTGGCAGAAACCCAGCCAACCTCAACCAAATAAAGTTTACCTTAGAGTACTTTCTTTCAATTTACATTTACATATTAACAAGAGGTAGATTTCCCACCTCCAAGTGAATTCTGGCTTTAAGTTGACATATAACCATACAATGGCCAATAAGTCAAGAGCCAATCAATGTTAAATGGAAGCTTATGGCAACAGATAAATATGAATTTGGCTACAGAGTTAATACAAGCCTCCTGAGTTGTATAAGTTGTAAATTACAGGCCTACTACATAAATTACAGGACATTGCTATATGTCAATTGTACTAAAGATAAAAGAGGTAAAAAAAGGTTTAGAGTCTTACAGCATCATGCCCTTGACTCAGTTTAGAAATACAAGCATGTACATTTGTTCCTTGGGTATAATGTTAAGTCTCAAACTAAAATGAACAAGGCATCTTGCTGCCATTTCTATGGATAATTTTATGAAAATTGTTTAGAATGTGATAATTAGGACAATTTCTGAAACTCTTACCATGATGGGTAATAACTATAATACTAGTTCTTCCAAATATTCATTTCAAACAGACATGAAACAGATTTTCAAAATTATTTCTGTACTGACAAACTCTCAAAGCAGAGCTGTACTTGTATGAAATTATATTTTCAAGTTTTAATATGACCACTACAAAGTTTCCAAAACAACTACTAATTTTTAAAGGGATGAAGAAATAACAATACATAGTGATTATAGTGCAAGATCTCAAACAATACTACAAATATTAATTACATTTGCCCCAGGATTTCTTTCAGTGGCATTAGGTATTAATACTGTTTTGAAAGAAAAAGACTCACAGGCATAGAAAACTTATGGTTACCAAAGGGAATGGTGGTGGGGGAGGGAAGAAAAATCAGGAGTTTGGGATTAACACATACACACTACTATTTATAAAACAGAAAAACAACAAAGACCTACTGTATAGCACAGGGAACTATATTCAGTATCTTGTAATAAACTATAATGGAAAAGAATCTGAAAAAGAATTGATAGATATACATATATGTTACTGAATCACTGTGCTGTACACCTGAAACTAACACAACATTGAAAATTAACTATACTTCAATTTTAAAAAGTTAAAAAAGGAATAAGACAGGGACTTAATATGAAAAGTACTGTTTTGAATTTAGTTCAATTTTTTCCTCTGATTTAATTTGACACAATGCAAAACCAACTTGATTAGTCAAGCATACAGCTAATGAGGTGGCATGACTGGAGCTTAGACCTGTAATAATGTAAATATAGGCATTGTTGGTCTTGCCCTATAGGAATTTGGAAATTCATTCCTGGTAAATTTATTTATTTATTTTTCCTGGTAAATTTAAGTACACATATATTTAAAGTATTACAGCTGTTAATCTGGAGAATGTAATCTGGGAATTAACTCCCAAGTTCCATTCCCATGCTCCCTCTCCTCCACTTCATTAAATTACTAAATAACATTGCTGATTAACTGCACAAAAGATGGGAACATTTGAATAAATAATCCAATATAGTAGAGAGTACAGAAGGTCAGAATTTTATTGGTTTTGGCCAAAGACAATTGTAAAACTTTAATTGGCACAATATGATGTTTAAAGTGAGTTACTAAAATCATAATAGGAAATGCTAAAGGCAGTTTCTAAGTACAAAAATTGGAAATATTCCAGGTTAAGTATATAAAGTGAATCATTAGGCAATATATTATTACCAAATTATGCACCTATCCAGAGGGCTGCTTACGGATTCCCACACTGGTCTAGATCTGCACTGTCCATTGGCTATATGCGGTTACTGAATGTCAAATTACTTAAAGTTCCATAAAATTAAAAACTTAGACCTCAGATACAATAGCCACATGTGACTAGTGGCTACTGTTTTGGGTATCACAGGATAGAACACTTCCATTATCACTGAAAGTTCTATTGGGTAGCACTATACTATATAAAATACCAGTTAAAGTGAGTGCCAAGAAATAACTGGTACAATTCCAACTATACTGAATAAAATTTTAAACGTGGGACATATCTCTTTACGATAAAAATTCTACAGAAAGTAGGAATAGGGACTTCCCTGGTGGTCCAGTGGTTAAGAATCCACCTTCCAATGCAGGGGATGCAGGTTCGATCCCTGGTCGGGGAACTAAGATCCCACATGCTGCAGGGCAACTAAGCCCATGTGCCGCAACTACTGAGCCCACGCACCACAATTACAGAGCCCACATGCTTTGGAGCCCGTGCGCCCACACACCACAACTAGAGAGAGCCCATGCAATGCAATGAAAGATCCCGTGTGCCACAAATAAGACCCGACGCAACCAAAAATAAAATAAGTTTTTTTTAAAAAAAGGAAGTAGAAATAGAAGGGAACATCCTCAACCTGATAAAGAGCATCTACAATCATACTTAATGGTGAAAGATTGCCTGCTTTCCCTCTAAGATCAGGAATAAGGCAAGAACATCCAGTCTTACCACTTCAATTCACCATTGTACTTGAGGTACAAGCAGTTCAAGGCAAAAAAAAAAAAAAGCACTATAAGGCATAAAAGATTACAAAGGATAAAGTGAACCTGTCTTTATTTGTGGACAACATGATCATCCATGTAGAGAATCCCAAAGAATCTCAAAAAAGAAAAAAAGGCTATTAGAGCTAGTTAGTGCATTTTGGATTAGCAATATACAAAAAAAAAACAACAACTGTGTTTACTAACAACAACTGGAAACTGAAATTTTAAAATATACAATTTAAAATAGCATCAGAAACCCTTAGGGAAATATCTCACAAAACATTGCTGTGAGAAATGTAAAAAGACCTAAATAAATGGAGAATTATACTATGTTCCTGGAATGAAAGGCTCAATGTTAAGATATTAATTTTCCCCAAATTGATCTACAGATTCAATGTAATCCCAAACAAAATCTCAGTTGCTTCTTTTTATAGAAATTGAGACACTAATTCTAAAATTATACATTGCTAGTAGGAATACAAAATGGGATAGCTACTTTTGATATAATTTGATAGTGTCTTAAAGTTAAACCTGCACTTACCATATGATCCAACAATCCACTACCTAGCTATTTACCCAGAGAAAGGAAAACAGATGTTCATGCAACAACCTGTACAAGAATATTTATAGGCCTTTATTTATAATAGCCAAACTCTGAAACAACCCAAATGTCCATCAATAGATGAATGAACATACAGAATCCAGTGTACCTATACAACAGAATACAACTTGGTGAAATGATATGCATGAATCAAAAAAGAATTAGGTCTAAGTGAAATCAAACAGACACAAAAGGCTACATACTATATAATTTCATTTAGATGACATTCTAAATAAGGCAAAAGTACAGTGATAGATTAGTGGTTTCCAGGGATTGAGGAATAGGGCATTGACTGCAATGAGGCATGAAAGAAATTTAAGGGGTGATAAAAATGTTCCATATTTTATTGTGTTGGTGGTGGTTATACAAATGTATTCATTTGTCAAAACTCATTGAACTGCACACTTAAAAAGGCAGAACTTGGGAATTTCCTGGCGGTCCAGTGGTTACGACTCAGGGCTTTCACTGCCAGGACAGGTTCGATCCCTGTTGGGGGAACTAAGATCCCACAAGTCATGCGGCGTGGCCAAAAGAAATGGGGGGAGAACCTTTTTATGTAAATCATACATACACCATAATATATGACTTAAAAAATAAAAAATGATGTGGCTAATCCTTTATCTTTTGAGTTCTAAGTGTAGATCTGTTACAAAAGGAAGTATTGGTAACATCTGACCATGAAATGTTTTTTTTTTTTCCTTTGGCCGCCCCACACAGCTTGTGGGATTTTAGTTCCCCAACCAGGGACTGAACCTGGGCTCTCAGCAGTGAGAATGTGGACTCCTAACCACTGGACCGCCAGGGAATTCCCCATTAAATGGTTTAGAAATAGACTGGAAGGCAAGCAGTGTAACGTATGCCAGTCACATACTTCTCTGGGCTTTGGATTTTTCTGCTCTAAACGGGGGTTTGCAACCCAGTTTCCTAAATCTGCTCCCAGGAAACTTTCAGAATGTTACAGGTGTTCTGGGAAAAGGATTTCCACTGCCAAATTACTTAGATAATGCTCCCCTTAAGATGATTCACAATGCATTTCAGCATATGAAAGGATCTGAGCAGTCCTACGTGCATTCATTTCTTTCTGTATTTTTTTAAACTCAGTGTTTCCCACATTTAATTGACCAAGGAACCCTTTTATCAAGAAATAGTTTTGCTAAAAGTTCTTTCTAGTGCTAAGATTCTGTGATAAAACCTTCAAGACTTACCTTCATGATTAAGTTTTATTTATACAGGGAAACTATAAAACTGATTTTAAAGTAGCTATGGAAAGCTGTACCCCACAAGGAGAAAACTGTCTCAAATAACAAATTTTAAAAGATTTTCTACTTATCTTGTTTACTTTCGTAGTCAACTCCTCTGAGTTTTTATCAGGTTCTGAATTTTAAATATGTTGAACTTAAGTATCTTGACTAGTATATACTACATGAAAATACATCATGATTGAGTTATCTCTATTTCAATAGCTCATCCCCAAATAACATGGCAGATTTAAGAATGTGAAAGCATCAGTGACAGGGACACTAAAATTCCTAAGCAATTACCATTATGAATAACAAAATGATTGTCAGAATGTAAAGCATTTACTGTACAAAACCAACAGAAGTTTGAATGTATATGCACAGTAGAAAGAATTTTTTAAAAGAGAAGGAAAGAGGGACTTCCCTGGTGGTCCAGTGGTCAAGACTCCATGCTCCCAATGCAGGGGGCCTGGGTTCGATCCCTAGTCAGGGAACTAGATCCCACATGCCACAACTAAAGATCCCACAAGCGGCAATGAAGATCTCATGTGCCACAACTAAGACCGGGCACAGCCAAATAAATAAATATTTTTAAAAAAGAGAAAGAGGGCTTCCCTGGTGGCGCAGTGATTGAGAGTCCGCCTGCCGATGCAGGGGACATGGGTTCGTGCCCCGGTCCGGGAAGATCCCACATGCCACAGAGCAGCTAGGCCTGTTAGCCATGGCTGCTGAGCCTGCACGTCCGGAGCCTATGCTCCACAACGGGAGAGGCCACAACAGTGAGAGGCCTGCGTACCGCAAAAAAGAAAAAAAGAAAGAAAGAAAAAAAGAGAAAGAGAAGGAAAGAAAGAATAAAGAAATATTGAAAACCTAATACTCTACAGGTTCCTCTTCAGTGCTTCACATGTGACCACTGAAGGAAGTATAAAGCATATAAACAATGTTGATAGTACGACTAAGACTATTATACCTTTTGAACATAAATAAATGCATGAAAAATAAAAGCTATCTCAATTCAATTCAATAAATTAATTATGAATAAAGCTTAAGGGAAAAGTGAACACCAGAAAATTCTGGATGATAAACAAACTGCCCCTGAAAATGAAAAAAAAATAAAAAAGTTAAAAACACCATGTCCAACTAGACCCAACCCAGTAGTCTACTTTTTCCAGTAATATCCAGGCTATGGAAGAGTAGTGTTAGCAATATATATCAAAGAATCCAATTTATCTTAATAACACTTATGAATCTTTACCAATGACTTCATCTAAATATTTTTAAAAATTATTTCTAGTCTAAATTTATTTAACCTCTTTGGGTAAATAAGTTCTATAAGCTAATTACATAAAATAGTATTCCTTAAAAAAAGTAATCTTATTTTTCAATTTGAATTTAAGGCATATTCTCTAGGCACTAGGCACTATATAAAATAATGTAATTTTTCAGAAGAGTGAGAAAATAGGAAAAGAGTGGCAGTTACTCATCTTGCTGCTTGGTTCTGTACATTCTTTGCAAGAATTAACTTTAGTATAAATGGATTTGTTAGCTAGATCTCCTCAGGAACCACTACTATTATTTCTTCATAATGGTCTGGCCAGAGATGACCCAGGAATAATATGAATGGGACATGTGAATTTCAGTAAACTACAAGTGGGAAGGGTGATTTTTTCCTTTTAATAAAGACATAAAATTTATTACATCATTATAAGTTTGGCAAGCAGCTATAAGCAGAATGTACTTTTGCTTCCTTCTGAAATCTATCTTTACATAGTTCCTGTAAAATCTTTGAGCTCAGCACAGAAATATGTAAATAGACATCCATATGGTAAAAAACACCTGAAATATATAAAAAAGGAAATGCTTCTGCTAAGAGGAAAGAAAGAAAGAAAGAAAGAAAGAAAGAAAGAAAGGAAGGAAGGAAGGAAGGAAGGAAGGAAGGAAGGAAGGAAGGAAGGAAGGAAGGAAAGAGAAAGAGAGGGAGAAAGGGAGAAAGGGAGAAAGAAAGAGAGAGAAAGAGAGAAGGAGAGAAAGAGAGAGAAGGAGAGAAGGAGAGAAAGGAAGAAAGGAATAAAGAAAGGAAGGAAGGAAGAAAGAGAGAAAAATAGAAAGAAAGAAAGGAAGGAAGGAAGGAAAAAAAAGAAAGGGAGGGAAGACAGGAGAGGAGAAGAGTGGAGGAGAGGGAGGGGAAGGGGAAGGGAGAGGAGGAGGAGGGGAGGAGGAAGGGAGGGGGAGGGGGAGGAGGGGAAGGGGAGGAGGAGAGGCCAGGGGAAGAGAAAGAAAGAAAATGAATTTTAAAAAAAGGTTACCTTTTACAAAACCATGATTATATTTGCTTTACATAAAAATGCTTTAGGGCTTCCCTGGTGGCACAGTGGTTGAGAGTCCGCCTGCCGATGCAGGGGACACGGGTTCGTGCCCCAGTCCGGGAAGATCCCACATGCCGTGGAGCTGCTGGGCCCATGAGCCATGGCCGCTGAGCCTGTGCGTCCGGAGCACAGGCTCTGCAACGGAAGAGGCCACAACAGTGAGAGGCCCCCGTACCGCAAAAAAAAAAAAAAAGCTTTAAAAAATCTGGACCAACCATGAAACTCTTCAAGAATGTAAGCAGTTTGTTTATACTTCAAATTTAATTCTGGTACGTATTTTTGGCTGTATAATGAGTTCAGGAAGGAACAAATTAAGAATATGTTTATAACTCACATGGACATTACTCACCCACATTTGGAGGTTTCACATAATTTACAGGTAGTTCTGGAGGTCTGCCTCTATGTAGAGCTGCAAAAGCAGAGCCATTCCATAGCGTACTCTTACAGTCTATACAGAAAGATTCAAAAGTTAGTCAAGGCAAAGAACAGTTTTTTTTTAACTGTACCCTAGAGGCAAATATCTGTTTTCAATTTTATTTATTGAAATACATTTTTAACTATTAAAACCACAATAAGAAATAACATGCATATGTTTAAAAGTGTTATAATCTATATTATGATAGGTGAACACCAATGCCTTAATATTATCATCAGGATATTTTATTTCCATGCTGATATAGAACCAAAGCTTTTATTATACATATATTTGAATCTTATGTAAATATGTCATGGATTAATAAGGTTTTAAGTTTACATTGGTCCCCTTCTTGATCTTTAGGCTTATACACATCTGCTCATATAAAACTGTATAAGCAAGGAAATGAATACAGCACAAGTATGCCAGGTAAAATTCAGAAACATTTATACTTCGTGTATGCTAATGTTATGGAGCGCCTGCCAGCTGTGCCATAACAGGTAACACTGCATATCAGATGATAATTGAGTAAAAATAGTTGTTTTTTATCTTTAATGTTTATGTCAAAAAATTCAAGCAAATACAAAATATTCCTAATAATTCAACTTTGAAACAAAAATATTCTACTACTCTCTTGAAAGGTTTCAAATTAACTGAATTAAAGAATTTCCTTAAATTAAGATATTTAAAAACTGACATCATTTATGTAACTATTTATATTTGTAAATTAGGATTTTTAAAACATTATGCTAAAAAAACAAAACATAGAAATAAATTGGTTGCTAGATCTGAAGTATTTAATTCACTAAGGCATCCTAAATGCCTAATTTCACATTTTTACATTCAGAAAATTCTATCTATATAATTTACATATGGGGGTTCCGTGTAAAACTTTGGGAGAAATCTGTAAAAGACTGAAAAATAGTGGAGTAGAGAAACTGTTACTGAACGATGATGGATTGATTTTTTTTTAATATTTTTAATTATAAACATAGTTATATATCATAATTTTCATTTACCTGTTATGAAATACCCAATGTGATTAGGATGATATCAAGACTCAAAGATTAAGAACATCAAAATGTAATGAAAGAATATTTTATGTATTTATACTGTACTAATCAGAGCAGCAATCTTTTGAGATTTCTATTCCACAGGATTACAAAGAGATTTTATAGTCTTTACCTCTATAGTATTCACTGTTTTACAGAAAAGGGCTCCATTTAGGCCTCTAAAAATTTACTTGTACACTAGGAAAATAAAAACAAGATTGGCAAGATAAGAAAAACTAAAAGAAAATTAGTATTTAGAAAAGCATGGGAACATTTAATTAACATAAAAACACACTACTCTCGACTCCTTCCTCTAAAAACTGTAAAAATCTTACCTTTGGCATCCCGTAACAGAGACTGCCGACCAACACCTAGTAATGTCTGTACCCCAGGAACACTCTGAGGGATCTCCTTATCTAGTAAGGGACCAATCCGCTCACAAATTTTAAGGAGGTAGTCTGGAGGAATGTGTGCATTGGCTGCCACCTAAAAAGCATAAGTAAAATACAGGAAAACAAATTTGGTTTAAAAACATTAATCTAGTCCATTACCAAACTGTTCCATCATGGAAAAAAGTACAATTTTAAAACACACAAGGAAAATAACATTTTAAATATTTAATACTTCAACCAAATTTAAGAAACAGCTACAAAAATTAAGCATCATTTAAACAAGTGATAACACATAAATGACATGGCAGTTTAACTTACTTTTTCGTGCCTTGATTAAATCATTTGCTTAGCTGTTAATCTAATGCAATAAGCATTACAAAACAGCAAAAAGGATCATGCCTAAAAATCAAAGTACAAAGATGATGGGTAAACTCTACTAGTACTTGATCAGCAGTGATCAAGAATCAGAGAACCTAGATTCTATATAAATGATAAGAATGCAAACAAAAGGTAATACTTGCACCAAACTCTCACTTAAGTCCCTTTAGGATTAACAGGACACATTTGCTTAATTAAAGCAGAACTCTTTCTCCTAAAAAAGTTAATTGGTTTTCAAAAGAGTATCAAATTAATGATTATTTTAAATACCATGTTCTAAACAAGCTATGTACTCAAAATTCATTGCAACATTAACTCATTTTTTTCCTCCAAGTGCTTTATTTATTTATTTTAACATTAACTCATCTTTAAAACACAAGTAAATTTCTGAAGATGATTAACTAATGTAGATAGGAATGAGACAATAAAACAACAAAACTGGTTTTCATTTTTTATCTAAGCTAATGTTAAAGTTACTGATGTGTTTCATAAATACCTAATTATTAAAACAGTAAAGAGTAAACTAGAACATTAAAAATCCTTAGATAAAAAGAACATCTACATTCTCATCTTGACAAAAGGCCCTAAAATCTACTTACAGTTACAATGCCAATTTTTATAAGTGCTACAGAGATAAATATATATATATATATATATATACATATATATACCTACCATCACATAGGATGCATATCAATATATTACTTCCAAGTCAAAAACAATATAACTCAAAGGAATAATTTTGTAAATCATCCCTAATGATCACCAGAAGAGATTATGTGTGTTCTTGATAAATACTGGTTCACTGAATCAATGAATGAATAAAAACCAAAGTCTACCTATAAGTAATATCATATGAACTCACAGAGGAAAAATCTTTCTCCTATCAGGGTGCCTTTTTTGTTTTCTTAGGAAACACAGGTCAAAGAACTACAATCCAACATGTATTTAGGAATCTGGGAATAAATGATTCTATTGTGATTTTTTAAAATTATTTCCTGCCAATTATCTTTTGTAAGTCCCTGAAGAAACAAATTTTAATCTACCAAAATCACTGGGGCCTGGCAACTGTCATGATGGTCAGGAAGAATGGCAACTTATGGGACTTCCCTGGCACAGTGATTAAGACTCCATGCTTCCACTGCAGGGGGCACGGGTTCGACCTCTGGTCAGGGAACTAAGATAAAAAAAGAAGAAGAAGAATGGCAACTTAACCTGATTATTTGCATCTACAAGGTTTAGCTTCTGGATTGGGACAAAGGATCAAGCAAATTCTTTCAGTTATTTCACACATGTCTAGTTTTGTTTTCCAAGCAAGTAACTACATAGAACTAAAATATACAGGTAATATTAAAGTCAAAGTACGTGATGATTCAATCTAAAAACTTTTTTTTTTGTTACTTAGAGACACTGATGTCCTAAAATCCTAGTTTGTAATTCATTCTCTCCACAATAGGGCATTCCTAAATAGGCCTACGTGCAAATATAGTTAGTACTCCTAAAAACATATATCTCAAAGAAAAAAGCCTTAACATACTGCATATTAACATCTATAATATTTTATGCCTTTTTTCCCACAACACTGTCTTGTATAAACTGGGCTTCTGATATCAGTCATTACCTTTTCACCAAGTAAATGTTATAAGGCTTTACACACAATGGTAGTTGTTGTCTTTAGTGGCATTTTCTTTTTTATCAATTTTCTTTTCCTCATTTCATTACCATCTCAAGAGTTATTCACTTGTTACACAAATCTACCCACCAACTTGCAATATATATACAGTAACATATAATCCAGAAAACGGGAGTTCTCTGATATGAATTTTTAGTATTACCCTCTTAAAGAAACCTGTCAGAATTATACCTTAAACTGAAACCTTAGGCCTCCTGGCTACTTCATTTTATAAAAACAATGATGCTTCATTTTCAGCTAGTTATATAAATGTTTTATCTATTCCTCAGTAATCATTTAAAAACACAGAATCATTAATTAAGCAACTAAAACAAGGCTCATCTACTCTCACATTCTCCCCCTTGAAAATTTGTATTATAAACTATTAAAGTTTACAAGTTTGCTTTTCACCCTATGCAACAGAAAATTGCTCAATTTCTAGGCAGTCCCATTCAAAAATCCATTCCTCTAAAATCAATAAAAATTTGATTGTAAAACAGCACAAGAGAAACAGAGATTCTATCAACACAATGGCAATAACAATACTTTTGAGTTTGAACGTGCTCTTTTCCTTTAAACAATATTTACAGGCTTCCAGACTATATCAGCACAGTTCTTGCAATGATAGTTTCTTCTAAATCAAACTTCAGGACTTATAAGTGGTATTAAACATTTACTTCAATCCATTTGCTTTGCCTAAAGCTGGAATTCCTTTTTTTAAAATTTTTTTTAAAAATAGGTATTTATTTATTTATTTATTTGGCTGTGCCTGGTCTTAGTTGTGGCATGTGGGATCTTTAGTTGTGGCATTCGAACTCTTAGTTGGGGCATGTGGGATCTACTTCCCTGACTGGGGATCAAACCGGGCCCCTTGCATTGGGAGTGCAGAGTCTTAGCCACTGGACCACCAGGGAAGTCCCCAAAGCTGGAATTTCTTAAAGGTGATCTTTTTAGGCATAAGAACTCTTATCCACCCTCAGTAATTACATTTCTAAGTTTTAAAAAAATTCTGTATTAGAATTACATGTGAATATAATGTAATATATCATAAAATGTAATATTGAAGATATGTATTAAAATATTCTATGAAATTTGTGGCTTATTAAAAGCCACTCTTTTTGATTAAAACTCAAAATAGTCTAATTGCAGTTATTTAGCCAAATTTCTTTCTGGAATATAATGGCCAAGAAGTAACACAACAAGCACTTTGAGATCTGAAGAAGAAAGGCACTCTCTAAAAACAAAGTTCAAGAGCATAATACAAACTTTTGTATTATTCTGTAAAATATCTCCAAGGAGTTAAATTATAGAACCTTTGAACTGGAAGGATCCTTATATACAATCAACTTAATTCCACATCTTACAGTAGGAAAAACAGATCCAGAGGAGTGAAGTTCAATGGTCACAATGAATGGACCAGAATCTGGGTCTCTGTGCCCACTGTTATTTCTATTACTGTCCCATTAAGGCAGCTGAAAAATCATGAAAGTAACACAAAGACTGGAAAAAATTAAAACTATAAATTTGATAAACTGAAAGAAATTAAATGAAGCCTAGATTATAAACCTTCTTGATAGGAACACTGGCTGACCTAAAGAGCAAATCTAACAACTGAAATCACCACACTTGAGAATCATTATGACAACTGAGAAGACCAGAAGGAATCCAGCTGGGCACTGAATAACATACAAAAGGTACCTAATCTCAGGGGGCCAGACCTGCACCAAGAGCTACATTTGAAATACTATTTTCAGATAGCCATGATAGCATTCTTACTTTGGCTTTTCGAAATAATAAGATCAGACAAGTAACTAAAAAACAAAGAAAATAGAATTGTGTGTTTTGTTTTATAACTAAAATCACTACACAGGTAAAATGAAGAATGAAACTGAGACCATATGCTGAAGAAGTAAAATGCAACATTTTCTCTGAGATTTGAAATGGGTTTTTTGGGGGGGGATAGAAAATGAACTTCCATAAAGTTAGTCACATGACTTTTTGATATTTAGGGACAGGAAACAAAACAGATTTTGAAAAATACAGCAAGGCTTTAAATATATCAATATAAGTATAGTAGAGATAAGCACAGTACTTTGAAGTCTAAGAGCCTGGATTACTCAGGCTCTAAAATTTACTAGCTGTTACTCCTTCTGGCAGTATGATACTGTGGAAAAGACTTAGATTTGAATTTTTCCAGCATCCCCAGGATCCTACTTATATGACCTGCAAAGTTATTCAGTCTCTCTGAGCCTGAGCTTCCTCAACTGCAAAACAGGGAGTAATGATAACCACCTCATACTATTTGTAAAACAAAAACAAAATCATTCACTCATGCATTCATTCATTCAGACATTTGAAGTATAGGGATATAATGGAAAGATTAAACTGCTGCCCTAAAAAAATCCATAATCCCAGTGGGGGAAACAAACTAGTAGCTAGAAACAAATCAAATCTACAAGCGCCCAGAGGTTTAGTACAGAGAGCTAATGAAGCAAAGTACAGTACCTAATTTAGCCTGGGGGTAGGGGTTCTTGTCCAATTTCACACCTGAATTCTAAGTGAAAGTTAACAAGGCAGACAAAAGGAAGGGAAGGCATTCCAGGCAAAGAGAAAGGAACCCCCATCCAGTAAACACACTTTGCACAGTGACTAGTACATATATCTCCTCAATGTTTAAGATGCTCCTACACAACATTAAGTTAAAAAAAATAAAAATAAAAAACTCTATCCAGAGTATCTGATTTTGAAAGAAAAAAATGCCCATACTTGTACAAAAAAGATGAAAGAAAACATAAAAATCTAATAGTTTATTTTCTGCTTGATACTGTTCAGTAAAATATAAATGCCTGCAATAATCCAATATTATCTTTATAATTTAAAATTTGAGTTTTAATGTTTGCTGAATTTGAAGGAGGAGAAATGAAAAACTGGGAAGCAAAGGAAAGAAAACAGGCCTTTCCATTGTAGTAATACCACTGGTTAACAGGGTGGGCCACAAAGTGTTAAGACTTCCTATCATTTTCTTTTGAAAAAATTAATCATTGTTCATAGCATTTATTTTTATTTTTATTAGTTTTAAGACTTCCTCAGGAATGAGACAGGCAGAGCAATCCACCTAGGGCTCAAGTATTCTCTGGTTAATACTGCCTCAAGAAAGCACTAAAAGTACTATAACCCTGAGGTCAGATGATATCAAGACAAGAACAAGGGACCCACCCACAGTCTAGAAGTTTCTCAGTAGAGAAAGGCCCAATAAAAAGAACTCCATACTAGCTAGCAGATTAGTAAGCCTAAAAAATATATATCATGAAAACACTTCTAAGGGCTTCCCTGGTAGCACAGTGGTTGAGAATCTGCCTGCCAATGCAGGGGACACGGGTTCCAGACCTGGTCTGGGAAGATCCCACATGCCGCGGGGCAAGTAGGCCCGGGAGCCACAACTACTGAGCCTGCACGTCTGGAGCGTGGGCTCCGCAACAAGAGAGGCCACGATAGTAAGAGACCCACGTACGGTGATGAAGAGTGGCCCCCGCTTGCCGCAACTATAGAAAGCCCTCGCACAGAAACAAAGACCCAACACAGCCAAAAAATTAATTAATTAATTAATTTTAAAAAGCTACAAACATCCATGACTTATTAAAAAAAAGAAAAAAAGAAAACACTTCTAAAAAAGTTAAGAAAATTGAACAAGTAATAACTAAGAACCAGCTAATTATAAAGCACCATGGTAGATACTAAAAGGCATAAGAAAACATCTTCAACAAGGTAATTTAAAATACAAGAAATAAATTGTCAATAATGTATAGAAAATAAGATTAGGATAAGAAGAGATCAGTCAGAAGGGTTGAGGATCCCTGCAACAAGACATGGGAAAAACATACCTCCCACTTCTTAAAAATGAGTTAATACTATACCAGTATCATATTGAATTACTTTTCTGTAATACATAAAAATGCAAATAACACTAAATATCTTTTCACCTAGTGATCATTCCTTGCTTAACACAGATGCACTTCAAAGACACTCATTTTGGGCTCAATTCTGACATTTTTTAAGTGCTTTTTTTTTCTTTCTTTCTTTCTTTTTTTTTTTTTTTTGTGGTACGCGGGCCTCTCACTGTTGTGGCCTCTCCCGCTGCGGAGCACAGGCTCCAGACATGCAGGCTCAGCGGCCATGGCTCACGGGCCTAGCTGCTCCGCGGCATGTGGGATCTTCCTGGACCGGGGCACGAACCTGGATCCCCTGCATCGGCAGGCGGACTCTCAACCACTGTGCCACCAGGGAAGCCTTAAATGCTTTAATGGTACTATTTTATATGTCCCTTACCTTATAAAAAATATTAGGAAAATTGGGTGGTGATAATTAGCCAATTACCCAAGAAAACATAAATTCTGGGGTCATAGTTCTTCAGATTTTAATGCTAACCATTCAAACTCTCTGTCCTATATTTAAAATGTAGTAACCAACTCATTTGCACTCATTTGCATTCTTTCATATTTAACTCATTTGGTCCACACAACAACCTTGCAAAACAGGTAGGGGTTTTTATTTTATAAATGAGGAAACTGAATCTCTGAGAGGTTAAGTAACTTGCCCAGGGTAGTTCAACGAGTAATGACTATCTCCTGGACTAAATCTTATGGCCTTTTCTACTACCCACAAAATCCTATTTGAGAAATGTCAAACAAAGGCATCTCTAAAATATGACACAAACACTAAGTTGACTTTAAATTACTATTTTGCTCCCTATAAAAAAATTATTAATCAGTCAATAACCAACATCAGTAGAACTTCAACAGAAACACACAAACTAAACTAATATTCAAATGTCATAAAGGTGCTTTCTGGACAAAATTTTATAAGAAACATTCACCCAATCCAAATTCTTACTCTTTAACAGCAGCTCTCTTCGCTTCCTTAATACCATCTTATTTGTACTGAGATACCAGTTTTCCTAGGACTGATGCTATATCTCCAAAAGGATTTTAATCATTGAAAGTATGTTTCTAGAGCCCAAGTGTGGAAAAAAAAAGCCAGTGATCAATCCAGATGAATAGGTAAAACAAACATGTTATAGAAAGCAAGAGCGTACATGTGGCTCAAGCCAATCAGTAGTGAGGAATACCAGTTTACAGACATTGACTGCTGCCTGCCATAATACCTATCAGTTAGCATTATATCCACACGGGAGTCAAGCAGCACATGCTTTTTGGTTTCCCATGATGCATTCCGTTCCTCCTAACTATGGCTGTGTGTCCACATAACAGTTAATAAATCACACATGCTTAAATTGCTTCCACACTTAGAGATGCAATACCATGCTACCAGCACTCAAAATCATTCTACAGTTCTAATAGACAATTTAAGCTATTACTAGTAACTAGAGAACAAGAGCTGGGTAAGGTAAGAAAAAAATGCAGGTATGTCTGGAATTCAAATACAGTGTTTTAAAGCAGTTGGTGAGGATCAAATGAGATAATGTGAAAACATTTTTAAACTCAAATATGTTAAATGCAGATGTAAATTCTTATAATGACATATATCACCATAGATGTACTATTTCTAAAGACAGCAGTGAACATACGATCTTGATAAAAGTTTTTTAAATAGCAGAAAACTACTTCAAGTCTTTTGAATATAAAATGAAGGTAATAAAATCTATGTCACTCCAAATGTAAGCACTAATTGGTACTTTCAATTCTACAGATGAAAAATGCTGAATAAATGTAAAAATATATACCACACCTAAAGATAATTATGTCTTTGGTTCAGTCTTATGATAGGAGTACCCATACAGTGATTCAAAAATCTTAAAGCATGCCTTTAAAAAATGTTTCCAACTCACCATTCCAATATATAAAATTTGTATATTTACAAAAACTGTTCATTTGTTTACACACACACACACACACACACACACGCCCCTCACTGCTCTGTTTGTCATCCCCAATAAAGCTCCAAGGAGGAAGCAATAAAATAGTCAACAATTCAACAGGGTCACCACAAATGAAAGGACATCTGTATTTATTTATATTATCTACCTTAAGATGTAAGAAGCAAATCTAATTCTATTATGCTGTAAATAACAGTCAAGCAGAAATAAAGAAAAATACTCAGATCAAACTTCAAAAACAATCACCCTGACTTCAATTCTCTCCCTGTATCATTACAAAATTCTGAAAATTAATTTAGAATTTTTTTGAATGTCATAATCAAAAACGTTACAGTTCAACATAAACTGACAAACATTTCATGTTCAGACTCATTTTTTAAAGGCATTTCAGATCTTGACATGTCAATACTTGACTGCAAGCAGCTTTAACAAAAAAGCACCTTCCCATGTGTTCCAAATTATAAGTAAAACACTAAATCAGATTTAAGAAAGAAAAAATAGGGATTCCTAGGCTATGCAATAGTAACAGTAGTAATGAAGTGTTGAAGAAATCTAACTTATTATCTTAATATTCTTCTGGATAAATCAAGTTAAGCAGTATAGACAATTCAAATGAAAATATACATATGGACAGAAAGGCAGGATTTTTGTTTCAAGTATGTAGTATACATGACTATGCAACTTCAATTCAGTATTTTGATATCCTTGTTTATAGTCCTTCACCTCTTCATTATGCATTTGTCTTCTTTCCTTTTTATATCCCAGTACATCTTCAGTTTGAAGTGCTGCTATAAAATTATACTAATTAATACTTTGCCCTAAATTTAAATCCAAAACATGTAGCTAAATCAAAGATCACACTGTATAAATCCATTGTTCTAACAGCACTTTAAAAAATACTACCCCGGGACTTCCCTGGTGGTCCAGTGGTTAGGACTCTGTGCTTCCACTGCAGGGGCACAGGTTCAATCCCTGGTGGGGAACTAAGACCCTGCATGTCCCTTGGTGTGGCCAACACAACAAAACAAAACAAAATGAACCTACATCTCTCCTACAATGAAGCCACTCAAAATCTCAAGCCAGATTTGAAATAATTTTTATCAACAGTACGACTGATGAATCTAGCAATCAAACACTGCACACTCAGTTCTCAGCCACTTCTTTCCCTTCTGTTCAATTCTCAGCCCTGCCTCATCTTCCCTTACAAAGAAATCTATAGGTAGAGAACAGACATATGACTAAAAATAAGACCATATTATCAAAATGTAATATCCCTACAAAAATTGGACCCTGGTGTGGAAAAATAAAAACCTATGTGTACAATACAAAAAGTAAATTAAAAACAAAAAAGGTAACACTAAACCATAGATAACAGTCAAACAATAGAAGAAATTCTGTGTATATAAAAATTAAAAATGTATAAGTAATTATAAAAACAATAAATTAAAAAGATAAAGGTGAAAATCAAGTATATGTAGGGATATACAAATGGATTAATGACAATTAAAAAATAATTTGTTAAAGTTTAAGCCTCACTAATAATGGAGAAAAGAACCAATTAAGTCAATTGAGGACTATTTTCACCTATTAAAACCACCAAAAGATTTTTAAATATTTTAAAAATTCATTCTAAGTATCTAGATGGTTACATTATAAATTAGGACAATCTTCTGGAGAGCAATTTTATAATATATAACAAAAGCTATAAAATGGATGAGTCCCTTGACCTGATAACTCCACTTCAGAAATATAGCCCAGAAAAACAACTGAAAAAGAAAAGAAAAGAAAAAAAAGGAAAAAAGCAGAAAGACTACTTAACTATGCAGATATTAGTGAAAAACTGGAAGTAACCCAAATGTTCAACTGGCAATTGAGTTCTAATCACAGCAACTTAAAAACAACCGAATCTTTCCTTGCCATTAAAATAACAATGACTACTCAAATATAGATAAGTATACGTAAAAGTGTTACATAAGAAAATATAAAGCATAAAGTGGACATTGATTACAATTACATGAAAATATGCCTTTACAATATAAGGAAAGGAAGTCTAGTAAACTGGACTTTGTTTTTTTTGTTTTTCTGTGTGTGTGTGTGTGTGTGTGTGTGTGTGTGTGTGGTTAGGAGACTATTTTTAATCATTTTGGTGCTCATTTACTTTTTGGAACTGTCAAGTTAATTTTTAAAAAGCTTTTTCCTTTTAAAAAATGTTACTTGCTTAAAATGGTCCACTTAGAAACAAATAAACAAAAATATTGTCAATACACCTCAGTATACAAAACCACATTAGTCATAAAGTATTAAAACATATTGGTAAGCACTGTTGTTTTTGCCCTTTTTTTGAAAGAACTTCAGTCCAACAAAAAGTCTGACTACAAATTAAATTGGTAATACATGCAGTTTTTCCAAAATATTTTTTATCCATCGGAGAATTTTTTACCATTAATATTACAGATGGTGGAGTTTATCCTTATCACAATTATTATATCATTTTCTGTGCTTTGCAAAACTAAAAAAAATTAGTCAGTAGATTTGGTGATAATTAGCATGGCCTCATTCTTGTAATTTAATACAAAGAAAATTATCAAATGAACACCAAAGTAATTTAAATATTGTCCTGTTGAAAGCAAATTTTAAATCATTCTATTTATATTTAGAGTCTACCATACCCCTCCAACTTTCTTTAACTTTGTCTAATTTTCCTCTGTTTGGATCTTACTGGAAGGAAAGATAGCTGAACTTAGATTTTAGTAACATCACCCCTTTCTCCTTTCATTTCCTTCCAATTGACTGTGCCAGTGGCTAACACAAGGGAACATCCTCCCAAAAATAAAAAGAATCACCTTTTTGTGTGTGTCAATGCCGAACAGAAGGTGCATTTACACTATGAATTATATTTGCTGAACAAACAACAGTCAATCCAATGCTTTTGGTCCTTTACTAAAGTATATTCTATTTTAAAATATGACCATTGTTGTTTCCTTGTAAATCCAAAATCGTGTTTCGTCAATTCTCAAAAAGCTCATAATCCACAGTTCTTATTTAGTGAAATTGTTAACTGCATAAATGCGATTTAATAATGATTTGATGAGCTATTTTCTACAATCTGAGATATACAACGATTATGCTTTTATTCCGTAGTCGATTATCTAACCCCCGACAAATTTTGAAATTAGCTTGATGCTATTATTTTTAATTGTGTCGTTTTTCCCTAGTCCCTGGTCCGTCAACTCCCCTCCTGAACCCCCTCTGCCGTGCGGCCCGCCGCCCCCAGACCAAAAAAAAAAAAAAAAACAGCCTGGCCTCAGTTCCCGTATTTCAAGCCAGGACCAACCAGAAAGCAGTTTTCTTCCACTAATCCGGAACTCCAGGCTGTTACCAACGCTGTCATTGGCCAGCGTCAGTCCTTGGTACGTGCCCCAAGATAACCCCCTGGTTTCTCTCCCTTTTACCCCTACAATGGGCCTTTCCCGATGTTTGTAACATATTCATAATCTACAGTACGGCATCTCTGATAACCAGTTCACATTCTTCAAAGTTTTCAGGTGGAAACAAACGAGGCCAAGGGGAGGGCAAGGTACCCTTTCTCCGACTCGCCGGGAGGGGGGAAGGGACAGTTCTTCGGCTCAGCACTGAGCTCCAGAGCCGCGTAGGTTGAAGGGTCGGGGGCGGGTTGGGGGAACAAGGTGGGGAGGGAGTGGAGAAAGAGTTGGGTTAAGTTGAAATGAAAACTTTACTCACCAGATCCTCGAAGCTTCTTCGGTGCTCTCTCCCCTCCCAGTCTAAGCGGCGCGGAATAAGCTGGGGGCCGGCGAAAAGAAAGGGGGGAGGGGGCAACGATAAAGGCCAAGCCTCTGCTCCGCATCAACCCAACCCAGTTTGGGTCCGGGTCCTCGACCCTTTGGCGTCTTTATTGCTGTTGGCCTGATAGCTGTTGTCTCAGAGCTAGACGAGTGTGGGGGAAAGGAGGCCGAGGAGGAGGAAATCCTGAAAAAACACCTCCCACAGGCATAAAGAGGGGGCGAGTTAAGACCCCAGCGATATCCGCCCCTTTTGAGGGAAGAAGCCGGTTCACCACTGTGACAACAGCTATGAGTGCCCAGTTCCAAGCCTTCCTCCCGGTCCTAGCCCTCCGCCCCTTACTTGCCCTTCCTCCAGTCTCACCCCAACCGTCCCCACCTCTTCCCGAAGGGGCTGCGTACCTGATGCTCCTCGAGCTCCTGCACTAGCACCTGAGCAAAAGGGAAACACGGATATGAGGGCAGCTCGGGCCACCAACCCATTCCTCCCTCCCCAAACTGAACCCAGCCGCTGACGGCAGCGCTACTCAAGGCCGGCCTTTTCCTCACCCACAGCGGAACCACACACCCAGCTGCCTCGGTTTCCCCACTGGGACCATTCCCCAAGACTCCCAGATCTCCTTCCCCTTCTCACCTGAGCGGATTTGTTGCAGGGTCCGGACTGCAAGAATCTAGCGATCAGGTAATACAGCTCTGAGGAAGAGGGGGGGAAAGAGGTTGAGAGGGAGGCAAAGAAGAAAAAACAGAAGCTTTTTCAAAAGAAACTGACAGCCGTCGCGCTAAGCTCCCATCCTCTTAGCCCCAGGACACAGCTACCCACCGGCTTCGATCTGGGTAGGTGCCGCCGCCATCCTTTTCCCGAGGGGGTTTGGGGGATTTGCTCCAGAGGGGCTGGCGGGGGCGGGTGGGGATGCTGCCTCTATTGTGGTGAAGCCCCCATGCCCAGGAGTCCCGCCGCTTCCGCCGCACTCCTCGTCCCAGTTTCGGTCTCTCTCGGATTCATCGCATCACGTTTCGACCCATAGATATTCTAGCCCAAGAGCTGAGGAGGCGGAGGAGGAAGGAGAGGGAGAGAGAGAAGAGGAGGGAGGAGCCGAAGTGGCGGAGGGGTGGGCGGGGGCAAAGGGGGTGGGGAGAGGGGAGGGTAAAAACTGTGAGAGGGACCTGCAGCGCTCGTTGTTCACCGCCAGAGGCACTAACGCATCCTCCAGTCCTCAGCTCTCCAATACAGCCGACAGTTACCTAGCTACCGCTCCCGGAAGGAAGGGGAGGTGCTAACTGATGGCAGACTCTCTGGCAGCTACCGTAGAACTCAGTGGTGACGTTCCCTTCAGCGAGTTCCAGAGTGGTTACCCTTCCTGTGAGGGCAGTCGGGCCCTTTCCTATCGAGGACCTTTCCCTCTGGCGTGGTCGTGAGGAACATGTGAGGAGCCGATTCAGCTGCTTTCTTCGATTCCCTCCCGGCACCGAGGAGGCTTTGATTTTTTTGTCTCTCTTCCACCGAAAGGAGGCTAGCCGCTAAAGGATCTCGTGACTGAGAAAGAAAAGGAGTCCCTACTTCGTTGTCACTTGTTTCTCTTTAAAATGATTTTTGTACCAGATGAAAATGCTGTTAACTTAGAAGTCCGGAGGGCAGGGCTCATATTGTTATAGAGAAAGAGCAGCTCTCTAAACGTCCCCTGATTCTGATAAATTTTCAGGAAGAATTTGCTGTCAGACATGAAGCATTTTATTTTTTCCCCTTCTGAATGTGTAACACATGCCATATCTGTCCCATTCCTATAGGATAATTTTCAATTGTGTCTTCAAATACTGTCAAAATATTTTATGTTAACCATGGATTTTTATGTATTATTGCATATCTGTATGCAAGGTAGTTTTCTACAGGTTTGGGGCAACTTTCGTTATTTAATATATAACCCCTAACTCTTAGTACAGTACCGACTTTCAGTAGTTGGTTACTGAAATCTTAAGTGATCAAAGGATTTGTAGATTAGTAATTGACACACATATAGTGAACAGTCTACTTCCCTACTTTCCCTCGCATAATATATTCCCACCTCAAGCCCTGACCAAAAAGTAATTAATAGAAGCTGAACCTGATGAAACCAGAAATGCTGTTTAAACTGCATGTACTGTTTACATTGAAATATTCAGATTTGAAGGTTCACCTTTTAAGGTTAGGGCTGGATTCTTAGGAATTTGATTTCCTCACTCAGAGTTCAGCCATTGACCACAGTGTGCCTAGAATTGCATTATGCTGGCATAAACTTAGCCTAGGTTGGTTAGTTCTCACTCTGGTCATTATTTTCCCCTCAGAAAGAAAGAACCACACAAAATGTGATATAATAGGTCTATCTTTGGTCATTATGCTGTAGTACTTGATAAGACAAATGCCATTAACTGAAAAATATTAGATATTGAAAAGACCTATAAGCCCTAGATAACTCATTGCAAGTAGCTTAGCAAAACACCAGACTAAATATATTTTACAGATCAAGTATAATATATACAACAGTTACCATTAAGCTATTACAATGTACTAAGCACTTTACATATTTTACCTCATTTAATCTTTATAATGACCCTAGGAGGTAGTTTCTATTGTTATCCACATTTTACAAGTTATAAAAATGTCTATATGACTTTGGACAACTCACTGAAATTCTGTGAACCTTATTCCTCATCTATAAAATGTAATAGTACTTGCCATGCCCACTTCACAGTAATTGCTGTAAAAGTCATGTGAATATGTTTGTGTCATATTTCAAACTGTATAGGGCATTGTTATTTCAGTGATCGCTTCAATTTCAGTCGGGTGCAATCAGGAGAGAAAAGGCACACAGTAATTTGAATAGAGAAAGTTTAAGGTACAGAATTATTAACAATAACAGGAGATTGGAGTAATGAAGAATTACCTAGTAAGGTGTAAAGAGAACTCTAAAGAATATAGGAATAGAAGACATAGTATATAATATAATAGCAGATAGTAATAGCCACTAACCCTAGAGCTGAGAGTACTCTCAATCCCTATTGCCCACCCAGGGCTAAGATCCAGACCTTGTTGGAGAGGACACAGCCAACCAAGGCTCATTCAATGGCAGGAAAGATGCTGTGGTACCTTGCTGAAACTCCAACTTCTGGAACTTTCTAGAAGCCTACCTTCTGGAATCAACCCTCTAGGGTACCTGGGAAATAATGTTCACAGGGAAATGTCTCACCAGAGGCACGTTACTACAAAACCACTAGAGGCAAGGTGCCAGGGGAGGCTGCTGGGTGCTACCAAAAGCATGCACCACAGGAGCTAGGCACTAGAGAAAGCTGCACAAGCTGCAGGAGCATCCTACTCCATAAGCACTCCAGAAGCAGGACACAAAACCTTTTCTTCTTATACTGTATTTCCAGTTTGCTCTACTGACAAAGCTTCAGGTCTTGCTGACCAAAGGAAAAATATTTAGATAGCCCAGATCCATTTTCATAGAGCAGTCAATAATGGAGAGTTTGGAGATGATGAGCAACAAATCAATAAACTGGCACAAATTCCCTACTGTTTTCTTTACTATAAGGACTAGGTTGATAAAAGGAAAGTTATTAAAATGTGTGTGTTAACATAAAAGTGTTCATTTGTTCTTTAGGATAAGCCGAATGCTTTGAATTATTTTGTTGCAATTAAAATCACCAGTCTTAACCCTGTGGCCAAAGGCTTAATTGGGAGGGGAAGGAAATTTTTATAAGCTAAAGCAAATATTGATTTACATAGAAAAAATCAGGAATGTTTACCTGATAGGCATTAGTTTCCTAGGACTGCCATAACAAATTACCACAAACTGGGTGGCTTAAAATAAGGGAAATTTTTTTGTCACAGTTCTGGAGGCCAGAAGTCTGAAATCAAACTGTCGCCAGGCCAGAATTCCTTCAAAATCTCTGGTGGAGAACTCTTCTCCCAACTTTTGATGGCTCCTGGCATTCCTGGAAATTATGGTAGCCTAACTCAAATCTCTACCTCCAGCTTAACATGGCTTTCTTCCGTGTGTGTCCCTGTGTTAAATCTCCCTCTCCTTTTTCTTACAAGGACAACAGTCATTGGATTTTGGCCCCATCCCAAATCCAGAATGATCTCGTCTTGAGAACCTTAACTTAGTTACATCTACAATGACTCTATTTTCAAATAAGATCATGTTCACAGGTACAGGTACTAGGGGTTAAGGCATGGACATATCTTTTGGAAGATATATAACTAAACCCACTAAATCATTTATTTCATTCTGACTCTTTAAAAATCACATTTTAAGGGAAGATCAAAGTTGAAAATTTAACAGTTCTCCCCAGGATGGCCAGAAAAGAAAGAAAATAGGAAATTCTGAGATGGGGGGACAGAAGTAGTAAATAAGAAGATTAAGGGACTTCCCTGGCTAGGACTCCATGCTTTCACTGCCATGGGCCCGGGTTCAGTCCCACAAGGGAACTAAGATCCTGCAAGCCACTCAGAGTGGCCAAAAGCCAAAAAAACAGTTTAAAAAAAAAGATTAATATACCAAACTCTGTAAATAAATAGTTGCTCTCTTTTCCTGTCTCAGTTTCTTAAAATAACAAAATTATATAATGTAGTTATTAAAATAATGTATTCTTGAATTAAAAACATATCACATACATTATAATATGTTAACATATTTTAATACATTGTATAGGTGTGATATGCATAACAAAAATAGGAGAAAAAAGAAGGAAGAGAGAATAGAACTATATAGGAGTAACATCTGTATATCTCAAAAGAACTGATTTAGTATAAAAGCAAACTACATTCTGTTAAGAGGTATACAATCAACCCTAGATGAGCCACTAAGAAAATAACTTTAAAAAGAGTGAAAAAGTAATTTAAAAAGTTAAAAAAATGAAACAAAAAAATGTTAAAGTTCCACTAAGGAATATTTACTTAACTCAAAAGAAAGGGTAAAAAAGGAAGAATAGGACAAAAAGACATGAGATATATAGAAAAAAATTAAACTGGTGGACATAAATCCAACTATATCAATAACAACATTACAGGCTTCCCTGGTGGCACAGTGGTTGAGAGTCCGCCTGCCAATGCAGGGGACACGGGTTCATGTCCCGGTCCAGGAAGATCCCACATGCCGTGGAGCGGCTAGGCCCGTGAGCCATGAACGCTGAGCCTGCGTGTCTGTGCTCCACAACGGGAGAGGCCACAACAGTGAGAGGCCCGCATACCGCAAAAAAAAAAAAAAAAAAGTGTGAGAATTTGTTGCTAGCAGACCCTTATTACAAGAACTGTAAAGGGAAGTTATTCAGGCTGAAAGCAACTGAATCCAGACAAAAACTCAAATTATTCAAATCCACATGGAAAACAAAGTTCAATTGTAAAGATTACTATATAATTATAAAAGACAGTAAAAATACATATTTCTCCTACATTCTTAAATTATTTTTAATTATATAAAATAAAATAATGTGTAGATAATCTAGTTTGGCATATCACATATAGAAATGTAATATATTTGCCAATAACAGCAAAAAGAAGGTGAGTGAGAAGAAAGCTGTATTGGGTTAAGAACATGATACCATGTGGTACGTCAAATCTGTAGGAATAAATGCAGAGTGTAAGAAATGACAAATAATCAGGCTAATATAACAAAAGCTATAAATATATACTAGCTCTTCTTTCTTCTCTTAGCTTCTTTAAAATATATTAAATTATATAAAGTAATGATTATAACAATATATTGTTTGGATTGAAAATTTATAAATGTAATATGTTTAACACCACAAAATGGGGGAAAATGGAGTAGAGTCATATAGAAGTAACATTTATATATCTAAGCAGAATTAAGTTAGTATTAATTTTAAGATGATTCTGATGAGTTATTATGTACATAGTAAGCTCCAGAACAAACACAATGGAAATAACTCCCAGAAATATAGTGAAAATGTTATTAAAGAAATTTAAATGCAGCATCAGAAAATATTCACTTTAATGGAAAAGAAAGCAGTAAAGAAGGAATAGAGGAACAAAAAGGAACAAAAAGTAAAATGATACGACTGTTGGTGGGAAAGTAAATCAGTGCAGTCAGCATTGAAAACAGTATGTTTCCTCAAAAAATTAAAAATAAAACTACCATATGATACAGCAATCCCACTTCTAGGTATATATCTGAAGGAAATGAAATCACGTCTTGTACAAATACCTGCACTCTCATGTTCGTAGCATTATCCTCAATAGCCAAGACATGGAAACATCCTAAGTGGCAATCAACAGATGAATGGATAGGGAATTCTCTGGTGGTCCAGTGGTTAGGACTCTGTGCTTCCACTGCAGGTGGCCCAGGTTTGATCCCTGGTCAGGGAACTAAAAACAAACAAACAACAACAACAAAAAAAAAACAGGAATGAAGAAAATCTGGTATATATATGCAATATAACATTATTCATCCATAAGAAAATAAATCCTGCCATTTGCAACAACATGGATGAAACTTGAGGGCATTTGGCTAAGTGAAAGAAGTCAGGCAGAGAAAGACAAATACTGTATGATCTCATTTATATGTGCATCTAAAAAAGCCAAACATAAAAACATAGAGTGGAATGGTGTTTGCCAGGAGCAGGGGAAATAAGGAGATATTGGTCAAATGGTACAAACTTTTAGTTATAAGATAAAGAAGTTCTGGGAATCTAATTTTTGTGTTAATTTACTTTTAAGTAGAGCCCCAGGATGTCGGATGGTGAGCCTCAGTTCAACAAAAGACCGAAAGGAATTAAAACAGAGAAGTTTTTGGAAGTTCTCTGGCAGTAGAGTTGTTAAGACTGCACCCTTCCACTGCAGGGGGCACGGGTTCGATCCCAAGTCAGGAACTAAGATCCCCGCAAGCCATGAGGCTTGGCCAAAAATAAGTAAGTAAATAAATAAAAACAAAAATAGTGAAGTTTATTACTCCAGGTCCTAGAAGAGGTACACAGCATGCCTCAAGGGGCAATGTGGGAGGTCAAAGCAGAGTGCAGTCTGAGAGAGAGCAGCAGGACATAAGATCCATGCCTTTAACAGAGTCTGAGGGTGGAGCACTTTGGCATTCCCAGGCTAAAGCCAGATTGATCAATTCAAACCAAAAAGAGCAGGTGTTTGGTAAGTTTTGCAAGGGTTTTATCTAAGGGGTGCACGAGGGGAAGGCTCTGGAAGATGGTGGGGACTGTTTATCACAAGGGCCTTTGGGACAGTCGTATCAGGAACTTATATTTGCTTGTGACTCTGCAGGTTGTTTCTAAGTCAGGTGTTCCCAGGAGGAGCTAGTGTCAATTCAAGGGTCCTTCAGGCCACTTGGTCATGCAAAATGGATACCAAGGAAGCAATGTTGTGGAGTAGTTTAGCTAAACTCTCAACATTAATGTACAACATGGTGATTATAGTTAACAATACTGTTTTGTATACTTGAAAGTTGCTAACAGAGTCAATCTGAAATGTTCTTATCATAACAACAACAAAAATAGTGAAGGATGTGTTAACTAACCTTATATGATAATCATTTCACAATTTATATCAAATCATCACCTTGTACATCTTAAAGTTACCCAATGTTATATGTCAATTATATCTCAATAAAGTTGGGAAAAAGTAAAATGATACATAAATCCAAATATATCAATAATGCCATTAAATATGAATGGATTATACACTACCAGACGTAAAATAGATAGCTAGTGGGAAGCAGCCACATAGCACAGGGAGATCAGCTTGGTGCTTTGTGACCACCTAGAGGGGTGGGATAGGGAGGGTGGGAGGGAGGGAGATGCAAGAGGGAAGAGATATGGGAACATATGTATATGTATAACTGATTCACTTTGTTATAAAGCAGAAACTAACACAACATTGTAAAGCAATTATACTCCAATAAAGGTGTTAAAAAAATCCAATAAAGAGGCACTTTGTCATACTGGATTAAAAACATTATCCTAGAGACTGACATACAGAGTGAAGTAAGTTGGAAAGAGAAAAACAAATACCATATGCTAACACATATATATGAATCTAAAAAAAATGGTTCTGAAGAACTTAGGGGCAGGACAGGAATAAAGACGCAGACGTAGAGAATGGACTTGAGGACATGGGGAGGGGGAAAGGTAATCTGGGATGAAGTGAGAGAGTGGCATGGACATATATACACTACCATATGTAAGATAGATAGCTAGGGACTTCCCTTGTGGTGCAGTGGTTAAGAATCCACCTGCCAATGCAGGGGACACCGGATCGAGCCCTCATCTGGGAAGATCCCACATGCCGCAGAGCAACTAAGCCCGAATGCCACAACTACTGAGCCTGTGCTCTAGAGCCCGCAAGCCACAACTACTGAAGCCCACGTGCCAGAGCCCATGCTCCTCAAAAAGAGAAGCCACCACAATGAGAAGCCCACGCACTGCAGTGAAGAGTAGCCCCTACTCGCTGCAACTAGAGAAAGACCGCGTGCAGCAACAAAGCAAAAATAATTAATAAATAAAATTTTAAAAATAATAAAATAAAATAGATAGCTACTGGGAAGCAGCTGCATAGCAAAGGGAGATCAGCTCAGTGCTTTGTGTCCACCTAGAGGGGTGGGATAGGGAGGGTGGGAGGGAGACACAAGAGGGAGGAGATATGGGGATATATGTATATGTATAACTGATTCAGTTTGTTATAAAGCAGAAACTAACACACCACTGTAAAGCAATTATACTACAATAAAGATGTTAAAAAAATTATCCAACTGTATGTAGTCTATAGGTGAAACACTTTAATTCAAAGATACTAATAGATTAAAATGAAATGGATGAAAAAATATATATCATGCAAACAGCAACCACAAGAAAGCTGGAGTGGTATACTAATATCAGAAGAAATAAAATTAAAAACAAAAAATGTTACTAGAGATAAAGAGGAACATTTTCTAATGATAGAAGTTTCAATATATCAGGAAGAGATGTATTCTAGGCCATAAGACTGACCTTAATAATTTTTAAAAGATAGAAATGCAGGCAGTCCTCAACTTAGATGGCACTACTTATGATTTTTCAAATTTCTGATGGTGCAAAAGCAATATGCATTCAGTAGAAACCATACTTTGAATTCTGAATTTTTATCTTTTCCTGGGCTAGGAATATATATAATATAATACTGTCTTGTGATGCTGGGCAACAGCAGTGAGCTGCATCTCCCAATCAGCCACAGCTCCCAGTCAGCAATGCAATCACAAGGGTAAACATCATATGGTTCTGTACCCACACAACCATTCTGTTGTTCACCTCCAGTACAGTATTCAAGAAATTACATGAGATACTCAACACTTTATTATAAAATAGGCTTCATGTTAAATAATTTTGTCCAAGAGTAGGCAAGTGTTCTGAGCATGTTTAAGAGAGGCTAGGTTAAGCTATGATGTTCAGTATGTTAGATATATTAAATGCATTTTTGACTTACAGTATTTTCAACTTATGATGGGTTTATCAGGACATAACTCCACCATAAGTCAAGGAAGATCTGTAATACAAATTGTGTTCTCTGACCAAATAGAATGAAATTAGAAGTCAATAACAAAGAAAATTGGAAAAGTTACAAATATGTGGAAATTAAACAGCATACTCCTAAATTACCAAAAAAGAAACCCAAAAGGAAATTTTAAATTTATTTATTCACATTTTTGATGAAAGCATTGAAATTTTATTTGTCCAAAGGAGTATTTATCTGATGATTGTTACATTTAAATAAATTGGATTTCTTTTAAAAAGAAATTGGAATATGAGCTACATTTCTCTTTTATTATGAATCAAATTTTAAGGACAGTCCTGGTCCATGTTTCAAGAGGTATATACATGAAATGCCTGATATTCTGATCTTTTAAGGAAATTAGTCTTTGAGGAAATCAGTACCTAATGATAAAATAAGATGTTTATAGTACGACTTCAAAAACAGCAAAACCTTCAGTAGAACCTTCAGATTTTCTTGCATGTGGTTATAGTCTCAGTAAATGATTGCTAACTAGATGAACAAGAAGAGAAAGTATTGATTCTTTTCATTGACTTCAGTAGTAATATTTGTACAGAATTTCTTAAAACTTTTCATTCAAATTCATTTTGTAGACCTCTAAGGGTATCTGTGAAGTACAGAAATATACCTTAAACCACTGATTGACTTTAGAATTATATTACTCTGTTTCACAGTGTACTCTATATGAAATAATTTTCAAACAAAAATAGTGTTACCCCCCGCATTGTTCACTAGACTTAGTTCTGAATTACTTTTGAAATATCTCCAAATGTGGTTTCACCCTCAAAAGATAATGTATCACTTATCACTGAGACTGTCCAAAACTATTTAACATAAGCTTGGAAAGCATTATAAAAACATTTAGAATGTGTCCTAGTGGCAGTTTCACCAGAGTAAGTGCATAGCCATAGTCCTGTGGTTTCTTCAATTGCATTAAAAATTATTAGATTAATGCAATGAAGCAAAAACTTATGAAATCAGCTAAAGCAGTGCTTAGAGGGAAATTTAAAGTTGTAAATGCTTATATTACAAAAGAAGAAGGATCCAACGTCAATAAGCTAAACTTCCACCATAATATCAATACACTGGAAAAAGAAAAGCAAATGAAATGCAAACTGCACAGAAGGAAATAATGAAAATTAAAGAAAAAATTAATGAAATAGAGAATGGAAAAATGGTAGAGAAAAATCAATGAAAGCAAAAGTTGTTAATGTGAAAAACCAACAAAACTAAGAAAACTAGATAGGCTAACCAAGGAAAAAATGACCAAAATAGGCTCATATTACTAAAATCAAGAATGAAAGATGAGACATTATTGCCAAGCTCACAGAAACAACAAGTAATCAACTTCCAACTTCCAACAAATAAAGCCCAGACTCAGTCAACTTTACTCCTGAATTCTAGCAAAAATTTAAAAAATTAATGGCAATTCTTCACAAATTCCTCCAAAATATAGAAGAGAAAATAATACTTTGTAAATCATTCTATGAAGTATTACCCTGTCAAAAGCAAACAAACACATCACAAGAAAACTATAGACAATATCTCCTATGAATATTGCCATAGTTAATTTAATGTGTCAACTTGACTAGTCATGGGTGTCCATATTAAACACTACTGGGTGTGTCTTTGAAGGTGTTTCTGGATGAGATTAACATTCGAATTGGTGGACTCTGTAAAGTAGATTGCCCTTCCCAATGTGGGTAGGCATCATCCAATCCATTCAGGACTTTAAAAGAACAAAAGTCAGGGGAAGGAGAAAATTGCCCCTTTTTTTCCCATTTCTCTCTTTGAGATGGGACATCTCATCTCATCTCATCTTCTCCTGCCCTCTAACTAGGATTGGCACCATTGGCTCCCCTTATTCTCAGGGCTTCAGACTTAGAGTGAATTACATCACTGTCTCCAAGCTGGAGACAACTGGGACTTCTCAAGACTTCATAATCATGTGAGCCAATTCCTAGAGGAACAGAATTTTATGGGTGTGTTTTCTAAAGTGGTTCAGGGAATTTACTCCCTAATCCGATTAGATTCAAAGATACTAATGAGCAAGGAGCTAGGTAACTCTGTATATGATAATTTCCACTATTTTTGAAAAACTAGTAAGTATAATGATGTTGGTTGATTGCTCCTAATGTCACTAATGGTGAAAGAAAAGGAAATCAGGGATTCAAATTCACAAATTCAAGAGGCACAAAAATGACCTAAGAACTTCTATGTGTGTCATGAAGGAGAACTTATCGCTTGTAGCTGCAGAGATGAAATTGCTAAAATTCAAATGTAGAACCTCATCCTGTGACTGGTTGAGTTACAATGCAAGTTGAACTCCCAGACTTGCAGGGTGTCTACTGTTAAAGTGAGGACATGGATTGAGAAAGAATGAGATCCCATAAATTGTGGGAAGATCCTGATGAGGCTGAGGAGATTGGGCCCCTAAATTCTGATTAATCTTATTTACCAGTCGAAGAGAGCTCCCCACCACCAATGGAAAGTGTCTTCCTCGATCCCAGCAGAATTGGCCTCCCAACCCCCATCAGAAGCAGCCTTTCACCTCCAGCAGAAGCAGCGAGGTGCCCGGGGCATCTCTACCTTGATTGGTATCAGCTTTTCCACCAATAACAGTATCAGGCTTTCTTCCTCCACCTAAGTGGATTAACCATGCATTGCCCAAGGAAACTCTAAAGACCTCCCTAAGGCAGTTGCCATGTAAGACAATGGTGATTCTCCTCAGGGCCCACCACCACCACCACTCTGCTTCTAGACCTATAACTAGGCTCAAGTCCCTGCAGGCTCCTAAAGATGAGGTATAATGTGTGACCCATGAGGAAGTATGTATTCCAAAAGAGCTACTTGAGTTTTCTAATTTATACAAACAGAAGTCCTGGGAACATGTGTGGGAATGGATATGAAGGGTGTGGTTAATGGTGGAAGGAACATAATGAATCAGGTCAAATTTATTGATATGAGCTCATTAAACAGAAATTATGGGTTTAATGTTGCAGCCAGGGGAGTTAGAAAAGACTCTGTTTTGTTTTTTGGTAGGGCTAAAATGTAACGAGCATGAGTGAATTAAAAATGCTGGAAATGCCTTGGTTTAACAGAGGAGGGGCTACAAAGGCTTAGGGCTTAGGGAGACTGGAATGGTGGAGTGGATTTGGCACTTAAGACCAACCCACCCAAATTGGGAGGGTCCAAAAGACATACATTTCACCAATGCTGGGAGGCATATATTTGTGAGGAGAGCCACAGCATCCTTGAGGAGCTCTGTGATCGCTCTTCTTTATAAGCCAGACCTCACAGTGGGAACTACAGTTACTGAATTGGGAAACCTAAGTGCAGTGGGAATAATTGGATCCCCAGGTGACAGAGGCCAATTGGTTGCACTCAACCATTAAAGTCAATGTGGGCATGATTGTTGTAATGGACAGCAAAGTTAAAGCTGCAATTACAAAAGTATGACTTGACCAGACCTAGAGCATTGGTTAATTGATCATAGTGTTCTTAGAAGTGTAAGAGATAGGAAGCCTACTAAAACCTTAGGTGATCTATATGAGCAGAAAAGTTCTTAGTCAAGTAAATCAAAGTCGAAGCTAAGTCATAGAAACAGAGAGTCACAATCACTGAATTCCCAGATGAGAGAGTTTACAGATCCAGAAACCCTTGAATAAAGGGGAGGGCACCTTCCTTCAAGGAAGGACCTGGTACACTCCTGAAAATTATACTGTTAATCTTTCTCTCAGCTTTACCCAAAAGGACCTATGGCCTTTTACCAAAGTAACTGTATACTGGGGAAAAGGAAATAATCAGACCTTTTGGGGACTACTGGATTCTGGCTCCGAACTGACATTGATTCCAGGAGAACCAAAATGTCACTGTGGCCCTCTAGTCAGATCAGGAACTTATGGAGGTCAGGTGGTCAACAGAGTTTTAGCTCAGATCTATCTCACAATGGGTCCCCAAACACATCTTGTGGTTATTTCCCCAGTTCCAGAATGTATAATTGGAATAGACATACTTAGCAAGTGGTAGAATCCCCACTTTGGTTATCTAATCTGTGGAGTGAGGGTTATTATGATGTGAAAGACCACATGGAAGCCCTTAAAACTGCTTCTACCTAGGAAAGCAGTATATCTAAAGCAATACCACATTCCTGGAAGGATTGCAGAGATTTGTGCCACCATCAAGGAATTGAAAGACATAGCGGTGGTAATTCCACCCCATCCCTGTTCAACTCTCCTATTTGGCTTGTGCAGAAGACAGATGGATTTTGGAGAATGACAATGGATTATGATAAACTTAATCAGGTGGTGACTCCAATTGTAGCTGCTATGCCAAACATAGTTTCATTGCTTGAGCAAATTAAAATATCCCCTGGTACCTGATATGAAGCTATTGATCTATCAAATGCCTTTTTCTATATCCTTGTACATAAAAATCCACCAGAAGAATTTTGCTTTCATCTGAGAAGGCCAACAATACACTTTCACTGTCTTACCTCAGAGGTATGTGGACTCTCTAGCCATGTGTCATAATTTAGTTCTCAGTGACCTTGATCAACTTTCCCTTCCACAAGATATTACACTATTCCATTACACTGGTGACATTATGTTGATTGGACCTAGCAAGCAAGAGGTAGCAACTACTCTGGCTTGTTGGTAAGAGAGTTGCATGTCAGAGAATGGACAATAAATCTGATTACAATTCAGGTGACTTCTACCTCAGTGAAATTTCTAGGGGTCTTGTGATGTGGGGCATGTTGAGAATTCCTTTCTAAGATGAAGGATAAGTTGTTGCATCTGGTCCCTCCTACAACCAAGAAAGAGTCACAACACCTAGTGGGCTTCTTTGTATTATAGAGATAACATATTCCTATTTGGGTGTATTTCTCTGGCCTATCTACCGAGTGACCCAAGAAGCTGTTACCTTTTCGTGGGGCCCAGAACAAGAGAAGTCTCTGCAACAGGTCCTGGCTGCTGTGCAAACTGCTCTGCCATTTGGACCATATGATTCTGCATATTCAATGGTGCTTAAAGCAGGTAGGGATACTCTTTAAAGTCTTTGGGAGGCCTGTCTGGGTGAATTATAATACAAACCTTTAGGATTTTGGAACAAGATCCTGCCATCATCTGTAGATAGCTACTTTCCTTTTGAGAGTTTTTGGCCTGCTACTGGGCCTTAACAGACACTAAATGCTTCACCGTGGGCCACCAAGTTACCATGTGCCCTAAGCTTTCAATTATGAACTGAGTGTTGTCTGACACACCAAGCCATAAAGTTGGGCATGCACAGCAATACACCATTATCAAGTGGAAGTGGTATATACAGGATTGGGCTGAAGCGGGCTTTGGAGGCACAAGTAAGTGACATGGAGAAGTGATCCAAATGCCCATGGTCTCCATTCCTCTTTTTTTTTTTTAATCCATTCCTCTTAAACTACAGTAAGTCCCCTGCATATGAAACTTCAAGTTGCGAACTTTCAAAGATACAAATGTGCGTTAGCATGTCCAATCATGTAAGTTAGTTCATGTGTCTGGCGTACATTGTCACGTGTGTGCATCCTCTACAAGTGGTTGTGCTTTTGTATACTTTACTATACATTACTGCATAGAGTACAGTAGTACTGTATCTTTATTTCAAGCCCAGGAAAGAGCTACTACCCAGACATCACTGGATCATTTTTTCAAGAGGGTAGATGGAATTGAATCCAACAAGGAACCAGAACCTGTGCCATCAACTTCAGGCGTGAGTGAAATTGTAGCTTGCCTTCTGTCTCCTATTGCTGATGATCCTTCTGCTCTTCCATCTCGCACCTCCTCTCCCTCCTCCAGTCAGTAACTCTTCTTGCTTATTCACTTGATACCAGCCCCTGTATTCCAGCTGTTGTATTGTACTACTGTACTTTTCAAGGTACTGTAGTGTAAGATTAGAAATGTTTTCTTTGTATTTTGTGTTTATTTTTTATATATTATTTGTGTGAAAAGTATTATAAACCTATAAGTACTATATAGCCAATTGTGTTAGTTAGATACCTAGGCTAACTTTGTTGAACTTACAAACAAACTGGACTTACAAATGCGCTGTTGGAATGAAACTCATTCATATGTAGGGAACTTACTGTAGAGGATTTATTTTTTGAATTTTGACTAGTTCTTTTCTTTAGTTGGGGACAAATTATAAAGCATCACTCAAAAAGTTAGTAGTCGGGCTTCCCTGGTGGCGCAGTGGTTGAAAGTCCACGTGCCAATGCAGGGGACGCGGGTTTGTGCCCCAGTCCGGGAAGATCCCACATGCCGCGGAGCGGCTGGGCCCGTGAGCCATGGCCGCTGAGCCTGCGCGTCCGGAGCCTGTGCTCCGGGAGAGGCCATGGCAGTGAGAGGCCCACATACCGCAAAAAAAAAAAAAAAAAAAAAAAAGGTTAATAGTCATAATTTAAGGATTTCTCCCTTAAAAATTGTCCACTTATTTAACTATCAGACGTTAACAACAAATATGAACAGAACAAGTCATACTAAAGTTGCATTCATATCTGACTGAGAACCTTCATTATAAAAAAAAAGTATATAATTTTCTACTTTCAGCAAAAAATTTAAAGAAGTAATTTTGTTTTACATTTTAGGGAATATCTGAGGGGTAGGACATATATAGTTCAATCTCTGTATATGCAATGAATCTGTAGAATGGCATCCCACAAAACATAGTGATAATCTAAGAGCCTACTACAGAATTTTTAGTCTTCAGAGAAATATTGTTGATTTCAGCATTCTTATTTACTAATGTAAGACAAAATTTCACCTTAAGTTTTGGGGAATTCTGATTAATCAGGCATTATAAGCCATAATTCCTAATTCCCCCAGCTCTCTGATTAAAATGAAAATTCACTGTGATTAATTTTATATACATTAAAGTCCATATTGCTCATTCAGTTTATTGTTTCACATTTTTAAATAGTATAGCTGAAGTCAAATTACCTAGTCCCCAAATATCACCTCTTTCTTAAAAGTGCATCACAAAAACTCCCTACAAAAGTGGCTGATGTCAATTTCTTATTCTGAGTAAACTTGCTTTCTACCTGAGCTAACAACATCAAAGTACACTTTGTCCTTTGAAATTCTTATGAATTTGCTAGTAGTTTTATTTTTCTGAAAATAGCTCTTTCCAGCATGATGCAGCACAAATAATGAATGGAGTGAGTGTCAGAAAAACGTTATTCTAATTCTGGCTCCATCATTAACTCTGTGAACTTAGGCAAATCATATAACTTATTTAGACTTTAAAAAAAACTATATAATGAACATATTCCTCCTAGCTCTAAAATCCTGTGACTATAATGTTTACTTCTACTCCATTAATTTAGCCATTTCAGTTTTCAATATCCATCCAGTGAAGATGCAAGTCTCTTATTTCTGTTACATCCTTTAAGATAACAAATACTCATCCAACATATCCCTACCCTACTCAATAGTGCTCTCAATTCTCCTGCATTTTTCCTTTTCTCTCTTCTAGGGTGCTTTGTGGAGACACTGACGCTTGTAGGAAAATTCCACTTTTTTCTAAAACCTCTATGTCAGCCTAACAAAATCTCATTCTTACAAGAGGACATCAACTTCTCCAGTTTTCCTCACTGGAGATTTCACCTGCAAACTCCAATGCATGTGGCTTCGCCAGTGCCCAGCTTCTGCAGCATAAGGGCAGTTTCTCCAGTGTTTGGCTCCTGTAGCATGTGTAGCCTCCCAAGTACTTAGCTCCTTCAGCAGAGATGGCTTCTCTATTGCTCAGTTCCCATAGCTTCCCTTGAGCACTTCCCCCTTGGGCATTTTTCTAGCTGATACCTCCACATGATCAGCAGTCGTAGGAACTCCAGAGGGTGGATTCTGGTAAATCTTGGAAGGCAAATTTCCAGCAAGTTTTACAATCATAACACCACAGTGACTTCTCTGTCATGGTAGTGCCCACTCCAATAAGGTCTGGATCTCAGCCCTGGGCAGGGGGTGGGGTGGGGATGATTTACTTTGGGTGCTCTGTCACGGCCCTAGGAGTGGTAGCTATTCCTTGTTTCTGCTATTCTTACATTCTTTTAAGGTTTTACTTCTTACTAGCTAATAGTCTCTTATTTTGATTCACTGTTACAGTTAATAATTCTTTTTTTTTACGTTTTTATTGGAGTATAATTGCTTTACAATTGTGTGTTAGTTTCTGCTTTATAACAAAGTGAATTATACATATACATATGTTCCCATATCTCTTCCCTCTTGCGTCTCCCTCCCTACAACACTCCCTATCCCACCCCTCTAGGTGGTCAAAAACCACGGAGCTGGGCTTCCCTGGTGGCGCAGTGGTTGAGAGTCCGCCTGCCCATTCAGGGGACACGGATTCGTGCCCCGGTCCGGGAAGATCCCACATGCCGCGGGGCGGCTGGGCCCGTGAGCCATGGCCGCTGAGCCTGCGCGTCCGGAGCCTGTGCTCCGCAACGGGAGAGGCCACAACAGTGAGAGGCCCGCGTACCGCAAAAAAAAAAACCCAAAAAACCACGGAGCTGATCTCCCTGTGCTACGCGGCTTCTTCCCACTAGCAATCAGTTTTACGTATGGTAGTGTGTATATGTCCATGCCACTCTCTCGCTTTGTCACAGCTTACCCTTCCCCCTCGCCGTTTCCACAAGTCCATTCTGTAGTAGGCCTATGTCTTTATTGCTGTCTTATCCCTAGTTTCTTCATGACATTTTTTTCTTAAATTCCATATATATGTGTTAGCATATGGTATTTGTCTTTCTCTTTCTGACTTACTTCACTCCATATGACAGACTCTAGGTCCATCCACCTCATTCCAAATAGCTCAATTCCATTTCTTTAATGGCTGAGTAATATTCCATTGTACATATGTGCCACATCTTTATCCATTCATCCGATGATGGACACTTAGGTTGTTTCCATCTCCAGCCTATTGTAAATAGAGCAGCAATGAACATTTTGGTACATGACTCTTTTTGAAATATGGTTTTCTCAGGGTATATGCTCAGTAGTGGGATTGCTGGGTCATATGGTAGTTCTATTTGTAGTTTTTTAAGGAACCTCATACTGTTCTCCATAGTGGCTGTATGAACTTATATTCCCACCAGCAGTGCAAGAGTGTTCCCTTTTGTCCACACCCTCTCCAGCATTTATTGTTTCTAGATTTTTTGATGATGGCCATTCTGACTGGTGTGAGATGATATCTCATTGTAGTTTTGATTTGCATTTCTCTAATGATTAATGATGTTGAGCATTCTTTCATGTGTTTGTTGGCAGTCTGTATATCTTCTTTGGAGAAATGTCTATTTAAGTCTTCTGCCCATTTTTGGATTGGGTTGTTTGCTTTTAGGTTATTAAGCTTCAAAAGCTGCTTATAAATTTTGGAGGTTAATCCTTTGTCAGTTGCTTCATTAGCAAATATATTCTCCCATACTGAGGGTTGTCTTTTGGTCTTGTTTATGGTTTCCTTTGCTGGGCAAAAGCTTTGAAGTTTCATTAGGTCCCATTTGTTTATTTTAGTTTTTATTTCCATTTCACTAGGACGTGGGCCAAAAAGGATTTTGCTGTGATTTATTCCATAGAGTGTTCTGTCTATGTTTTCCTCTATGGGTTTCATAGTTTCTGGCCTTACATTTAGGGCTTTAATCCATTTTGAGGTTATTTTTGTGTATGGTGTTAATGAGTGATCTAATCTCATACTTTTATATGTACCTGTCCAGTTTACCTAGCACCACTTATTGAAGAGGTTGTCCTTTCTCCACTGTACATTCCTGCCTCCTTTATCAAAGATAAGGTGACCATATGTGCGTGGGTTTATCTCTGGGCTTTCTATCCTGTTCCATTGATCTATCTTTCTGTTTTTGTGCCAGTACCATACTGTCTTCATTACTGTAGCTTTGTAGTATAGTCTGAAGTCAGGGAGCCTGATTCCTCCAGCTCCAATTTTTGTTCTCAAGATTGCTTTGGCTATTCGAGGTCTTTTGTGTTTCCATACAAATTGTGACATTTTTTGTTCTAGTTCTGTGAAAAATGCCAGTGGTAGTTTGATAGGAATTGCATTGAATCTGTAGATGGCTCTGGGTAGTAGAGTCATTTTCACAATGTTGATTCTTCCAATCCAAGAACATGGTATATCTCTCCATCTATTTGTATCATCTTTAATTTCTTTCATCAGTGTCTTATAATTTTCTGCATACAGGTCTTTTGTCTCCTTAGGTAGGTTTATTCCTAGATATTTTATTGTTTTTCTTGCAATGGTAAGTGGGGGTGTTTTCTTGATTTCACTTTCAGATTTTTCATCATTAGTGTATAGGAATGCCATAGATTTCTGTGCATTAATTTTGTATCCTGTTACTTTACCAAATTCATTGATTAGCTCTAGTAGTGTTCTGGTAGCATCTTTAGGATTCTCTATGTATAGGATCATGTCATCTGCAAACAGTGACACCTTTACTTCTTCTTTTCCAATTTGGAATCCTTTTATTTCCTTCTCTTCCCTGATTGCTATGGCTAAAACTTCCAAAACTATGTTGAATAAGAGTGGTGAGAGTGGGCAATCTTGTCTTGTTCCTTATCTTAGTGGAAATGCTTTCAGTTTTTCACCATTGAGGACGATGTTGGCTGTGGGTTTGTCATATATGGCCTTTATTTTGTTGAGGAAAGTTCCCTCTATGCCTACTTTCTGCAGGGTTTTTATCATAAATGGGTGTTGAATTTTGTCAAAAGCTTTCTCTGCATCTATTGAGTTGATCATATGGTTTTTCTCCTTCAATTTGTTAATATGGTGTATCACGTTGATTGATTTGCATATATCAAAGAAACCTTGCATTCCTGGAATAAACCCCACTTGATCATGGTGTATGATCCTTTCAATGTGCTGTTGGATTCTGTTTGCTAGTAGTTTGTTGAGGAAATTTGCATCTATGTTCATCAGTGATATTGGCCTGTAGTTTTCTTTCTTTGCTACATCCTTTTCTGGTTTTGGTATAAAGGTGATGGTGGCTTCATAGAATGAGCTTGGGAGTGTTCCTCCCTCTGCTATATTTTGGAAGAGTTTGAGCAGGATAGGTGTTAGTTCTTCTCTAAATGTTTGATAGAATTCGCCTGTGAAGCATCTGGTTCTGAGCTTTTGTTTGTTGGAAGATTTTTAATCACAGTTTCAATTTCAGTGCTTGTGATTTGTCTGTTCATATTTTCTATTTCTTTCTGATTCAGTCTTGGCAGGTTGTGCATTTTGAAGTGTTTGTCTATTTCTTCTAGGTTGTCCATTTTTTTGACCTAGAGTTGCTTGTAGTAATCTCTCATGATCTTTTGTATTTCTGCAGTGTCACTTGTTACTTCTCCTTTTTCATTTCTAATTCTATTGATTTGAATCTTCCCCCTTTTTTTCTTGATGAGTATAGCTAGTGTTTGATCAATTTTGTTTATCCTCTGAAAGGACCAGCTTTTACTTTTATTGATCTTTGCTATCGTTTCCTTCATTTCTTTTTCATTTATTTCTGATCTGATTTTTATGATTTCTTTCCTTCTGCTAGCTTTAGTTTTTTGTTCTTCTTTCTCTAATTGATTTAGGTGCAAGGTTAGGTTGTTTATTTGAAATGTTTCCTGTTTCTTAACGTAGGATTTTATTGCTATAAGCTTCCCTCTTAGAACTGCTTTTGCTGCATTCCATAGCTTTTGGATCGTTGTGTCTCCATTGTCATTTGTTTCTAGGTATTTTTTGATTTCCTCTTTGATTTCTTCAGTGATCACTTCGTTATTAAGTAGTGTATTGTTTAGCCTCCATGTGTTTGTATTTTTTACATATATTTTCCTGTAATTGATATCTAGTCTCATAGCGTTGTGGTCAGAAAAGATACTTGATACAATTTCCATTTTCTTAAATTTACCAAGGCTTGATTTGTGACCCAAGGTATGATCTATCCTGGAGAATGTCCCATGAGCACTTTAGAAGAATATGTATTCTGTTTTTTTTGGATGAAATGTCCTATAAATATCAATTAAGTCCATCTTGTTTAATGTATCATTCAAAGCTTGTGTTTCCTCATTTAGTTTCATTTTGGATGATCTGTCCATGGGTGAAAGTGGGGTGTTAAAGTCCCCTACTATGAATGTGTTACTGTCGATATCCCCTGTTATGGCTGTTAGTATTTGCCTTATGTATTGAGCGGCTCCTATGTTGGGTGCACAAATATTTACAATTGTTATATCCTCTTCTTGGATCGATCTCTTTATCGCTATGTAGTGTCCTTCTTTGTCTCTTGTAATAGACTTTATTTTAAAGTGTATTTTGTCTGATATGAGAATTGCTACTCCAGCTTTCTTTTGATTTCCATTTGCATGTAATATCTATTTCCATCCTGTTACTTTCAGTCTGTATGTGTCTCTTGGTCTGAAGTGGGTCTCTTGTAGACAGCATATATATGGGTCTTGTTTTTGTATCCATTCAGCCAATCTGTGTCTTTGGTGGCAGCATTTAGTCCATTTACATTTAAGGTAATTACCAATATCTATGTTCTTATTCCCATTTTCTTAATTGTTTTGGGTCGTTATTGTAGGTCTTTTCCTTCTCTTGTGTTTCTTGCCTAGAGAAGTTCCTTTAGCAGTTGTAAAGCTGGTTTGGTGGTGCTGACTCTCTCAGCTTTTGCTTGTCTGTAACTGTTTTTATTTCTCCATCAAATCTGAATGAGTTCCTTGCTGGGTAGAGTAATCTTGGTTGCAGGTTTTCCTCCTTCATTACTTTAAATATGTCCTACCAGTCCCTTCTGGCTTGCAGAGTTTCTCCTGAAAAATCAGCTGTTAACCTTATGGGGATTCCCTTGAGTGTTATTTGTTGTTTTTCCCTTGCTGCTTTTAATATGTTTTCTTTGTATTTAATTTTTGACAGTTCAATTAATATCTGTCTTTTTCTCCTTGGATTTATCCTGTATGGGACTCCCTGTGCTTCCTGGTCTTGATTAACTATTTCCTTTCCCATATTAGGGAAGTTTTCAACTATAATCTCTTCAAATATTTTCTCAGTCCCTTTCTTTTTCTCTTCTTCTTCTGGAACCCCTATAATTCGAGTGTTGGTGCATTTAATGTTGTCCCAGGGGTCTCTGAGACTGTCCTCAGTTCTTTACATTCTTTTTTCTTTATTTTGCTCTGCAGTAGTTTTTTTCCACTCTTTTATCTTCCAGGTCACTTATCCGTTCTTCTGCCTCAGTTATTCTGTTATTGATCCCATCTAGAGTACTTTTAATTTCATTTCTTGTGTTGCTCATCGTTGCTTGTTTCATCTTCAGTTCTTCTAGGTCCTTGTTAAATGTTGCTTGCATTTCTCTATTCTATTTCCAAGATTTTCCATCATCTTTACTATCATTGTTCTGAATTCTTTTTCAGGTAGACTGCCTATTTCCTCTTCATTTGTTAGGTGTGGTGGGTTTTTATCTTGCTCCTTCATCTGCTGTGTGTATTTCTGTCTTATTTTGCTTATCTTACTGTGTTTGGTGTCTCCTATTTTGCAGGCTGCAGGTTCTTAGTTCCCGTTATTTTTGGTGTCTATCCCCAGTGGCTAAACTTGGTTCGGTGGGTTGTGTGGTGGAGGGGACTAGTGCCTGTGTTCTGGTGGATGAGGCTGGATCTTGTCTTTCTCGTGGGCAGGTCCACGTCTGGTGGTGTGTTTTGGGTTGTCTGTGGACTTAATATGATTTAAGGCAGCCTCTCTACTATTGGGTGGGTTTGTGTTCCCATCTTGCTAGTTGTTTGGCATAGGGTGTCTAGCACTGTAGCTTGCTGTTTGTTGAGTGAAGCTGGGTGCTTTTGTTGAGATGGAGATCTCTGGGAGATTTTTGCCATTTGATATTATGTGGAGCTGGGAGTTCTCTTGTGGACCAGTGTCCTGAAGTTGGCTCTCCCACCTCAGAGGCACAGCACTGACTCCTGGCTGCAGCACTCAGAGCCTTTCATCCACATGGCTCAGAATAAAAGGGAGAAAAAGTAGAAAGAAAGAAAGCAGGAAAGAAAGAAAGAAAAGAGGGAGGGAGGGAGGGAGGGAGGAAAGAAGGAAAGAAGGAAGGAAAGAAGGAAAGAAAGAAAGAAGATAAAATAAAATAAGATAAAATAAAGTTATTAAAATAAAAAATAATTATTAAGAAAAAATTCTTTTTTAAAACAAAAACAAAAAACGGACAGATAGAACCCTAGGACAAATGGTGAAAGCAAAGCTATACAGACAAAATCTCACACAGAAGCATACACATACACACTCACAAAAAGAGGAAAAGGGGAAAAAATCATAAATCTTGCTCTCAAAGTCCACCTCCTCAATTTGGGATGATTCGTTGTCTATTCATGTATTCCACAGATGCAGGGTATATCAAGCTGATTGTGGAGATTTAGTCCACTGCATCTGATGCTGCTGGGAGGGATTTCCCTTTCTCTTCTTTGTTCTCACAGCTCCAGGGGCTCAGATTTGGATTTGGCCCTGCCTCTGCAAGTAGGTCGCAGGAGGGCGTCTGTTCTTTGCTCAGACAGGACGGGGTTAAAGGAGCAGCTGCTTCGGGGACTCTGGCTCACTCTGACCGGGGGGGAGGGAGGGGTACGGAATGCAGGGCGAGCCTGTGGCGGCAGAGGCCGGCGTTACTTTGCACAGCCTGAGGCACACCGTGCGTTCTCCCCGGGGAGTTGTCTCTGTATTCCGGGACCCTGGCAATGGCGGGCTGCAGAGGCTCCCTGGAAGGGGTGTGTGGATAGTGACCTGTGCTCGTACACAGGCTTTTTGGTGGCGGTAGCAGCAGCCTTAGCGTCTCATGCCCGTCTCTGGCGTCTGTGCTTTTAGCCGCAGCTCGCACCCGTCTCTGGAGTTCCTTTAAGCAGTGCTCTTAATCCCTTCTCCTCGCGCACCAGGAAACAAACGGAGAAGAAAAAGTCTCTTGGCACTTCGTCAGGTGCAGACTTTTCCCCGGACTCCCTCCCAGCTAGCCGTGGTACACTAACCCCTTGCAGGCTGTGTTCACGCCGCCAACCCCAGTCCCCTCTCTGTGCTCCGACTGAAGCCCGAGCCTCAGCTCCCAGACCGTGCCCAACCCGGCGGGTGAGCAGGCAAACCTCTCGGGCTGGTGAGTGCTGTTCCGCACCAATCCTCTGTGCTAGAATCTCTCCACTTTGCTCCCGCACCCTTGTTGCTGCGCACTCCTCCGCGGCTCCGAAGCTTTCCCCTTCCGCCACCCGCAGTCTCCACCTGCGAAGGGGCTTCTTAGTGTGTGGAAACCTTTCCTCCTTCACAGCTCCCTCCCACTGGTGCAGGTCCCATCCCTATCCTTTTGTCTCTATTTATTCTTTTTTCTTTTGCTCTACCCAGGTACGTGGGGAGTTTCTTGCCTTTTGGGAGGTCTGAGGTCTTCTGCCAGCCTTCAGTAGGTGTTCTGTAGGAGTTATTCCACGTGTAGATGTATTTCTGGTGTATCTGTGGGGAGGAAGGTGATCTCCACGTCTTACTCTTCAGCCATCTTCCCTTCTCCCCTATAGTTAATAATTCTTTACCTTAAACTTTCCCTATTCAAATTACTGTGTGGGCCCGGACTGATACATATGATTCTATTTCTTTGTAGCTTAATTCAGTCCTTAATTGTTTGCAATCAGGCTTCTATCCCAACTGCTACTGAAAATTCATGAAATCCAACCACCTTTCTCCATCCTGTTTTTTTGTTGCTTATGGCAGAAACTTCTTGAAACTCTTACCTAGGCTTCCATGATATTATATTAGTCCAATTGTCTTCCGAAATTTCATTTTTTCCTTCTGTATTTTCTTTATTTCCTCAATTTCTGCTCATACTTCTTAACTGTCAGTACCAAAGTCTGACTAGCCTTTGGCTACTTTCTGTTTATTTCTCTTCTTTCAATAACTCATATTCTCATGGTTTCAGCTCACATCTCTGATATAATTAATTCCAATCTATGTTTGTAGTCCTCTCATTTCTCCTAACTTTAATTCTATATTATTCGTTCTTTTATTCAACAGATATTTACTGAGTTCCAACTATGTGACCGACATTGGTAGATACTGGACATACAAAAGTGAACAAGGCACATTTCCTGCACACAGCAGGTTTATTGACTGGTGGTGAGCAATAACATTAAACAGAATATTATTGTCCAGTGTGATAAGTGCCTCAATTGAAGTAAAGAGTACTATGGGAGCAGAAAAGAACACTCAATCTAATCTTGGAGGAGGTCAGGGAGGACTTCCCAGAGGAAAGATGTAATCAGAGACCTGAAGGATGAGCAGGAGTTAACCAAGTGAGGGGCCTTGAAAGGGAGGAAGAAGTTAGAAAGACAATTTCAGGAAAGAGAACAGTATGTGCAAAAGCCTAAGTGTCATAGAGAGCATAGAGTTTTTGGGAGACTTCAGTTAGTTTAGATCATAGAATTGTAGATCAATTAGCCAGACAAAATTTAAGGGGAGAGTGACTAAAATGAAGCAGAGGTCAGAAATTCAAACTGTCTACTTCTTAGACATTTTTTTTGTGATGTTCTGCAAACATCAAACTCACTACGTACAGGTAATAAAAAACACATTTCAACATCTTTTGTTTTCCTTAAAAGTTCATCCTTTCAACTTCTAACCTCTGATTTTTCTGTTTCTCTACAGAAATCATACCCTTTTATGCCAATTTTTCTACTACCAAGATCATTGTTATTCCTTTGCCTTTGACTATATTGCCTCCACTCTGAAACTTCCACTTTCATCCTCTCTAGTCACACAATTTTATTATTTATTTATTGTCTCCCTCTTTAAAGGAAACGTTCCTGACCTATTTTCAGTACAAAATCATACTTATGTAGTATTTTCCCTCCTATATCATTAATTATTTATTTCATGTAACCATATATTGTTGTACCTTGTTCACTGATTGTTTTATTCACATATTTCTGGGTGCTGTTCTGAACACAAGAGACCCAAGAGTGAACAAGATAGACAGGACTCCCTAACTCCCTAACTATCCCCTCCTCTCACCTTTCCCCGTGGTAATCATAAGGTCATTATCTAAGTCTGTGAGTCTGTTTCTGTTTTGTAAATAAGTTCATTTGTATAATTTCTTTTTAGATTCCACATGTAAGATATATCACACTATATTTCTCTTTCTATGTCTGACTTACTTCACTTAGTATGACAATCTCTAGATCCATCCATGTTGCTGCAAATGGCATTATTTCATTATTTTTAATGGCTGATGGGAAGGGAGCTTGGGGGAGAATGGATATATGTATACGTATGGCTGAGTCACTTTGCTGAATGAACCAGAAACTATTACAACATTGTTAATCAGCTATACTCCAATATAAAATAAAAAGTTAAAAAAAAAGATATACAGGACTCTTGCCCTCATGGAGCTTATAATATACTAGAGTTTTCTGAATGCATGTCCTACCTTTTCAGCTATACTGTAAGCTCCTTGAAGTCAAGGGCTATGATCTAAAGTTTGTAATATATGTGTCTGAGCTCAGAATAATAGAAATGAAAAAAAAATGAACAGGTGAAAGGCTTAAGCGTAGTAACATTCTTAAAAATATCCCTAGGTAGTGTGGACACATTTTCTAGAAAATGGGACATTTATCTAGGGCATAACATATTCTAATTTTTAAATACTTTACAGTATTTCACTCATTTTTTTCAAGTGCATATCACAGCAAATATCTTGAACATTTATCAATTAAACATATATTCACCTATTTATTTCTGATAAATTCTAACTTCATTACGTTAATCCAACCTCATCACTATTGACATTTTGGGCCAGATAATTGTTTGTTGTGTGTTTGTACAATGTCTGTGCATTGTAGAATGTTTAACAGCATCTCTGGCCTCTTCTCACTAGATGTGTGTAGCACCCCTCCTACCCTAGTTGTGACAACCAACAATGTCTCCAGATATTGCCAAATGTCCCCTGGGGAGCAAAATCACCCTGATTCAGAGACACTGCAACCTTTTTCTGAGATTCGTGGTAAACAGTTGCATGGTGACCTTCAGTCCAATATTCAAAATAAGATCTCTGTATTTGCATTTTAGCAGCGGTCTAAGGATTCCCCACACACAAATCACAGTTGCTTTTTATACGGGGTATATTATACTCAAGAAATGTTCATATTTTTAGAAATGAATGTGGAATTTACTCATTCTTTGGCATTCCTTATCTTTCAGGTAAAAACTAACGTTTATTAGCTATACATTGTGATAAATGTTCTACATGTATTATCTCACTTTAATTCCTATAACAACTCTGAGAAGTTGGTATTATATCAGCAGATGAGAAAACTGAGGTTCAGGAAAATAAAGAAATTTTAAAAAATTTTATTGAAGTTAATTTACAATGTTGTGTTAATTTTTGCTGTACAGAAAAGTGGCTGAGTTACACACACACACACACACACACACACACACACACACACACACACACATATTTATTTATTTTTTAATATTCTTTTCCATTATGGTTTATCCCAGGGTATTGAATACATTTCCCTGTGCTATACAGTAGGATCTTGTTGTTCATCCATTCTATATGTAATAGTTTGCATCTACTAAACCCAAACTCCCAGTGCATTCCTCCCCCACCCCCCTCCCCCTTGGCAACCACAAGTCTGTTCTCTATGTCTGTGAGTCTGTTTCTGCTTTGTAAATAGGTTCATTTGTGCTATATTTTAGATTCCACATACAAGTGATAACATATGATATTTGTCTGTCTTTTTCTGACTTACTTCACTTAGTATGATAATCTATAGTTGCATCCATGTTGCTGCAGATGATATTATTTTGTTCTTTTTATGTCTGAGTAGTATTCCATTGTACATACGTACCACACCTTCTTTATCCATTCATATGTCCGTGGATACCTAGGTTGTTTCCATGTCTTGCTAGTGTGAATAGTGCTGCTATAAGCATAGGGGTGCATGTGTCTTTTTGAATTATAGTGTTTTTTTTTAACATCTTTATTGGGGTATAATTGCTTTACAATGATGTGTTAGTTTCTGCTTTATAACAAAGTGAATCAGTCATACATAAACTTATGTTCCCATATGTCTCCCCTCTTACGTCTCCCTCCCTCCCACCCTCCCTATCCCACCCCTCCAGGCTGTCACAAAGCACCGAGCCAATATCCCTGTGCCATGCGGCTGCTTCCCACTAGCTATCTACCTTACTACATTTGTTAGTGTGTATATGTCCATGACTCTCTGTCGCCCTGTCACAGCTCACCCTTCCCCCTCCCCATAACCTCAAGTCCATTCTCTAGGAGGTCTGCATCTTTATTCCTGCCTTACCCCTAGGTTCTTCATGACATTTTTTTTTCTTAAATTCCATATATATGTGTTAGCATACGGTATTTGTCTTTTTCTTTCTGACTTACTTCACTCTGTATGACAGACTCTAGGTCTATCCACCTCATTACAAATAGCTCAATTTCGTTTCTTTTTATGGCTGAGTAATATTCCATTGTATATATGTGCCACATCTTCTTTATCCATTCATCCAATGATGGGCACTTAGGTTGTTTCCATCTCCAGCCTATTGTAAATAGAGCAGCAATGAACATTTTGGTACATGACTCTTTTTGAATTTTGGTTTTCTCAGGGTATATGCCCAGTAGTGGGATTGCTGGGTCATATGGTAGTTCTATTTGTAGTTTTTTAAGGAACCTCCATACTGTTCTCCATAGTGGCTGAACCAATTCACATTCCCACCAGCAGTGCAAGAGTGTTCCCTTTTCTCCACACCCTCTCCAGCATTTATTGTTTCTAGATTTTTTGATGATGGCCATTCTGACTGGTGTGAGATGATATCTCATTGTAGTTTTGATTTGCATTTCTCTAATGATTAATGATGTTGAGCATTCTTTCATGTGTTTGTTGGCAGTCTGTATATCTTCTTTGGAGAAATGTCTATTTAGGTCTTCTGCCCATTTTTGGATTGGGTTGTTTGTTTTTTTGTTATTGAGCTGCATGAGCTGCTTGTAAATTTTGGAGATTAATCCTTTGTCGGTTGCTTCATTTGCAAATATTTTCTCCCATTCTGAGGGTTGTCTTTTGGTCTTGTTTATGGTTTCCTTTGCTGTGCAAAAGCTTTGAAGTTTCATTAGGTCCCATTTGTTTATTTTTGTTTTTATTTCCATTACTGTAGGAGGTGGGTCAGAAAGGATCTTGCTGTGATTGATGTCATAGAGTGTTCTGCCTATGTTTTCCTCTAAGAGTTTGATAGTTTCTGGCCTTACATTTAGGTCTTTAATCCACTTTGAGATTATTTTTGTGTATGGTGTTAGGGAGTGATCTAGTCTCATACTTTTACATGTACCTGTCCAGTTTTCCCAGCACCACTTATTGAAGAGGCTGTCCTTTCTCCACTGTACATTCCTGCCACCTTTATCAAAGATAAGGTGTCCATATGTGCATGGGTTTATCTCTGGGCTTTCTATCCTGTTCCATTGATCTATCTTTCTGTTTTTGTGCCAGTACCATACCGTCTTGATAACTGTAGCTTTGTAGTATAGTCTGAAGTCAGGGAGCCTGATTCCTCCAGTTCCTTTTTTCGTTCTCAAGATTGCTTTGGCTATTCGGGGTCTTTTGTGTTTCCATACAAATTGCAAAATTTTTTGTTCTAGTTCTGTGAAAAATGTCAGTGGTAGTTTGATAGGGATTGCATTGAATCTATAGATTGCTTTGGGTAGTAGAGTCATTTTCACAATGTTGATTCTTCCAATCCAAGAACATGGTATATCTCTCCATCTATTTGTATCATCTTTAATTTCTTTCATCAGTGTCTTATAATTTTCTGCATACAGGTCTTTTGTCTCCTTAGGTAGGTTTATTCCTAGATATTTTATTCTTTCTGTTGCAATGGTAAATAGGAGTGTTTTTTTGATTTCACTTTCAGATTGTTCATCATTAGTATATAGGAATGCCAGAGATTTCTGTGCATTAATTTTGTATCCTGCCACTTTACCAAATTCATTGATTAGCTCTAGTAGTTTTCTGTTAGCATCTTTAGGATTCTCTATGTATAGGATCATGTCATCTGCAAACAGTGACAGATATACTTCTTCTTTTCCGATTTGGATTCCTTTTATTTCCTTTTCTTCTCTGATTGCTGTGGCTAAAACTTCCAAAACTATGTTGAATAAGAGTGGTGAGAGTGGGCAACCTTGTCTTGTTCCTGATCTTAGTGGAAATGCTTTCAGTTTTTCACCATTGAGGATGATGTTTGCTGTGGGCTTGTCATATATGGCCTTTATTATGTTGAGGAAAGTTCCCTCTATGCCTACTTTCTGCAGGGTTTTTATCATAAATGGGTGTTGAATTTTGTCAAAAGCTTTCTCTGCATCTATTGAGATGATCATATGGTTTTTCTCCTTCAATTTGTTAATATGGTTTATCACATTGATAGATTTGCGTATATTGAAGAATCCTTGCATTCCTGGAATAAACCCCACTTGATCATGGTGTATGATCCTTTTAATGTGCTGTTGGATTCTGTTTGCTAGTGTTTAGTTGAGGATTTTTGCATCTATGTCCATCAGTGATATTGGCCTGTAGTTTTCTTTCTTTGTGACATCCTTGTCTGGTTTTGGTATCAAGGTGATGGTGGCCTCATAGAAGGAGTTTGGGAGTGTTCCTCCCTCTGCTATATTTTGGAAGAGTTTGAGAGGATAGGTGTTAGCTCTTCTCTAAATGTTTGATAGAATTCGCCTGTGAAGCCATCTGGTTCTGGGCTTTTGTTTGTTGGAAGATTTTAATCTCAGTTTCAATTTCAGTGCTTGTGATTGGTCTGTTCATATTTTCTATTTCTTCCTGATTCAGTCTTGGCAGGTTGTGCATTTCTAAGAATTTGTCCATTTCTTCCAGATTCTCCATTTTATTGGCATAGAGATGCTTGTAGTAATCTCTCATGATCTCTTTTATTTCTGCAGTGTCAGTTGTTACCTCTCCTTTTTCATTTCTAATTCTATTGATTTGAGTCTTCTCCCTTTTTTTCTTGATGAGTCTGGCTAGTGGTTTATCTATTTTGTTTATCTTCTCAAAGAACCAGCTTTTAGTTTTATTGATCTTTGCTATTGTTTCCTTCATTTCTTTTTCATTTATTTCTGATCTGATTTTTATGATTTCTTTCCTTCTGCTAGCTTTGGGGTATTTTTGTTCTTCTTTCTCTAATTGCTTGAGGTGCAAGGTTAGGTTGTTTATTCGAGATGTTTCCTGCTTCTTAAGGTGGGCTTGTATTGCTATAAACTTCCCCCTTAGAACTGCTTTTGCTGCATCCCACAGGTTTTGGTTCGTTGTGTCCCCATTGTCATTTGTTTCTAGGTATTTTTTGATTTCCTCTTTGATTTCTTCAGTGATCACTTCATTATTAAGTAGTGTATTGTTTAGCCTCCATGTGTTTGTATTTTTTACAGATCTTTTCCTGTAATTGATATCTAGTCTCATGGCATTGTGGTCAGAAAAGATACTTGATACAATTTCAATTTTCTTAAATTTACCAAGGCTTGATTTGTGACCTAAGATATGATCTATCCTGGAGAATGTTCCATGAGCACTTGAGAAAAACGTGTATTCTGTTGTTTTTGGATGGAGTGTCCTATAAATATCAATTAAGTCCATCTTGTTTAATGTATCATTTAAAGCTTGTGTTTCCTTATTTATTTTCATTTTGGATGATCTGTCCATGGGTGAAAGTGGGGTGTTTAAGTCCCCTACTATGAATGTGTTACTGTCGATTTCCCCTTTTATGGCTGTTAGTATTTGCCTTATGTATTGAGGTGCTCCTATGTTGGGTGCATAAATATTTACAATTGTTATATCTTCTTCTTGGATCGATCCCTTGATCATTATGTAGTGTCCTTCTTTGTCTCTTTTAATAGTCCTTATTTTAAAGTCTATTTTGTCTGATATGAGAATTGCTACTCCAGCTTTCTTTTGGTTTCCATTTGCATGGAATATCTTTTTCCATCCCCTTACTTTCAGTCTGTATGTGTCTCTAGGTCTGAAGTGGGTCTCTTGTAGACAGCATATATAAGGGTCTTGTTTTTGTATCCATTCAGCTAATCTGTGTCTTTTGGTGGGAGCATTTAGTCCATTTACATTTAAGGTAATTATCGATATGTATGTTCCTATTCCCATTTTCTAAATTGTTTTGGGTTCGTTAATATAGGTCTTTTCCTTCTCTTGTGTTTCTTGCCTAGAGAAGATCCTTTAGCATTTGTTGTAAAGCTGGTTTGGTGGTGCTGAACTGTCTCAGCTTTTGCTTGTCTGTAAAGGTTTTAATTTCTCCATCAAATCTGAATGAGATCCTTGCTGGGTAGAGTAGTCTTGGCTGCAGGTTTTTCTCCTTCATCACTTTCAGTATGTCCTGCCACTCCCTTCTGGCTTGTAGGGTTTCTGCTGAGAGATCAGCTGTTAACCTTATGGGGATTCTCTTGTGTGTTATTTGTTGTTTTTCCCTTGCTGCTTTTAATATGCTTTCTTTGTATTTAATTTTTGACAGTTTGATTAATATGTGTCTTGGCGTATTTCTCCTTGTATTTATCCTGTATGGGACTCTCTGTGCTTCCTGGACTTGATTAACTATTTCCTTTCCCATATTAGGGAAGTTTTCAACTATAATCTCTTCAAATATTTTCTCAGTCCCTTTCTTTTTCTCTTCTTCTTCTGGAACCCTTATAATTCGAATGTTGGTGCGTTTAATGTAGTCCCAGAGGTCTCTGAGACTGTCCTCAGTTCTTTTCATTCTTTTTTCTTTATTCTGCTCTGCAGTAGTTATTTCCACTATTTTATCTTCCAGGTCACTTATCCGTTCTTCTGCCTCAGTTATTCTGTTATTGATCCCATCTAGAGTACTTTTAATTTCATTTATTGTGTTGTTCATCGTTGCTTGTTTCATCTTTAGTTCTTCTAGGTCCTTGTTAACTGATTCTTGCATTTTGTCCATTCTATTGTCCATTCTATCTCCAAGATTTCGGATCATCCTTACTATCATTATTCTGAATTCTTTTTCAGGTAGACTGCCTATTTCCTCTTCATTTGTTAGGTCTGGTGCATTTTTATCTTGCTCCTTTATCTGTTGTGTTTTTCTGTCTTCTCATTTTGCTTATCTTACTGTGTTTGGGGTCTCGTTTTTGCAGGCTGCAGGTTCGTAGTTCCTCCTGTTTTTGATGTCTGTCTCCAGTGGCTAAGGTTGGTTCAGTGGGTTGTGTAGGCTTCCTGGTGGAGGGGACTAGTGCCTGTGTTGTGGTGAATGAGGCTGGATCTTGTCTCTCTAGTGGGCAGGTTCACGTCTGGTGGTGTGTTTTGGGGTGTCTGTGGCCTTATTATGATTTTAGGCAGCCTCTCTGCTAATGGGTGGGGTTGTGTTCCTGTTTTGCTAGTTGTTTGGCATAGGTTTTCTAGCACTGTGGCTTGCTGGTTGTTGAGTGAAGCTGGGTGCTGGTGTTAAGATGGAGGTCTCTGGGAGATTTTCGCCGTTTGATATTATGTGGAGCTGGGAGGTCTCTTGTTGACCAGTGTCCTGAAGTTGGCTCTCCTACCTCAGAGGCAGAGCCCTGACTCCTGGCTGGAGCATCAAGAGCTTTTCATCCACACGGCTCAGGATAAAAGGGAGAAAAAGTAGAGGGAATTAGTAGAAGTATGAGGAAAGAAAGAAGGAAAGGAGGGAAGGAAGGAAGGAAGGAAGAAAGAAAGAAGCAAAGAAGGAAAGAAGGCAAGAAGGAAAGAAAGGAGGGAGGGAGGGAGGGAGTAGGAAGGAAGAAGGGAAAGAAAGAAAAAAGACAGAAAGAAAGAAGATACAGTAAAAATAAAATAAAGTATAATAAAGTTATTGAATTAAAAAATTCTTATTTAGAAAAAAAAAAAGGGACGGATAGAACCTTAGGACAAATGTTGGAAGCAAAGCTATACAGACAAAATCTTACACAGAAGCGTACACATTCACCCTCACTAAAAGAGGTAAAGGGGGAAAAATCATAAATCTTGCTGTCAGAGACCACCTCCTCAATTTGGGATGATTCGTTGTCTAAAGGAGGGAAGGAAGGAAGGAAAGAAAGAAAGAAAGAAAGAAAGAAAGAAAGAAAGAACGAAGGTAAAGTATAATAACGTTATTAAAATTAAAATTGATTATTAAGAAAAAAAATTTAAAAAAAAACCATGGACGGATAGAACCCTAGGACAAATGGTGGAAGGAAGACTATACAGACAAGATCTCACACAGAAGCATACACATACACATTCACAAAAAGAGGAAAATGGAAAAAAATCATAGATCTTGCTCCTAAAGTCCACTTCCTTAATTTGGGATGATTGGTTGTCTATTCAGGTATTCCACAGATGCAGGGTATATCAAGTTGATTGTGGAGCTTTAATCCGCTGCTTCTGAGGCTGCTGGGGGAGATTTCCCTTTCTCTTCTTTGTTCTCACAGCTCCCAGGGGCTCAGCTTTGGATTTGGCCTGGCCACTGCGTGTAGGTCGCTGGAGGGTGTCTGTTTTTTGCTCAGACAGGACGGGGTTAAAAGAGCCGCTGATTCGGGGGCTCTGGCGCACTCAGGCCGGCGGGGAGGGAGGGGCACGGAGTGCGGGGCGGGCCTGCGGTGGCAAAGGCCGGCGTGACTTTGCACCAGCCTGAGGCGCGCTGTGCGTTCTCCCGGGGAAGTTGTTCCTGGATCCCGGGAACCTGGCAGTGGCGGGCTGCACAGGCTCCGCGGAAGAGGGGTGTGGAGAGTGACCTGTGCTCGCACACAGGCCCCTCGGTGGCAGCAGCAGCAGCCTTAGCATCTCCCGCCCGTCTCTGGGGTCTGGGCTTATAGCCGCGGCTTGCGCCCGTCTCTGGGGTCCGCGTTTTTAGCCACGGCTCGCGCCCGTCTCTGGGGTTCGCGCTTTAGCCGCGGCTCGCGCCCGTCTCCGGAGTTCCCTCAAGCATCGTTCTTAAATCCCTCTCCTCACACACCAGGAAACAAAGAGGGAAGAAAAAGTCTCTTGCCTCTTCGGCAGGTGCAGACTTTTCCCCGGACTCCCTCCCGGCTAGCTGTGGTGCACTAACCCCTTCAGGCTATGTTCAAGCCGCCAACCCCAGTCCTCTCCCTGCGCTCCATCCGAAACCGAAACCCGAGCCTCAGAGTCTCAACTCGCAGCCCCGCCCGCCCCGGCGGGTGAGCAGACAAGCCTCTCGGGCTGGTGAGTGCTGGTCGGCACCGATCCTCTGTGCGGGAATCTCCCAGCTTTGCCCTCCGCACCCGTTGCTGTGCACTCCTCCGCGGCTTCGAAGCTCCCCCCTCCGCCTCCCGCAGTCTCCGCCCGCGAAGGGGCTTCCTAGTGTGTGGAAACTTTTCCTCCTTCACAGCTCCCTCCCACTGGTGCAGGTGCCGTCCCTATTCTTTTGTCTCTGTTTTTTCTTTTTTTTCTTTTGCCCTACCCAGGTACGTGGGGAGTTTCTTGCCTTTTGGGAGGTCTGAGGTCTTCTGCCAGCCTTCAGTAGGTGTTCTGTAGGAGTTGTTCCACGTGTAGATGTATTTCTGGTGTATCTGTGGGGAGGAAGGTGATCTCCACGTCTTACTCTTCCGCCATCTTCAAGGTCCCCCCTTGAATTATAGTTTTGTCCTGACAATGCCCAGGAGTGGGATTGCTGGATCATATGTTAATTCTATTCTTAGTTTTCTGAGGAACCTCCATACTCTTTTCCATAGTGGCTGCACCAACTTACATTCCCACCAACAGTGTAGGAGAGTTCCCTTTTCTCCATGCCCTCTCCAGAATTTTTTATTTGTAAACTTTAATGATGGCCATTCTGATCAGTGTGAGCTGATTCTTCACTGTAGTTTTGATTTGCATTTCTCTAATAATTAGCAATGTTGAGCATCTTTTCATGTGCCTTTTGGCCATCTGTATGTCTTCTTTGGAGAAATATCTATTTAGGTATTTTGCCATTTTTCAATTGGGTTGTTTGTTTTTTGGTTTTTGAGTTGTATGAGCTGTTTGTATATTTTGGAAATTAAGCCCTTGTCAGTTGCATTATTTGCAAATATGTTCTCCAATTCTGTAGGTTGTCTTTTTATTTTGTTTATGGTTTCCTTTGCTGTGCAAAAGCTTGTAAGCTTGATTAGGTCCCACTTGTTTATTTATTTATTTTATTTCTATTGCCTTGGGAGACTGATATAATAAAACATTGGTACAATTTATGTCAGAGAATGTTTTGCCTATGTTCTCTTCTAGGAGTTTTATGGTGTCATGTCTTATGTCTAAGTCTTTCAGCCATTTTGAGTTTATTTTTGTGCGTGGTGTGAGGGTGTGTTCTAACTTCATTGGTTTACATGCAGCTGTCCAACTTTCCCAGCACCACTTGTCGGAGAGACTTTTTCCCATTTTATATTCTTGCCTCCTTTGTCAAAGATTAATTGACTATAGGTGTGTGGGTTTATTTCTGGGCTCTCTATTCTGTTCCACTGATCTGTATGTCTGTTTTGTGCCAGTACTACAGTGTATTGATTACCATAGCTTTGTAGTATTATCTGAAGTCTGGGAGGGTTAGGCCTCCTGCTTTGTTCTCTAGGAAACTCAAATAACTTGTCTAAATTTATACGGTTTATGGTTTAAATGAGTTTCAAATCCAGAACTCTGACAACAAAACCAGTTTACTTTCACACTTACTGACCTTTCCTTCATCTGAGTAATTCACCAGTAGGAATGAGTTATAGAGTAAATTTTAATACCAGCAGAAGGTGGTGGATCAAAAAGTTTCCATTCTTACTTTAGAGGAAACTGTTATTAACTTTCTCAATTTACACCTCACCATCTCAGTTTTCATGTTGTTTAATGATATAAACTACCAGAAACTCATCAGTTTCTCATAACAGTTTTCTAAATGAGAAGGGAAAAGAGATTGATCTCCACTACATGCAAATAAATCAAGGGTGTTAGAAGGATAAAGATCTAGTCACTCTGTGGTAAACACTTCAGTAGGATTACAGAGGTTTCAGTGGTTTTGTTGATCTTTTTTCTAGTTAAAAATAATGTATGTTTACTTATGATAGAGTTTAAAGGATAGTGTGCTAGAATGAGAAAGTACTATTCTGGAAATCAGGAGATTCCAGAGATTTTAGTTCTGGTTCTTGATGTAATTAAGGCCCTGAGTAAGTTATTTCTCTATTCTGGACCTCAGGTTCCTCACTTGTAAAAGGAAGGGTAGTAGCCCATATGATTTCTAAGGTCCTTTATAGCTCTGACATTCTAAAAAGATCTGTGTTGTAGAAAACTCCTCTGAAAGAAATAGAAATCATAAATATCATATATAATACTATTAAGATTTCACTGTTTAAGTAAAAAATAATTGGAATTTGGATGATTGTAGAAATTCAAAATTATATACAGTCCTAAAGTTGTTCGTTCCTTAGGGTTTTTTTATTTGATTGTTTTAGATATGATTGTTATTTAACTCCATTCTTGCCTAAAGACTTTTGTTTTTCTCCTCACATTTCCTCTAGATGGTGCTCCATAACCAAAAATCACTCCTTTTAGGCTAGAAGCTATTAAGAAATATTCTTAGTCAGGAGCACGCTCCCTTGTGTCTCCAAATTCTGTATTATATTTTATCAGTGTCACAATTTAGAGGATACCAGCGCTATAAAGTATAAACATATTTTTCTAAGTTTCACAAATGTATTTAATATAGCACAAAGCACCATCTATATGGAATAGTTCCATCTGTTATGCTGCGTACTGATATCATATCTGTGCTATGGAAGCCAGGCATTAATTGGTGTTAGATGTTTAGTATTCTGTTTGATCTGCTAGATAGGTGTGATACATCATTTATAAAATGAAGCTTTGGGGAATTCCCTGGTGGTCCAATGGTTAGGACTCCACCCTTTCCACTCAGGGCATGGGTTCAATCCTGGTAAGGGGAACTAGGATTTTTCTTTCTAAAAATAATGGAATTTGATGTTGAGAAATTCAGAATTATATACAGTCCTAAAGTTGTTCGTTCCTTAGGGTTTTTTATTTGATTGTTTTAGATATGATTGTTATTTAACTCCATTCTTGCCTAAAGACTTTTGTTTTTCTCCTCACATTTCCTCTAGATGGTGCTCCATACCAAAAATCACTCCTTTTAGGCTAGAAGCTATTAAGAAAATATTCTTAGTCAGAGCAACGCCCCTTGTTCTCCAAATTCTGTATTATATTTTATCAGTGTCACAATTTAGAGGATACCAGCGCTATAAAGTATAAACATATTTTTCTAAGTTTCACAAATGTATTTAATATAGCACAAAGCACCATCTATATGGAATAGTTCCATCTGTTATGCTGCGTACTGATATCATATCTGTGCTATGGAAGCCAGGCATTAATTGGTGTTAGATGTTTAGTATTCTGTTGATCTGCTAGATAGTGTGTACATCATTTATAAAATGAAGCTTTGGGGAATTCCCTGGTGGTCCAATGGTTAGGACTCCACCTTTCCACTCAGGGGGCATGGGTTCAATCCCTGGTAGGGGAACTAGGATCTCACAAGCTGCTTATCATGACCAAATAAATAAATAAATAAAATGAAGCTTTTAGAAACATAGGACAGGAGACACATAGTTTTTCGAGGCAGAAGCTCAGGGTGTCTCCCTTTGCCTGGCAAAGCAATAAAGCTATCCTTTAAAAACAAAAAGAAAAACAAAAACATAGGACACCTTGAGTTAAATTTTCTTTACACATATTCAACAGATACATAATGAATATTTTAAAGGCAAAGTTTTACTTATATGTTCTGTATTTCTTATTATAATATTTATTATTTCACAAAAGTATTAAAACTTCATACATAGGAAAGATCTTAGACCAGATAATTTTTGACTTGTAATTAAAAAAGGGTCATAAATGTCTTTTAATTTGAAAAATTACTGTTACATTTAATGTCTTTATTCTTAACTATTTTAACATTGTTTAGTTCTCTACTCTCTTTAAGGAACTAATTATTTCTGTAACTCTAATCCCTTACCATCACTGTGCTTCTCACTTTAACTCTGAATGTCAATGATATAAATTCCATGGTATCTCAACATATTGAAAGTACCAACTTGAAAGATAAGATGAGTTGTCTCTGAAGATTTTATGTGTGGGTTTTATCAGATACAATTTTGTATTTAGCTGCCATTTTAAAAGAATTACTCATTCAGCAAATGTTAAATGTAACCAAAGTTGAATGTTTTGTTTTGTTTTGTTTTGTTTTAAACAACTTTATTGGGGTATAATTGCTTTACAATGGTGTGTTAGTTTCTGCTTTATAACAAAGTGAATCAGTTATACATATACATATGTTTCCATATTTCTTCCTTCTTGCGTCTCCCTCCCTCCCACCCTCCCTATCCCACCCCTCCAGGCTGTCACAAAGCACCGAGCCAATATCCCTGTGCCATGCGGCTGCTTCCTACTAGCTATCTACCTTACTACGTTTGTTAGTGTGTATATGTCCATGACTCTCTGTCGCCCTGTCACAGCTCACCCTTCCCCCTCCCCATAACCTCAAGTCCGTTCTCTAGGAGGTCTGCATCTTTATTCCTGCCTTACCCCTAGGTTCTTCATGACATTTTTTTTTTCTTAAATTCCATATATATGTGTTAGCATACGGTATTTGTCTTTTTCTTTCTGACTTACTTCACTCTGTATGACAGACTCTAGGTCTATCCACCTCATTACAAATAGCTCAATTTCGTTTCTTTTTATGGCTGAGTAATATTCCATTGTATATATGTGCCACATCTTCTTTATCCATTCATCCAATGATGGGCACTTAGGTTGTTTCCATCTCCAGCCTATTGTAAATAGAGCAGCAATGAACATTTTGGTACATGACTCTTTTTGAATTTTGGTTTTCTCAGGGTATATGCCCAGTAGTGGGATTGCTGGGTCATATGGTAGTTCTATTTGTAGTTTTTTAAGGAACCTCCATACTGTTCTCCATAGTGGCTGAACCAATTCACATTCCCACCAGCAGTGCAAGAGTGTTCCCTTTTCTCCACACCCTCTCCAGCATTTATTGTTTCTAGATTTTTTGATGATGGCCATTCTGACTGGTGTGAGATGATATCTCATTGTAGTTTTGATTTGCATTTCTCTAATGATTAATGATGTTGAGCATTCTTTCATGTGTTTGTTGGCAGTCTGTATATCTTCTTTGGAGAAATGTCTATTTAGGTCTTCTGCCCATTTTTGGATTGGGTTGTTTGTTTTTTTGTTATTGAGCTGCATGAGCTGCTTGTAAATTTTGGAGATTAATCCTTTGTCGGTTGCTTCATTTGCAAATATTTTCTCCCATTCTGAGGGTTGTCTTTTGGTCTTGTTTATGGTTTCCTTTGCTGTGCAAAAGCTTTGAAGTTTCATTAGGTCCCATTTGTTTACTTTTGTTTTTATTTCCATTACTGTAGGAGGTGGGTCAGAAAGGATCTTGCTGTGATTGATGTCATAGAGTGTTCTGCCTATGTTTTCCTCTAAGAGTTTGATAGTTTCTGGCCTTACATTTAGGTCTTTAATCCACTTTGAGATTATTTTTGTGTATGGTGTTAGGGAGTGATCTAGTCTCATACTTTTACATGTACCTGTCCAGTTTTCCCAGCACCACTTATTGAAGAGGCTGTCCTTTCTCCACTGTACATTCCTGCCACCTTTATCAAAGATAAGGTGTCCATATGTGCATGGGTTTATCTCTGGGCTTTCTATCCTGTTCCATTGATCTATCTTTCTGTTTTTGTGCCAGTACCATACCGTCTTGATAACTGTAGCTTTGTAGTATAGTCTGAAGTCAGGGAGCCTGATTCCTCCAGTTCCTTTTTTCGTTCTCAAGATTGCTTTGGCTATTCGGGGTCTTTTGTGTTTCCATACAAATTGCAAAATTTTTTGTTCTAGTTCTGTGAAAAATGTCAGTGGTAGTTTGATAGGGATTGCATTGAATCTATAGATTGCTTTGGGTAGTAGAGTCATTTTCACAATGTTGATTCTTCCAATCCAAGAACATGGTATATCTCTCCATCTATTTGTATCATCTTTAATTTCTTTCATCAGTGTCTTATAATTTTCTGCATACAGGTCTTTTGTCTCCTTAGGTAGGTTTATTCCTAGATATTTTATTCTTTCTGTTGCAATGGTAAATAGGAGTGTTTTTTTGATTTCACTTTCAGATTGTTCATCATTAGTATATAGGAATGCCAGAGATTTCTGTGCATTAATTTTGTATCCTGCCACTTTACCAAATTCATTGATTAGCTCTAGTAGTTTTCTGTTAGCATCTTTAGGATTCTCTATGTATAGGATCATGTCATCTGCAAACAGTGACAGATATACTTCTTCTTTTCCGATTTGGATTCCTTTTATTTCCTTTTCTTCTCTGATTGCTGTGGCTAAAACTTCCAAAACTATGTTGAATAAGAGTGGTGAGAGTGGGCAACCTTGTCTTGTTCCTGATCTTAGTGGAAATGCTTTCAGTTTTTCACCATTGAGGATGATGTTTGCTGTGGGCTTGTCATATATGGCCTTTATTATGTTGAGGAAAGTTCCCTCTATGCCTACTTTCTGCAGGGTTTTTATCATAAATGGGTGTTGAATTTTGTCAAAAGCTTTCTCTGCATCTATTGAGATGATCATATGGTTTTTCTCCTTCAATTTGTTAATATGGTTTATCACATTGATAGATTTGCGTATATTGAAGAATCCTTGCATTCCTGGAATAAACCCCACTTGATCATGGTGTATGATCCTTTTAATGTGCTGTTGGATTCTGTTTGCTAGTGTTTAGTTGAGGATTTTTGCATCTATGTCCATCAGTGATATTGGCCTGTAGTTTTCTTTCTTTGTGACATCCTTGTCTGGTTTTGGTATCAAGGTGATGGTGGCCTCATAGAAGGAGTTTGGGAGTGTTCCTCCCTCTGCTATATTTTGGAAGAGTTTGAGAGGATAGGTGTTAGCTCTTCTCTAAATGTTTGATAGAATTCGCCTGTGAAGCCATCTGGTTCTGGGCTTTTGTTTGTTGGAAGATTTTAATCTCAGTTTCAATTTCAGTGCTTGTGATTGGTCTGTTCATATTTTCTATTTCTTCCTGATTCAGTCTTGGCAGGTTGTGCATTTCTAAGAATTTGTCCATTTCTTCCAGATTCTCCATTTTATTGGCATAGAGATGCTTGTAGTAATCTCTCATGATCTCTTTTATTTCTGCAGTGTCAGTTGTTACCTCTCCTTTTTCATTTCTAATTCTATTGATTTGAGTCTTCTCCCTTTTTTTCTTGATGAGTCTGGCTAGTGGTTTATCTATTTTGTTTATCTTCTCAAAGAACCAGCTTTTAGTTTTATTGATCTTTGCTATTGTTTCCTTCATTTCTTTTTCATTTATTTCTGATCTGATTTTTATGATTTCTTTCCTTCTGCTAGCTTTGGGGTTTTTTTGTTCTTCTTTCTCTAATTGCTTGAGGTGCAAGGTTAGGTTGTTTATTCGAGATGTTTCCTGCTTCTTAATGTGGGCTTGTATTGCTATAAACTTCCCCCTTAGAACTGCTTTTGCTGCATCCCACAGGTTTTGGTTCGTTGTGTCCCCATTGTCATTTGTTTCTAGGTATTTTTTGATTTCCTCTTTGATTTCTTCAGTGATCACTTCATTATTAAGTAGTGTATTGTTTAGCCTCCATGTGTTTGTATTTTTTACAGATCTTTTCCTGTAATTGATATCTAGTCTCATGGCATTGTGGTCAGAAAAGATACTTGATACAATTTCAATTTTCTTAAATTTACCAAGGCTTGATTTGTGACCTAAGATATGATCTATCCTGGAGAATGTTCCATGAGCACTTGAGAAAAACGTGTATTCTGTTGTTTTTGGATGGAGTGTCCTATAAATATCAATTAAGTCCATCTTGTTTAATGTATCATTTAAAGCTTGTGTTTCCTTATTTATTTTCATTTTGGATGATCTGTCCATGGGTGAAAGTGGGGTGTTTAAGTCCCCTACTATGAATGTGTTACTGTCGATTTCCCCTTTTATGGCTGTTAGTATTTGCCTTATGTATTGAGGTGCTCCTATGTTGGGTGCATAAATATTTACAATTGTTATATCTTCTTCTTGGATCGATCCCTTGATCATTATGTAGTGTCCTTCTTTGTCTCTTTTAATAGTCCTTATTTTAAAGTCTATTTTGTCTGATATGAGAATTGCTACTCCAGCTTTCTTTTGGTTTCCATTTGCATGGAATATCTTTTTCCATCCCCTTACTTTCAGCCTGTATGTGTCTCTCGGTCTGAAGTGGGTCTCTTGTAGACAGCATATATAAGGGTCTTGTTTTTGTATCCATTCAGCTAATCTGTGTCTTTTGGTGGGAGCATTTAGTCCATTTACATTTAAGGTAATTATCGATATGTATGTTCCTATTCCCATTTTCTATATTGTTTTGGGTTCGTTATTATAGGTCTTTTCCTTCTCTTGTGTTTCTTGCCTAGAGAAGATCCTTTAGCATTTGTTGTAAAGCTGGTTTGGTGGTGCTGAACTGTCTCAGCTTTTGCTTGTCTGTAAAGGTTTTAATTTCTCCATCAAATCTGAATGAGATCCTTGCTGGGTAGAGTAGTCTTGGCTGCAGGTTTTTCTCCTTCATCACTTTCAGTATGTCCTGCCACTCCCTTCTGGCTTGTAGGGTTTCTGCTGAGAGATCAGCTGTTAACCTTATGGGGATTCCCTTGTGTGTTATTTGTTGTTTTTCCCTTGCTGCTTTTAATATGCTTTCTTTGTATTTAATTTTTGACAGTTTGATTAATATGTGTCTTGGTGTATTTCTCCTTGTATTTATCCTGTATGGGACTCTGTGCTTCCTGGACTTGATTAACTATTTCCTTTCCCATATTAGGGAAGTTTTCAACTATAATCTCTTCAAATATTTTCTCAGTCCCTTTCTTTTTCTCTTCTTCTTCTGGAACCCCTATAATTCGAATGTTGGTGCGTTTAATGTTGTCCCAGAGGTCTCTGAGACTGTCCTCAGTTCTTTTCATTCTTTTTTCTTTATTCTGCTCTGCAGTAGTTATTTCCACTATTTTATCTTCCAGGTCACTTATCCGTTCTTCTGCCTCAGTTATTCTGTTATTGATCCCATCTAGAGTACTTTTAATTTCATTTATTGTGTTGTTCATCGTTGCTTGTTTCATCTTTAGTTCTTCTAGGTCCTTGTTAACTGATTCTTGCATTTTGTCCATTCTATTGTCCATTCTATCTCCAAGATTTCGGATCAACCTTACTATCATTATTCTGAATTCTTTTTCAGGTGGACTGCCTATTTCCTCTTCATTTGTTAGGTCTGGTGCATTTTTATCTTGCTCCTTTATCTGCTGTGTGTTTTTCTGTCTTCTCATTTTGCTTATCTTACTGTGTTTGGGGTCTCCTTTTTGCAGGCTGCAGGTTCGTAGTTCCTCCTGTTTTTGATGTCTGTCTCCAGTGGCTAAGGTTGGTTCAGTGGGTTGTGTAGGCTTCCTGGTGGAGGAGACTAGTGCCTGTGTTGTGGTGGATGAGGCTGGATCTTGTCTCTCTAGTGGGCAGGTTCACGTCTGGTGGTGTGTTTTGGGGTGTCTGTGGCCTTATTATGATTTTAGGCAGCCTCTCTGCTAATGGGTGGGGTTGTGTTCCTGTTTTGCTAGTTGTTTGTCATAGGTTTTCCAGCACTGTGGCTTGCTGGTCGTTGAGTGAAGCTGGGTGCTGGTGTTAAGATGGAGGTCTCTGGGAGATTTTCACCGTTTGATATTATGTGGAGCTGGGAGGTCTCTTGTTGACCAGTGTCCTGAAGTTGGCTCTCCTACCTCAGAGGCAGAGCCCTGACTCCTGGCTGGAGCACCAAGAGCTTTTCATCCACATGGCTCAGGATAAAAGGGAGAAAAAGTAGAGGGAATTAGTAGAAGTATGAGGAAAGAAAGAAGGAAAGGAGGGAAGGAAGGAAGGAAGGAAGAAAGAAAGAAGCAAAGAAGGAAAGAAGGCAAGAAGGAAAGAAAGGAGGGAGGGAGGGAGGGAGCAACGAAGGAAGGAGGGAAAGAAGGAAAAAAGACAGAAAGAAAGAAGATACAGTAAAAATAAAATAAAGTATAATAAAGTTATTGAATTAAAAAATTCTTATTTAGAAAAAAAAAAAAGGGTCGGATAGAACCTTAGGACAAATGTTGGAAGCAAAGCTATACAGACAAAATCTTACACAGAAGCATACACATACACCCTCACTAAAAGAGGTAAAGGGGGAAAAATCATAAATCTTGCTGTCAGAGACCACCTCCTCAATTTGGGATGATTCGTTGTCTAAAGGAGGGAAGAAAGGAAGGAAAGAAAGAAAGAAAGAATGAAGGTAAAGTATAATAACGTTATTAAAATTAATTATTAAGAAAAAAAATTTAAAAAAAAACCATGGACGGATAGAACCCTAGGACAAATGGTGGAAGCAAGACTATACAGACAAGATCTCACACAGAAGCATACACATACACATTCACAAAAAGAGGAAAAGGGAAAAAATCATAGATCTTGCTCCTAAAGTCCACTTTCTTAATTTGGGATGATTGGTTGTCTATTCAGGTATTCCACAGATGCAGGGTATATCAAGTTGATTGTGGAGCTTTAATCCGCTGCTTCTGAGGCTGCTGGGGGAGATTTCCCTTTCTCTTCTTTGTTCTCACAGCTCCCAGGGGCTCAGCTTTGGATTTGGCCTGGCCACTGCGTGTAGGTCGCTGGAGGGCGTCTGTTTTCTGCTCAGACAGGACGGGGTTAAAAGAGCCGCTGATTCGGGGGCTCTGGCGCACTCAGGCCGGCGGGGAGGGAGGGGCACGGAGTGCGGGGCGGGCCTGCGGTGGCAAAGGCCGGCGTGACTTTGCACCAGCCTGAGGCGCGCTGTGCGTTCTCCCAGGGAAGTTGTCCCTGGATCCCGGGAACCTGGCAGTGGCAGGCTGCACAGGCTCCGCGGAAGAGGGGTGTGGAGAGTGACCTGTGCTCGCACACAGGCCCCTTGGTGGCGGCAGCAGCAGCCTTAACGTCTCCCGCCCGCCTCTGGGGTCTGGGCTTTTAGCCGCGGCTCACGCCCGTCTCTGGATTCCGCGCTTTCAGCCGTGGCTCGCGCCCGTCTCTGGGGTCCGCGCTTTTAGCCGCGGCTCGCGCCCGTCTCCGGAGTTCCTTTAAGCAGCATTCTTAAATCCCTCTCCTCACGCCCCAGGAAACAAAGAGGGAAGAAAAAGTCTCTTGCCTCTTCGGCAGGTGCAGACTTTTCCCCGGACTCCCTCCCGGCTAGCTGTGGTGCACTAACCCCTTCAGGCTATGTTCAAGCCGCCAACCCCAGTCCTCTCCCTGCGCTCCATCCGAAACCGAAACCCGAGCCTCAGAGTCTCAACTCGCAGCCCCGCCCGCCCCGGCGGGTGAGCAGACAAGCCTCTCGGGCTGGTGAGTGCTGGTCGGCACCGATCCTCTGTGCGGGAATCTCCCAGCTTTGCCCTCCGCACCCGTTGCTGTGCACTCCTCCGCGGCTTCGAAGCTCCCCCCTCCGCCTCCCGCAGTCTCCGCCCGCGAAGGGGCTTCCTAGTGTGTGGAAACTTTTCCTCCTTCACAGCTCCCTCCCACTGGTGCAGGTGCCGTCCCTATTCTTTTGTCTCTGTTTATTCTTTTTTCCTTTTGCCCTACCCAGGTACGTGGGGAGTTTCTTGCCTTTTGGGAGGTCTGAGGTCTTCTGCCAGCCTTCAGTAGGTGTTCTGCAGGAGTTGTTCCACGTGTAGATGTATTTCTGGTGTATCTGTGGAGAGGAAGGTGATCTCCGCGTCTTACTCTTCCGCCATCTTCAAAAATCGGAAACACAAGCTTTAAATGACACATTAAACAAGATAGACTTGATATTTATAGGACATTCTATCCAAAAACAACACAATACGCTTTCTTCTAAAGTGCTCAGGGAACATTCTACAGAATAGATCATATCTTGGGTCACAAATGAAGCCTTGGTAAATATAAGAAAATTGTAATCATAACAAGTATCTTTTCTGACCACAACACTATAAGACTAGATATCAATTACAGGAAAAAAAACTATAAAAAATACAAACAAATGGAGGGTGAACAATACAATACTAAATAACCAAGAGATCACTGCATAAATCAAAGAGGAAATAAAAAAAATTCCTAGAAACAAATGACATTGAAAACACGATGGACTTAAACCTATGGGATGAAGCAAAAGCAGTTCTAAGAGGATAATTTATAGCAATACAATCCTACCTCAAGAAACAAGAAACATCTCAAATAAACAATGTAACCTTACACCTAAAGCAATTAGAGAATAAAGAACAAAAACCCCTGAAGGGGTGTGTGGATAGTGACCTGTGCTCGCCTAGAGTCTTCTTGGTGGCAGCAGGAGCAGCCTTAGCATCTCATGCCCATCTCTGTGGTCCGCGCTGTTAGCCATGGCTCGTGCCCATCTCTGGAGCTCCTTTAAGCAGCACTCTTAATCCCCTCTCCTCGCTCACCAGGAAACAAAGAGGGAAGAAAAAGTCTCTTGCCACTTCAGCAGGTCCAGACTTTTCCCCGGACTCCCTCTCTGCTAGCCGTGGTGCACTAACCCCCTGAAGGCTTTGTTCATACTGCCAACCCCAGTCCTCTCTCTACTCTCCGACCGAAGCCCGCGCCTCGGCTCCCAGCCCCGCCTGCCCTGGCGGGTGAGCAGACAAGCCTCTCGGGCTGGTGATTGACGGTCGGCACCAATCCTCTGTGTGGGAATCTCTCCATTTTGCCTTCCACACCCCTGTTGCTGTGCTCTCCTCCGCGGCTCTGAATCATTCCCCCTCTGCCACCCGCATTCTCTGCCCGTGAAGGGGCTTCCTATTGTGTGGAACCTTTCCTCCTTCACAGCTCCCTCCCTCTGGTGCAGGTCCCATCTCTATCCTTTTGTCTCTGTGTATTCTTTTTTTTCTTGCCCTACCCAGGAACGTGGGGAGTTTCTTGCCTTTTGGGAGGTCTGAGGTCTTCTGCCAGCATTCAGTAGGTGTTCTTTAGGAGTTGTTCCATGTGTAGATGTATTTCTGGTGTATCTGTGGGGAGGAAGGTGATCTCCGTGTCTTACTCTTCTGCCATCTTCCCCTCGTTCTGGCCCGCCCAAAATTTCACAATTTTTATGGAAAAACAAAAGATCCCCAATAGCCAAAGAAATCTTCAGAAAGATAAATGAAGTTGGAAGAAGTAGACTCCCTGACTTCAGACTATTCTACAAAGTTACAGTAATCAAGACAGTATGGTACTGGCACAAAAACATATAGATCCATGGAACAGGATAGAAAGCCCAGAGATAAAGCCACGCACCTATGGTCACCTTATCTTTGATAAAGGAGGCAAGACTATACAATGGAGAAAAGATAGCCTCTCCAATAATTGGTGATTGGGAAACTTGATAGCTACATGTAAAAGAATGAAATTAGAACACTTCCTAACACCATACACAAAAACAAGCTCAAAATGGATTAAAGACCTAAATGTAAGGATAGACACTATAAATCTCTTAGAGGAAAACTTAGGCAGAACACTCTATGACACAAATCACAGAGAGATCCTTTTTGACTCGCCTGTTAGAGAAATGGAAATAAAACAAAGTAAACAAATGGGACCTAATGAAATTTAAAACCGTTTGCATAGCAAAGGAAACCATACACAAGATGGAAACACAACCCTCATAATGGGAGAAAATATTTGCAAAAAAAGCAACTGACAAAGATTAATCTCCAAAATATACATGCAGCACATGAAGCTCATGCAGCTCAATATCAAATAAACAAACCCAATCCAGAAATTGGCAGAAACCCTAAATAGACATTTCTCCAAAGAAGATACGCAGATCGCCGACAACACATGAAAGTATGCTCAACATCACTAATCATTAGAGAAATGCAAATCAAAGCTACAATGAGGTATCACCTCACACCAGTCAGTATGCCCATTATCAAAAAATCTACAAACATTAAATCCTGGAGAGGGTGTGAAGAAAAGGGATCCCTCTTGCACTGTTGGTGGTAATGTAAATTGATACAGCCACTATGGAGAACAGTATGGATGTTCCTTAAAAAAATAAAAATAGAAGTACCATATGGTCCTTCAATTCCACTACTGGGCCTATCCCCTGAGAAAACCATAATTCAAAGAGAGTCATGTGCCATAATATTCATTGTAGCACTATTTACAATAGCCCGGACATGGAAGCAACCTAATTGTCAATCGACAGATGAATGGATAAGGATGTGGCACATATATACAATGGAATATTACTCAGCCATAAAAAGAAATGAAATTGAATTATTTGTAGTGTGGTGGATGGGCCTAGAGTCTGTCATACAGAGTGAAGTAAGTCAGAAAGAGAAAAACAAATACCAAATGCTAGCACATGTATATGGAATCTAAAAAATAACATTGTTCTGAAGAACCTAGAGGTAGCCAGGAATAAAGACGTAGATGTAGATAATGGACTTAAGGACATGTGGAGGGGGAATGGCATCCTGGAACAAAGTGAGAGAGTGGCATTGACATATATGCACTACCAAATGTAAAATAGATAGCTAGTTGGAAGCTGCCACATAGCACAAGGAGATCAGCTGTGTGCTTTGTGACCACCTAGAGAGGTGGGATTTGGAGGGTGGGAGGGAAACAAAAGAGGGAGGGTATATGGCGATATATCTATATGTATAGCTGATTCACTTTTTTATACAGTGGCAACTAACACAACAATGTAAAGCAATTATACTCCAATAAAGATGTTAAAAAAGAAAAAAAATGTTAGCTTAAATGTATTTTGCCAATGAGAAAAAAAATTAATTTATATGGTTTTTGTGGAGATTGAATTAAATAACTACTGAGCACAGTGCTTTGAAAATTTATAGTTCCTCCAAAATGCTAATTCTTCCTAACAGTTACCATACCTCATTCAGATATACACCCTGTGTATAATGCTCTTATTATTCATTATGTATATTTCTATGTAACACTTTACATCTTATAGATAAGTTTTTGTATTTCCAGGCAATTATGAACTTCTTAGTAGAAAGGCCCTTGTTTTATTATTTTTCAACCATGTATTGTGAATCTGGTGTTACTGTAATCTTTTTTACATGTTATTTATTCTTGTGTCCTCTGAACCTTCTTGTTCATGCTATTAAAATAGTTCATGTTCAGATCTAATTTTCTGAAACTGGTCATGCCTTTAATAGTAAAATATGTTATTTTTCATGTTAAAGTATTAGATTCTTGAGCAGTCAAGAGGAATTTTATCTAATCCATTACATTCTCTCTTATCTCTCTTTTGACTTGTGGAGTAATTTTATAATAGAGGTTTTCATATTTTCTTTTTTTATTGAGCTACAATTGACATATAATATTATATTAGTTTCAGGTGTGCATGACAAAGATTTGATGTTTGTGTATGTTGTGAAATGATCACCACAATAAGTGTAGTTACCATCGTCACCATATTTAGTTACAGAATTTTTTTCTTGTAATAAGAACTTTTAAGGTTTACTGTTTTAGCAACCTTTAAATACATAATTTAGTATTATTAACTATAGTCAGTATGTTGTACATTTTTATCCCCAAGACATTTATTTTACAAGTGGAAGTTTGTAGCTTTTGCCACCCTTCAACTATTTTGTCCACCCTCAACCCCCCTACCTCTGGCAATCACCAATATATTCTCTGTATCTATAAACTTTGTTGTTTTATTTTTTAGATTATACATACAGGTGGGATCATGCAGTATTTGTCTTTCTCAACTTATTCCACTAAATATAATACCCTGCAGGTCCATCCATGTTATTGCAAATTTCATTTTTTTTTCCATTTGTCTGTTGATGAACACTTAGACTGCTTCCATATCTTGGCTATTATAAATAAGGCTGCTATGCATATTAGGGTATATGTAACTTTTCAAATTAGTGTTTTCATTTTCTTCAGATATACGTCCAGGAGTGGAATTTCTGGATCATACGGTTCTATTTTTAGTTTTTTGAGGAACCGCCATATGGTTTTTCATAATTGCTACACAAATGTACATTCCCACCAACAGTGTACAAGGGTTCCATTTTCTCCACATACTGGCCAACATTTGTTATTTGTGGTCTTTTGACAATAGCCATTCTGAGAGGTGTGAAGTGATATTTCATTGTGGTTTTGAGTTGCATTTCTCTGATGATTAAAGATATTGAGCATCTTTTTATGTGCCATTTGGCCATCAGTATGTCTTTGGAAAAATCTCTATTCAGGTCTCATATTCATTTTTTAATTGGGTTGTTTGTTTTTTTGATATTGATTTGTATGAGCTGTTTATTTATTTTGGATATTAGTTCTTTATCTGTCATATAATTGCAAATATTTTCTCCCATACAGTAGGTTGTCTTTTAATTTTGTTGATGGTTTCCTTTGCTGTGCAAAAGCTTTTAAGTTTAACTAAATCCCATTTGTTTACTTTTACTTTGTTTTCTTTGCCTTAGGAGACAGATCACAAAAAACATTGCTAATATTTATGTCACAGTGTGTTCTGCCTATGTTTTCTTCTAGGAATTTTAGTATTTCCAGTCTTGCATTTAGGTCTTTAATCAATTTTGAGTTTATTTTTGTATATGATATGAAAAAAATGTTCTAATTTCTTTCTTGTATATGTAGCTGTCCAGTTTTCCCAGTGCTACTCATTGGAGAGACTGTCTTTTCCCTGTTGTATACTCTTGCCTACTTTGTTTTAGATTAAGTGACCATAAGTGCCTAGGTTTATTTCTGGGCTGTCTATTCTGTTCCATTGATCTATGTGTTTGCTTTTGTGCCAGTATCATACTGTTTTGATTTCTCAAGTTCTGTAGTTTAGTCTGAAGTTAGGGAGAATGACACCTCCACCTTTTCCTCTTTCTCAAGATTGCTGTGACTATTTGAGGTCATTCATGGTGACTTACAAATTTTAAAATTATTTGTTCTAGTTTTTTAAAAAATGCTATAGGTATTTTGAGAGAGATTTCATCGAATCTGTAGAGTGCCTTGGGTAGTGTGATTTTTGCAGTGTATTATTTTTTGACCACACTGTGTGGCTTGTGGGATCTTAGTTCCCTGACTAAGAATTGACACAGGGCCTTGGCTGTGAGATCATGGATTCCTAACCACTGGATGACCAGGATATTCCCAACAGTGTATGTTTCTTTTTTTTCCTGAAACATTTTAGTTTTTATTTGTAAAAGCTTGATTTAGGTCTTTTTAATATCTTTCCTGTCTCTTGTGGGCTTTTTGAGCACAAGGAATAGAGCTATTCCTTTTAATGTCTTTTTTGTTTGTTTGTTTGTTTTTTGCTAATTCTGATATCTGAGTCAGTTCTTGGTTAATTTCAATTGAATGATTTATATCCTCTTTTTGAGCCTTATTTTCCTGATTTTTATTCCTGGTATATTTCATTGAATGTCAGGTACTGGCAATTTTTATTTTGGGTGCTGTGTATTTTTGTATTTCTATCAATATTTTTTACCTTTATTCTAGCATGCAGTTAAGTTACACAGAGATAGTGTTATTCTTTCAGATCTTATTTTGTTTTTAGGCAAGTAAAGCCATTACCAGAGTTAATTATTTCCTACTACTGAGGAATCCTTTCTGAGCACCCTACTCAATATCTTTTAATTAAGATTTTTTTGTTAGGAGATATATTGGTACTGTTTCTGTCTCCCTGTTGGTGTTGGGTGCTATTCTTTCTACTACTTTTGAATGGTTCTTTCCTCAGTCTCAAGTGGTTTTCTCAAATACATGAGCTGATCAGGACTCTACTGAATACTCAAAGAAGGATCTCTGCAGATCTTAGTGATTCTCTCTCTGTGTAACTGTCTCTTTTCCATTAATCTGTTCTTCAAACTGTAGCCACCTTGGCTTCTACAGATTCTCAGTTCTATATCCTCAGTTCAGGGAATCTGTCTGGCTCCACCTCAATTTACCCCTCCCACTGGTTTGGCCTGGAATCTCATAAGATATTAAGCTGGAAAAACAGTCAATCTTATCTTCTTTGTTTCCTGTCTCTCAGTATTACTGTCCTTCTCGGCCTCATGTCTAATGTCTTAAGAACCATTGTTTTATATAATTTGATTTTTTTGTTGCTTTAAGCAATGGCAGTTAAATCTAGTTCATATATCTTATTATTAGCAGAGGTATAAATCTCAAAGCCTATATATGATCTCGACAACTGTATTATTCTGCCACAGTGTTGAATAAGTTTACACAGCTGGAAGAAACTGAATGAGAAAAGAAGAGGGGCAATAACAGGGTCCCCTACAGCTCTAAACATTTTCAACGTTAGCAGTGAAATAAATGAGCACTAGGGATAATGAAAAGGAGATGACAGAGATGTTGAAGAAAAAGTACAGGAAGGCAAGGTTTCACAGAGATGGAGGGAAAAATAGCATTTTAAGCAGAAGTGGAAAATAATGTTAATACTTTAGCTAAGTGATAGGAGAACATCATGAAAATGGATGAAATTGTCTAAGAAAAATATATTGGCCACTGGATTTGTTGATAGGCTGATGGATTGAGGGAAGCAGGGTACAAAGTAGGTTTTTAAGGATGGAAGTTTTAAAAGGGTGAATATTTTTAAATGAGGCATAATTGACATATTATTTTATATTAGTTTCAAATATACAATGTAATTATATATATATATATATATATAGCAAAACAGTAACCAAAACAATTTAGTCATCCATCAACATACATAGTTACACAATTTTTTTCTTGTGATGAGAATGGATTTTTTTTTCTGCACCATACAACTTGCAGGATCTTAGTTCCCCGACCAGGGATTGAACCCATGCCCTCAACAGTGAAAGCATGGAGTCTTAACCACTGGACCATCAGGAATTCTTGAGAATGTATATTTTTAAAAGATTTCTGCATGTGGAAAGTAGCTGGTAGAGGAAAACAATCAGGTATATGAACTTTTGCTCTTCCTAACACTGCTGATTTTGTAGATGAATGATACAGAGTGTGCATATTTCAGTACTATACAGGATGTACTCAGTGAGATAAATAATAGAATTTTTACAAAATTGTATTACTGAATGTAAGGTTTTGAAGACAGAGATGCCATTCAGCCAAAATCAGTTAACCTTTCTGGTATGTGCTACAGCACAATACACATTATTACTATTTTTTTAATATTTATTTATTTGGTTGCACTAGGTCTTAGTTGCAGCAGGTGGGCTTCTTAGTTGTGGCTTGCAGGCTTCTTAGTTGTGGCATGTGAACTATTAGTTGTGACATGCATGTGGGATCTAGTTCCCTGACCAGGGATCAAACCCGGGCCCCCTGCATTGGGAGCACAGTCTTTTTTTTTTTTAATCTTTATTGGAGTATAATTGCTTTACAATGGTGTGTTAGTTTCTGCTTTATAACAAAGTGAATCAGTTATACATATACATATGTTCCCATATCTCTTCCCTCTTACATCTCCCTCCCTCCCACCCTCCCTATCCCACCCCTCTAGGTGGTCACAAAACACTGAGCTGATGTCCCTGGAGCACAGAATCTTAACCACTGTGTCACCAGGGGAATCCCAGCACAATACATATTATTATAAAAAGAGTTCATCTTTCTATTTCCTACAAAAATAGATTTAGCAGAAACAAGGAAGTTTGCAATCTCATAGATATTTTATTAAAATAACATAACCTTATTTTTGTTCAACCTGCCTACCTCCACTTTTGATTGGGAAAAGACCATAATTTAGCTTTTACTGTATCATTAGATTTCAGTTACAGGTTTCTAGATTACAATAATGAGCTGACATATGTATTTAATTTTTATCACTCCCTAATTCCACTAAAATAATAGATGGAGAGAACATAAAAAGAAATAACAATCTCAAAACTAGAAAGTACATAGTCCTGAAGAATAGCAGAACTGAGGAAGTTAAGTCCCAAGCATCAGTGGAGAGAGCTAAGAACAAATCCTATTTATGCAATATAATAATAAAAAGGCACAGAAACTAATAGCACCTGTTACTTCTATAACTAGGGGTGAAACTAACTAAAATAAGAGGGAATATGGTAAAAGATATCTGGAAATTTAGGCCTCAGGATCCTCTACCCTACTCTACACTGACCCTTTTCTACTGCAGCAAAAGTTTGAGTTGTATTTTCTAGAAAGGATGAAACAGAGTGTTGGGACTCAGGGACACAAGCCTCATTCAAAGGCAAGGATACTGTACTGAAAACAAGGATGAAGGGACCAAAAGTGAAAGTAAATGCTAAATGTAGAGACATCAGTTTTCTTCTCCCTGTGGACTCCTACAATGCTGTCAACCAGATATTTACCTGAAGGCAGTCAATTGGAACACTCTTCCAGGGGAAGTCTACAAACCTCGAAGGCAATACCTTAATGATACTGATATAGGGAGGGCTCCCCACCCCAAATCACACCCAGATCATTTTAGAGTAAGTTCAAAGATAACAACCTATAACTTATAACTTCCAGTGAGCTTTTTAGTCCTTCACTCCTAAAATGAATAGACTGCCAAAGATTATAAGACATTTGAGGAAATTCTATAATGGAAAATAGACGCTAATACACACACACACACACACACACACACACACACACACACACAAACACACACAGAAAAAAACATTCAAGGGAACAGCCTATGTAGAGATGTGAAAAGTTAGTAAAAGAACTATCATGAATACAGGCATACCTTGGAGAAATTGTGGGTTCAGTTCCAGACAACCACAATACAGCAAATATGGAAATAAAGTAAGTCATACAATTATTTTTCATTTCCCAGTGCATATAAAACTTACATTTACACTATAGTCTATTAAGTGTGCAATAGCATTATGTCTAAGATAACAATGTACATACCTTAACTAAAAGACACTTTATTGCTGGGAGTAATGTCAGCATCCTGGCAGAGTGAGACACTCCCTTTGTCTCATACCTTCAATCTACAGCTATCCATAACTCAACAAAAGTGCATCTGCCCAATACACCAGCATGCCAGATAATTCCACACATCTATACATCTGAAGGTGGGTGGACTAGAATACGTAGAGGAGGCAGAACTGGGGGAGCATCAAAGATGGTGCCTGTGATCCCTACACCCAGCTATGGTGGCTGAGCACACAGGTCCAGAGAATCTGGTAACATCAGGGGAAACAGCACACACGACTCCTGTCTCCCAGCTGTAGTGACATCCATGGCCCCAGGAAACTGGATATCAGTGGCAGCAGGGTCTGCTGTGACCCCATCCCTCCAGTTGAGGAGGCACCCTTGACTCTGGCTCTCCACCCCCAATTGCAGTGGTGGTGCCTGCAAGCCTGACCACCCTGAACATGGCAGAGGTACTGTGACCCTGGGTCCCAACCACAATCCACTTCCCCTCTTGGCCGGGAAGCCTGTGGCTCAGCAGACCCCAGAAGTGGTGAAAGAACCAACCATCCCATAACCCCAGGTGGTGATGTCAGTGACACCACCAGCAGCAAGGCAACGAAGTCCTGAGACCCAAACTGTGACAACTAGGGCACTGGATGACACATCAGACAGAGGTGGTGGAAGGTGGAAAGCGGAATTCTCAAATATAACCAGACTAAACTTAGGCATGAGAAATGAAAAAATTGTGTTAGAGCACCACCTACTAGAAAACAAAAGAAAGCTTCTAACTTTTACCTATCGAATCATTAGAATCAAGTAAAAAACAAAAAACAAAAAAACCAAAAAACGTTACCTAAAAAAGAAAGGTGTTTGCTGCTTCAGATGCACTGACAGAGGAACAACTTCCAAGTACCATGAAGAACTACAGTAACACTGTATGACAAAAAGGAAATGGAAGTGCTCCAGCAACCAAATGTAAAGTCATGGAATATTTTTATTTAACTGATAGAGAATTCAAAATACCTGTCATGAAGAAACTCAATGAGCTACAGGAAAACTCAGAAGGAAAGTTCAATGAACTCAGGAATAAAATTAATGAACCGAAGGAATACTTTACCAAATATATTAAAAGTCTAAAAAAAGAACCAAACAGAAATTCTGGAGCTGAAGAACTCAATAAATGAGATAAAGAATGGATTAGAAACAATTGGAAATAAAACAGATCATATGGAAGAGAGAATTAGCAAGCTCAAAGAAAGAAATCTAGAAATGATACATGTAGAAGAGGAGAGAGAATTGAGATCTAAGAAGAAAATGAAGAAATTCAATGAGAACTATCAAACTCTATTAGAAAAGGCAAAATTAAGAAAATGGGTATCCTAGAAGGAGAAGCGAGGAAGGGAGCAGAGTTTATTTAAAGAAATAATAGCTGAGAACTTCCCAAACTTGGGGAATGAAATGGGTATACAAGTCCAGGAAGCTAAGAGAACATCTAATTACCTCAATGGAAAAAGAGCTTCTCCATGACATTATATTAAAACTGACAAAAATCAATGACAAATAAAGAATTTTAAAGGCAGCTAGGAAAAGAAAGGTTGGCAACGTACAAGTGAACCCTCCCTTAGGTTATCAGCACATTTCTCAGAAGAAATTCTACAGGCCAGAAGAGATGGAATGACACACTCAAAATAATAAAAGATAAAACCTGTTAGCTAAAATTATTCTATCCAGCAAAGTTAATCTTCATATATGGAGGAGAAATAAAGGCTTTCCCAGGCAAACAGAAGATGAGTGAGTTCATCAACATTAGATGTACTTTACAAGAAATGTTGAAAGGAGCTCTTCTACCAGAGACAAAAAGGTAAAAGTACACTAAACTCTGAGTAAGGTGACAAACAGACAAAATCAGACAATTGCAACTCTAAATGAGAATAGATTTTTAAACACTTTATTATAGCAGAAAGTTTAAAGGGAAAAATCAGTGGAAAATAACCAAAGCTACTTCATTTGGTAACAAAGTCACAACATAAAAAGGAATTATCTGAGAAAACAAAAGCATAAAAAGGGAAGAGGGAAAGGATGGAAACTGCATAGGCAAATGAAGATTAGATAAGTTCCTATCAGCAGAAGGTGGACAATTTTATCTATAAGACATTTTATTCAAACCTCATGCCAAAAACAAAACATAAATCTAGAGGACAGACACAAAACATAAAAAAGAGGAAACTGATCAAAGCATAGAAATGACAAAATTAAAATGTCAGAAACACAAGGAAAAAGAAACAATGGCCATATAGACCAATCAGAAAACAAAAGATAAAATGGCAATACTGGACATCCCTGGTGGTACAGTGGTTAAGAATCTGCCTGCCAATGTAGGGGACATGGGTTTGAGCCCTGGTCCAGGAAGATCCCACATGTCACAGAGCAACAAAGCCTGTGTGCCACAACTACTGAGCCTGCATGCCACAACTACTGAAGCTGATGTGCCTAGAGCCTGTGCTCCACAATAGGAAAAACTACCACAATGAGAAGACCGTGAACCTCAACGAAGAGTAACCCCTGATAACTGAAACTAGAGAAAGCCCGCATGCAGCAATGAAGACCCAACACATCCCTAAATAAATAAATAAATAAATAAATTTTAAAAAGGGTAATACTAAGTTCTTATTTATAAATAATCACCCTAAATGTAAATGAATTGAATTAACCTATCAAAAGACACAAGACCCAACTATATGCTACCTAGAGGAGATTCACCTCAGATCTTAAGACAAACATAGGCTCAAAGTGACAGGAAGGAAGATGATACTCCAAGAAAATGACAGCCCAGAAAAAGTGGGTATAGCAGTACCCATAACAGACAAAGTAGGCATTGAGCCAAAAAAGGTAACAAGAGACAAAAATGGACATTATATAACAGAATAACTGAGATAGAAGAACGGATAAGTGACCTGGAAGATAAAATAGTGGAAATAACTACTGCAGAGCAGAATAAAAAAAAAAAAAGAATGAAAAGAACTGAGGACAGTCTCAGAGACCTCTGGGACAACATTAAACGCACCAACATTCGAATTATAGGGGTTCCAGAAGAAGAAGAGAAAAAGAAAGGGACTGAGAAAATATTTGAAGAGATTATAGTTGAAAATATCCCTAATATGGGAAAGGAAATAGTTAAGTTCAGGAAGCACAGAGAGTCCCATAAGGATAAAGCCAAGGAGAAATATGCCAAGACACATACTAACCAAACTGTCAAAAATTAAATAAAAAGAAAGCACATTAAAAGCAGCAAGGGGAAAACAACAAATAACACACAAGGGAATCCCCATAAGGTTAACAGCTGATCTCTCAGCAGAAACCCTACAAGCCAGAAGGGAGTGGAAGGACATATTTAAAGTGATGAAGGAGAAAAATCTGCAACCAAGATTACTCTACCCAGCAAGGATCTCATTCAGATTTGATGCAGAAATTAAAAACTTCACAGACAAGCAAAAGTTGAGAGAGCTCATTACCACCAAACCAGCTTTACAACAAATGCTAAAAGAAATTGTCTAGGCAAGAAACACAAGAGAAGGAAAAGACCTACAATAAAAAAACCAAAACAATTTAGAAAATGGGAATAGGAACATACATATCCTTAATTACCTTAAATGTAAATGGAATAAATCCTCCCACCAAAAGACACAGATTGGCTGAATGGATACAAAAACAAGACCCATATATATGCTGTCTACAAGAGACCCTCTTCAGACCTAGAGACACACACAGACTGAAAGTAAGGGGATGGAAAAAGATATTCCATGCAAATGGAAACCAAAAGAAAGGTGGAGTAGCAATTCTCATATCAAACAAAATAGACTTTAAAATAAAGACTATTAGAAGAGACAAAGAAGGACACTACATAATGATCAAGGGATCCATCCAAGAGGAAGATATAACAATTGTAAATATTGATGCACCCAACATAGGAGCACCACAATACATAAGGCAAATACTAACAGCCATAAAAGGGGAAATCGACAGTAACACATTTATACTAGGGGACTTTAACACCCCACTTTCACCAATGGACAGATCAACCAAAATGAAAATAAAAAAGAAAACACAAGCTTTAAATGATACATCAAACAAGATGGACTTAATTGATATTTATAGGACACTCCATCCAAAAACAACAGAATACACATTTTTCTCAAGTGCTCATGGAACATTCTCCAGGATAGATCATATCTTGTGTCACAAATCAAGCCTTGGTAAATATAAGAAAATTGAAATTGTATCAAGTATCTTTTCCGACCACAACGCCATGAGACTAGATATCAATTACAGGAAAAGATCTGTAAAAAATACAAACACAAGAAGGCAAAATGATGCACTACTTAATAATGAAGTGATCACTGAAGAAATCAAAGAGGAAATCAAAAAATACCTAGAAACAAATGACAATGGAGACACAATGACCCAAAACCTGTGGGATGCAGCAAAAGCAGTCCTAAGGGAGAAGTTTATAGCAATACAAGCCCACTTAAGAAGCAGGAAACATCTCGAATAAACAACCTAACTTTGCAACTCAAGCAATTAGAGAAAGAAGAACAAAAAAAAACCCAAAGCTAGCAGAAGGAAAGAAATCATAAAAAATCAGATCCGAATTAAATGAAAAAGAAATCAAGGAAACAATAGCAAAGATCAATAAAACTAAAAGTTGGTTCTTTGGGAAGATAAACAAAATAGATGAACCTATAGCCAGACTCATCAAGAAAAAAAGGGAGAAGACTCAAATCAATAGAATTAGAAATGAAAAAGGAGAAGTAACAACTGACACTGCAGAAATACAAAAGATCATGAGAGATTACTACAAGCAACTCTATGCCAATAAAATGGACAATCTGGAAGAAATGGACAAATTCTTAGAAATGCACAACCTGCCAAGACTGAATCAGGAAGAAATAGAAAATATGAAAAGACCAATCACAGCCACTGAAATTGAAACTGTGATTAAAAATCTTCCAACAAACAAAAGCCCAAGAACAGTTGCCTTCACAGGCAAATTCTAACAAATATTTAGAAAAGAGATAACACTTATCCTTCTCAAAATCTTCCAAAATATAGCAGAGGGAGGAACACTCTCAAATTCCTTCTACGAGGCCACCATCACCTTCATACCAAAACCAGACAAGGATGTCACAAAGAAAGAAAACTACAGGCCAATATCACTGATGAACATAGATGCAAAAATTCTCAACAAAATACTAGCAAACAGAATCCAACAGCATATTAAAATATCATACACCATGATCCAGGTGGGTTTATTGCAGGAATGCAAGGATTCTTCAATATATGCAAATCTATCAATGTGATAAACCATATTAACAAACTGAAGGAGAAAAACCATATGATCATCTCAATAGATGCAGAGAAAGCTTTTGACAAAATTCAACACCCATTTATGATAAAAACTCTGCAGAAAGTAGGCATAGAGGGAACTTTCCTCAACATAATAAAGGCCATATATGACAAGCCCACAGCCAACATCATCCTTAATGGTGAAAAACTGAAAGCATTCCACTAAGATCAGGAACAAGACAAGGTTGCCCACTCTCACTGCTCTTATTTAACATAGTTTTGGAAGTTTTAGCCACAGCAATCAGAGAAGAAAAGGAAATAAAAAGAATCCAAATCGGAAAAGAAGAAGTATAGCTGTCACTCTTCGCAGATGACATGATAATATGCATAAAGAATCCTAAAGATGCTACCAGAAAACTACTAGAGCTAATCAATGAATTTGGTAAAGTAGCACGATACAAAATTAATGTACAGAACTGTCTGGCATTCCTATATACTAATGATGAAGAATCTGAAAATGAAATAAAGAAAACACTCCCATTTACCATTGCAACACAAAGAATAAAATATCTAGGAATAAACCTACCTAAGGAGACAAAAGACCTGTATGCAGAAAATTATAAGACACTGATGAAAGAAATTAAAGATGATACAAACACATGGAGAGATATACCATGTTCATGGATTAGAAGAATCAACATTTTGAAAATGACTCTACTACCCAAAGCAATCTATAGATTCAATGCAATCCCTATCAAACTACCACTGGCATTTTTCACAGAACTAGAACAAAAAATTTCACAATTTTTATGGAAACACAAAAGACCCCGAATAGCCAAAGCAATCTTGAGGATGAAACACGGAGCTGGAGGAATCAGGCTCCCTGACATTAGACTGTACTACAAAGCTACAGTAATCAAGACAGTATGGTACTGGCACAAAAACAGAAAGATAGATCAATGGAACAGGATAGAAAGCCCAAAGATAAACCCACACACATATGGACACCTTATCTTTGATAAAGGTGACAGGAATGTACAGTGGAGGAAGGACAGCCTCTTCAGTAAGTGGTGCTGGGAAAACTGGACAGGTACATGTAAAAGTATAAGATTAGATACCTCCCTAATAGCATACACAAAACTAAGCTAAAAATGGATTAAAGACCTAAATGTAAGGCCAGAAACTCTCAAAGTCTTAGAGGAAAACATAGGCAGAACACTCTATGACATAAATCACAGCAAAATCCTTTTTGACCCACCTCCCAGAGAAACGGAAATAAAAACAAAAATAGATAAATGGGACCTCAAGAAACTTCAAAGCTTTTTCAGAGCAAAGGAAACCATAAACATGACCAAAAGACAACCCTCAGAATGGGAGAAAATATTTGCAAATGAAGCAACTGACAAAGGATTAATCTCCAAAATTTACAAGCAGCTCATGAAGCTCAATAACAAAAAAACAAACAACCCAATCCAAAAAATGGCAGAAGACCTAAATAGACATTTCGCCAAAGAAGAGATACAGACTGCCAACAAACACATGAAAGAATGCTCAACATCATTAATCATGAGAGAAATGCAAATCAAAACTACCATGAGATATCATCTCACACCAGTCAGAATGGCCATCATCAAAAAATCTAGAAAAAATAAATGCTGGAGAGGGTGTGGACTAAAGGGAACACTCTTGCACTGCTGGTGGGAATGTGAATTGGTTCAGCCACTATGGAGAACAGTATGGAGGTTCCTTAAAAAACTACAAGTAGAACTACCATATGACCCAGCAATCCCACTACTGGGTATATACCCTGAGAAAACCAAAATTCAAAAAGATTCATGTACCAAAATGTTCATTGCAGCTCTATTTACAATAGCCCGGAGATGGAAACAACCTAAGTGCCCATCATCGGATGAATGGATAAAGAAGATGTGGCACATATATACAATGGAATATTACTCAGCCATAAAAAGAAACGAAATTGAGCTACTTGTAATGAGGTGGATAGACCTAGAGTCTGTCATACAGAGTGAAGTAAGTCAGAAAGAAAAACACAAATACTGCATGCTAACACATATATATGGAATTTAAGGAAAAAAATATCATGAAGAACCTAGGGGTAAGACAGGAATAAAGACACAGACATACTGGAGAACGGACTTGAGGATATGGGGAGGGGGAAGGGTGAGCTGTGACAGGGAAAGAGAGAGGCATGGACATATATGCACTAACAAACGTAAGGTGGATAGCTAGTGGGATGCAGCCGCATGGCACAGGGATATCGGCTCGGTGCTTGGTGACCGCCTGGAGTGATGGGATAGGGAGAGTGGGAGGGAGGGAGATGCAAGAGGGAAGAGATATGGGAACATATGTATATGTATAACTGATTCACTTTGTAATAACGCAGAAAGTAGCACAACATTGTAAAGCAATTATAACCCAATAAAGATGTTAAAAAATAATCAGTAGAATTAGAAATGAAAAAGGAGAATTAAAAACTGACACTGCAGATATACAAAAGATCATGAGAGTACTACAAGCAACCCTATGCCAATAAAATGGACAACCTGGAAAAAATGGACAAATTCTTAGAAATGCACAACCAGCCAAATGTGAATCAGGAAGAAATAGAAAATATGAACAGACCAATCACAAGCACTGAAATTGAAACTGTAATTAAAAATCTTCCAACAAACAAAAGCCCAAGAACAGTTGCCTTCACAGGCGAAATGTATCAAATATTTATAGAAGAGTTAACACCTGTCCTTCTCAAACTCTTCCAAAATGGAGCAGAGGGAGGAACACCCCCAAATTCATTCTACGAGGTCACCATCACCTTGATACTAAAACCAGACAAGGATGTCACAAAGAAGGAAAACTACAGGTCAATATCACTGATGAACATAGATGCAAAAATCCTCAACAAAATACTAGCAAACAGAATCCAACAGTACATTAAAAGGATCATACACCATGATCAAGTGGGGTTTATTCCAGGAATGCAAGGATTCTTCAATATACGCAAATCTATCAATGTGATAAACCATATTAACAAATTGAAGGAAAAAAAGCCATATGATCATCTCAATAGATGCAGAGAAAGCTTTTGACAAAATTCAACATCGATTTATGATAAAAACCCTGCAGAAAGTAGGCATAGAGGGAACTTTCCTCAACATAATAAAGGCCATATATGACAAAACCACAGCCAACATCATCCTCAATGGTGAAAAACTGAAAGCATTTCCACTAGGATCAGGAACAAGATAAGATTGCCCACTCTCACCGCTCTTATTCAACATAGTTTTGGAAGTTTTAGCCACAGCACTCAGAGCAGAAATGGAAATAAAAGGAATCCAAATCAGAAAAGAAGAAGTATATCTGTCACTGTTTGCAGATGACATGATATTATACACAGAGAATCCTAAAGATGCTACCAGAAAACTACTAGAGCTAATCAATGAATTTGGTAAAGTTGCAGGATACAAAATTAATGCACAGAAATCTCTGGCAATCCTATACACTAATGAAGAAAAATCTGAAAATGAAATCAAGAAAACACTCCCATTTACCACTGCAATGAAAAGAATAAAATATCTAGGAATAAACCTACCTAAGGGGCAAAAGACATGTATGCAGAAAATTATAAGACACTGATGAAAGAAATTAAAGATGATACAAATACATGGAGAGATATACCATGTTCTTGGATTGGAAGAATCAACATTTTGAAAATGACTCTACTACCCAAAGCAATCTATAGATTCAATGCAATCCCTATCAAACTACCACTGGCCTTTTTCACAGAACTAGAACAAAAAAATTTCACAATTTGCATGGAAACACAAAAGACCCCAAATAGCCAAAGCAATCTTGAGAACGAAAAATGGAGCTGGAGGATTCAGGCTCCATGACTTCAGAGTATACGAGAAAGCTACAGTAATCAAGACAGTATGGTAGGTCTTCCCTGGTGGTGTATTGGTTGAGAGTCCTCCTGCCGATGCAGGGGACACGGGTTCGTGCCCCGGTCTGGGAGGATCCCGCATGCTGTGGAGCGTCTGGACCCGTGAGCCATGGCCGTTAGGCCTGCATGTCTGGAGCCTGTACTCCGCAACGGAAGAGGCCACAACAGTGAGAAGCCCGTGTATAGCCAAAAAAAAAAAAAGACAGTATGGTACTGGCACAAAAACAGAAAGATAGATCAATGGAACAAGATAGAAAGCCCAGAGATTAACCCACGCACATATGGTCACCTTCTCTTTGATAAAGGAGGCAGGAATGTACAGTGGAGAAAGGACAGCCTCTTCAATAAGTGGTGCTGGGAAAACTGAACAGGTACATGTAAAAGCATGCGATTAGATCACTCCCTAACACCATACACAAAAATAAGCTCAAAATGGATTAAAGACCTAAATGTAAGGCCAGAAACTATCAAACTCTTAGAGGAAAACATAGGCAAAACACTCTATGACATAAATCACAGCAAAATCGTTTTTGACCCACCTCCTAGAGAAATAGAAATAAAAATAAACAAATGGGACCTAATGAAACTTCAAAGCTTTTTCACAGTAAAGGAAACCATAAACATGACCAAAAGACAACCCTCAGAATGGGAGAAAATATTTGCAAATGAAGCAACTGACAAAGGATTAATCTCCAAAATTTACAAGCAGCTCATGCAGCTCAATAATAAAAAAACAAACAACCCAATCCAAAAATGTGCAGAAGACCTAAATAGACATTTCTGCAAATAAGATATACAGACTGCCAAAAAGCACATGAAAGAATGCTCAGCATCTTTAGTCATTAGAGAAATGCAAATCATAACTACAATGAGGTATCATCTCACACCAGTCAGAATGGCCATCATCAAAAATCTAGAAACAATAAATGCTGGAGAGGGTGTGGAGAAAAGGGAACACTCTTGCAGTGCTGGTGGGAATGTGAATTGGTACAGCCACTATGGAGAACAGTATGGAGGTTCCTTAAAAAACTACAAAAAAACTACCATATGACTCAGCAATCCCACTACTGGGCATATACCCTGAGGAAACCATAATTCAAATAGTGTCATGTACCAATATGTTCATTTCAGCTCTATTTACAATAGCCTGGAGATGGAAACAACCTAAGTGCCCATCTTCAGATGAATGGATAAAGAGGATGTGGCACATATATACAAATGGAATATTACTCAGCCATAAAAAGAAACGAAATTGAGCTATTTGTAATGAGGTGAATAGACCTAGAGTCTGTCATACAGAGTGAAGTAAGTCAGAAAGAGAAAGACAAATACCGTATGCTAACACATATATATGGAATTTAAGAAAAAAATGTCATGAGGAGCCTAGGGGTAAGACAGGAATAAAACTCAGACCTAGTAGAGAACGGACTTGAGGATATGGGGTGGGGGAAGGGTGAGCTGTGACAAAGCGAAAGAGAGGCATGGACATATATACACTTCCAAACTTAAGGTAGATATCTAGTGAGAAGCAGCCGCATAGCACAGGGAGATCAGCTCGGTGCTTTGTGACTGCCTGGAGGGGTGTGATATGGAGGGTGGGAGGGAGGGAGACGCAAGAGGGAAGAGATATGGGAACATATGTATATGTATAACTGATTCACTTTGTTATAAAGCAGAAACTAACACACCATTGTAAAGCAATTATACCCCAATAAAGATGTTAAAAAAAAAGATGGACATTATATAATGATAAATGGGAAAATTTATCAAAAAGACATAACAGTTGTTAATATATATGCACCTAATAAAGATTCACCAAAATATATAAAGCAATTCTTAACATAATTTTGTTGTGTTAATAATAATCAACATAATATTAAAGGCAGAAATTGACAGCAACACATTTTTATTAGTGGACTTTAACATCTCACTTATATCAATAGATAGATCATCCAGATAGAAAGTCAGCAAGTAGATGCAAGGGAAGGTGGTGGAGTTGGAGGATGTGGAGCTCATCTCCTCCCAGAAGAACATAAAAATAATCCATCTACATGTGAAAAAATTTGCATAGAAGATGAGCTGGAAACTGGCAGAAGAGCTCCTATAGAATCAAAGATGCAAGAAAGATCTCCATGTGACCGAGTAGGACAGAAAAAAAAAAAAGGCAAATAGGTTGGAACCAGTGCACCTGGGAGGGATCTGTAGGGAAGCGAAGGGCCACTTAGGTGAATGCTTGCCTGCTGGGAAATCCACTGAGACAGGTATAGGGGTGGGCAAAGCCTAGTTACTCATGAGGAGTAAGTGCATGCTGTCTTGATAACAATCAAGGCGGAATTGCATTTGTGGCTGCTGCCTCACCATACTTCCCATTCTGAAGGGGCAAATGCTCTAGCTCTGCTCACTCCACACCCCAACCTGGTGTGAGATCAGGGCAAAGATTTGGTCTAGTTATGCAGAGACAGCCTGGGGTGTCTGAGGTGTGATCCAGGCAGAACCATGAAAATCACTATCAGTGCATGAATGGGGGCAGCTGGCCAAACCCAGCAGACATTGTCAGCCCACACACTGGAAAGGACACAAGAATGTGCAATGGCTAAGTGCTGAATCTCAAGCAGACAGGCCCTGGGAGAGGCCTTGATCTAGCTATGTAGAGACAGCCCAGAGGGCCTGTGGTGTGATCTGGGGGAGCCACACAGCCCATGTCAGTGTACACACAGGGGTGGCAGGTCTAGCCACATCAGTCATTGTCAGGGCACACATTGAGCTGGGCCACAAGAATATGCAGCAACTAGGTACTGAATCATGGGCAGACAGGCCCTGGGCAGGAGTTTCCAGTGATTCGTTTCCCAGTGAGAGTGCCCTGGCTCCACCCACTCCACACAGCAGCTTAGCACCAGATCGGGGGAAGACAGGTCCTGGAAGAAGTCTGCACAGAAATCAGGCAGCAGCACAGCCACCTCAGTTCTTGCAGCCACAGTGCCCTGATCCCCAGCCCCAGCCTACTCCACACAACAGCATTGCACTAGATCTGGGATGAACATAACAGAGATAGGGACGTGACCTTGAGCTGCTTCTGAGTAGAAACAGGGACATCTACACAGGTGGCACATAGGTTCACTGTGACCGCAGGGGCCTCACTTCCTTCAGCAATCACTTCCTTTGGGGAAGAGCATGCACCCAATGGCAACATAGCCTGATTGAAAATGACCCTCAACAGCTTCTACTCCAATAACTGGGGAGGAGCAGATCCCACCCCTGATTGGGCAGTGACAGTCACTTAGAAAAAGGAAGCACAGCTCACATCCTGCATAAGCTTTATATCACCCAACACCCTCCACAATGCCTATCAAGGGGATAATGGCCAGCGCACTCTGAGGAAAGACCTGGCTGGTGTCCATACTGAAACCAGCCCTTGCACCAAAATTATTGGACACACACAGTCTACACAGGGATATTACCACATATAAACACCCCTCTAAGAACACAGTAGATAACTGTTTCTCCTAAATACACAGAGACAAAGTTAAGTAAAATAAAAAAGCAGAACTACTACCAATAAAAAGAACAAGAGAAAGCCTGTACAAGAACAAATAATGAGACAGACCTCACCAGTCTACCAGACCCCAAGTTCAAAAAGGAGGTAATAAAAATGTTAAAGGAGTTAAGAAAGATTATCAGTAGAAATCCAGATCACTGTAACAAGGAATTAAAACTATAAATATGAACCAATCAAAATTAGACAATTTGATTACCTAGATAAAAATCAATCTAGAAGCAATGACTAGCAGACTAAATGAAGAATGAATCAGTGATCTGGAAGATAGAATAATGGAAATCTCCCAATAAGAACAGCAGACAGAAAAACAAATGAAAAAGAAAATGAAAGCAACATAATTCGATTAATAGGATAATATAAAATGTGCCAACCTATGCGTAATAGGGATTCCAGAAGGAGAAGAGGGAAAAGGGAATTGTAAATGTATTTGAAGAAACTATGGCTGAAATCTTCCCAAGCCTAAAGAAGGAACTATTGAATACATATCCAGGTACATGAAGCACAGAGGATCCCATACAAGATGAAACTAAACAAACCCACACCCAGATGTATCATAATTAAAATGGCAAAAGTTGGAGAATTTCCCTGGCAGTCCAGTGGTTAAGACTCCTTGCTTCCAATGCAGGGGGCCCAGGTTTGATCCCTGGTTAGGGAACTAAGATTCCACATGCTGCATGGTGCAGCCAAAAAAAACAAAATGGCAAAAGTTAAAGAAGGTATTCTAAAGGTTGCAAGAGAAAAACAAAGAGTCAGTTGCAAGGAAACCCCCATAAGGCTGTCATCTGATTTCTCTGCAGAAATGTTGCAGGCCAGAAAGGACTTTCATGATATATTCAAGTTCCTGAAAGGAACTATTGAATACATATCCAGTATCCAGTATCCAGCAACTTAGGATACTCTATCCAGCAAGTTTATCATTTAGAATAGAAGGAGAAATAAAGAATTTCTCAGAGAAGCAAAATCTAAAAGATTTCAACAATAGTAAACTTACTCTAAAAGAAATATTTAATGGTCTTCTCTAAATAGGAAAGAAGCAAGAATACATAGGAAAGGGAAAATCATACTAGGAAAGGCAAATATATAGTAAGGATTGGCGATCATTTAAATAGGTCAGTACATGGATTAAAAAACAAAAATATAGTAAAGTGATTTTAACTGTAATAAAAATTAAAAGGATAAGCATGAAGATATAAAATAAGATATCAAAGTTACAAAATGTGGGGGAGGGGAGTATAAAAATGTAGGTCATCTAGAATGTATTTGAATTTGAATGACTATCAGTTTAAAGTAAGTAGATACAGTTATGAGTCAACATACTTGATTTCTGTGGTAACAAATTAAAAATATATGATAGATTCACAAAACCCAAAAAAGGGAACTTAAGCATACTACAAAAATCATCAAACCAAAAAAAAAAAGCAAAAAGAAGAAATAAAAAAAGACTACAAAAACAACTGGAAACAAGGTTTAAAATTGCAATAATTCCATACCTATCAATAATTACTTTAAATGTCAGTGGATTAAATTCTCTGATCAAAAGACACAGAGTAGCAGATTGGATAAAAGAACAATAACTGACAATATGATGCCTACAAGAGACAAACTTTTCACTCAGGGTGAAAGACATATACAGACTGAAAGTGAGGGGATGGAAAAAGAAATTTTATGCAAATGAAACTGACAAGAAAGTGGGGGTAGCAATACTTGTATCAGACAATATAGACTTTACAACAAAGGCTATTAAAGAAGGACAAAGAAGGGCATTATATACTGATAGAGGAATCAGTACAAGAAGGGGATATTACATTCATTAACATATATGTACCAAAAATAGGAGCACCTAAATATATAAAACAGATACTAACAAACATAAAGGGAGAAATGGACAATAATACAGTAATAGTAGGAGACTTTAACACCTCACTGATATCAATGGACAGATCATCCAGACAGAAACTCAAGAAGGCAGCAGAGGTCCTAAATGACACAATAGACCACTTGGACTCTGGATATCTACAGTTCACTACATCCAAAAAACCCAGAATACACATCCATTTCAAGTGTGTATGGAATGTTCTCTAGGGTAGACAACATACTAGGTCACAAAACAAGCCTCTATAAATTTAAGAAGATAGAAATTATTCTAAACATCTTTTTTGACCACAAAGGTATGACACAAGAAATCAACTACAAAGAGTGTTCTGCCTATATTTTCCTCTAAGAGTTTTATAGTATCTGGTCTTACAATTAGGTCTTTAATACATTTTGAGTTTATTTTTATGTATACTGTTAAGGAATGTTCTGATTTCATTTTTTGTATAACTTTATTTATTTATTTTTGGCTGCATTGGGTCTTTGTTGCTGTATGCGGTCTTTCTTTAGTTGCAGTGAGCTGGGGATACTCTTCATTGCAGTGCACATGTTTCTCATCTCGGTGCATTCTCTTGTTGTGGAGCAAGGGCTCTAAGCACATGGGCTTCAGTAGTTGTAGCATGTGGCCTTCAGTAGTTGTGGTGCATGGGCTCTAGAGCACAGGCTCAGTAGTTGTGACATATAGGCTTAGTTGCTCCATGGCATGTGGGATCGTCCTGGACCAGGACTTGAACCCATGTCCCTTGCATTGGCAGGCAGATTCTTAACCACTGCACCACAAAGGAAGCCCTAATTTCATTTTTTTATGTAGCTGTCCAGTTTTCCCAGCACCATTTATTGAAGAGGCTGTCTTTTCTCCATTGTATATATAGTCTTGCTTCCTTTGCTGTAGATTAATTGACCATAGGTGTGTGGGTTTATTTCTGGGCTTTCTATCCTGTTCCATTGATCTATATTTTGGTTTTTGTGCCAGTACCATACTGTTTTGATTAATGTAGCTTTGTAGTATAGTCTGAAGTCAAGGAGCCTGATTCCACCAGTTCCATTTTTCATTCTCAAGATTGCTTTTGCTATTCAGAGTCTTTTGTGTCTCCACACAAATTTTAAGACATAAATTGCAGCAATATCTTTTTTGATCAGTCACCTAGAGTAATGGAAATAAAAACAAAAATAAACAAATGGAACCTAAGTAAACTCAAAAACTTTTGCACAGCAAAGCAAACCATAAACAAAGTGAAAAGACAACACACAGAATGGGAGAAAACATTTGCAAATTATGCTACTGACAACAGACAAATTCCACAATTTATAACAGCTCATGTGGTTCAATATCAAAAAAAAAAACAATCAAAAAATAGGCAGAAGACCTAAATAAGCATTTCTCCAAAGAAGAGATACAGATGGCCAAGAGTCACATGAAAAAATGCTCTACATTGCTAGTTATTAGAGAAATGCAAATCAAAACTACAATGAGATATCACCTTACACCAGTAAGAATGGCTATCATCAAAATGTGTACAAACAGTAAATGCTGGAGCAGATGTGGAGAAAAAGGATCTCTTTTTCACTGTTGGTAAGAATGTAAATTGGTACAGCCACATGGGGAACAATATGGAGGTTCCTTGAAAAAATAAAAATAGAGCTACCATATGATACAGTAATTCCACTCCCAGGCATGTATCCAGAGAAAAACATGGTTTGAAAGGATACATGCACCCCAATGTTCATTGCAGCACTGTTTACAATAGCCAAGACATGGAAGCAACCTAAATGTCCATTGACAGATGAATGGATAAAAAAGATGTGTTACATATATACAATGGAATATTACTGAGCCATTAAAAAATGAAGTAATGCCATTTACAGCAACATGGATGGACCTGGAGATTATCATGCTAAGTGAAGTAAGTTATAAAGAGTAAGACAAATATCATATAATGTCACTTATAGGTGGAATCTAAAAATATGATACAAATGAACTTTTTTACAAAACAGAAACAGACACACAGACTTAGAGAATGAACTTATGGTTACTGGGAGGGAGGGCATGGGGAGGAATAGATTGGGAGTTTGGGACTGACATGTACACACTGATATATTTAAAATAGATAATGAACAAGGACCTACTGTATAGAACAGGGAACTCTGCTCAGTACTCTGTAATGACCTAAATGGGAAAAGGATTTGAAAATATATATATATATATATATATATATATATATATATATATATATATATATATGTATGTATGAATCTCTTCGTTTATACCTGAAACTAACACACATTGTTAATCAACTATAATCCAATATAAATTAAAATTTTAAAACTCATCTAAAAAATAAAAGAAATCAACTACAGAAAGAAAGATGGGAAAAAAAAAACATGTGGAGACTAAACAACATACTACTGAAAAACCAATGGGTCAACCAAGAAACCAAAGAAGTCAGAAAATACCTCAAGAAAAATGAAAATGAAAGCACAACTTTACAAAGTCTGTGGGATACGGCAAAAGCATTGTTAAGAGAGAAGTCCATATCAATACAGGCCTTCCTCAAGAAAGAAGAAAAATCTCAAATAAACAACCTAAACTACTACCTAAAAGAATTAGAAGAAGAAAAATCAACAAAACCCAAAGTTATCAGAAGGAAGGAAACAGTAAAGATAACAGAGGAAATAAACAAAATAGAGATCAAAGAATATAAAAACATCAGTAAAAACAAGAGTTTTTTTTTTTTTAAAGGGCAAAGAAAATTGACACAACACTAGCCAGGCTCATCAAGAAGAAAAGAGGTAAGACACAAATTTAAAAAAAATTAGAAAAGTGAGGAAATAACAACAAATACCACAGAAATACAAAAGAAAATCATATGAGAATAGTATGAACAATTGTATGCCAACAAATTGGACAATCTAGAAGAAATGGACAATTTTCTAGAAACATACAGCCTCCCAAGACTGAGTCAAGAAGAAACAGATAATTTGAACAGACCAATCACTAGTAGTGAAATCAAATCTGTAAAAACAAACAAACAAACAGCAAGAAAAATAAAAAGAAAAATACTCTCTGTAAACAAAAGTCCAGGACCAGACAGCTTCTCTGGGGAATTCTACCAAACATGCAGAAAAGGACATATGCTTATCCTTCTTAAGCTATTCCAAAAGATTGTACAGTAGGGAACAGTCCCCAACTCATTCTAGGAGGCTAGTATTACACTGATACCAATATCGAACAAAGACACTACAAAAAAAATAAATTACAGGCCAATATCCTTGATGAATATAGATGTAAAAATCCTCAACAAGGTATTAGCAGACAGAATCCAACAATACATAAAAAGATTATACATGATAGTAAGTTGTATTTATTCCAGGGGTACAAGGGTGGTTCATCATAAGCAAATCAATCAATATGATGCACCAGATTAACAAAAGGAAAAATAAAAACCTCATGATCATCTCAACAGTCACAGAAAAAGCATTTGACAAAATTCAACACCTATTTATGGTAAAAACTCTCACCAAATTGGGTATAGAGGAAACATATCTCAATATAATAAAGGCAATTTATGACAAACCCACAGCCAACATAATGCTCAATGATGAAAAGCTGAAAGCTAAATTTAGGAAAGAGACAAGGATGCCCACTCTCACCACTTTTATTCAACATAGTATTGGAAGTACTATCCACAGCAATAAGGCAAAGAAATAAAAGGTATCCAAATTGGAAGAGAAGTGGTAAAACTGTCACTATTTGCAGATGACATGATACTCTATATAGAGACCCTAAAGTCTCCACACAAAATTTATTAGAACTAATAAATGAAGTCAGCAAGGTATCAGGATACAAGATGAATATACAGAAATCTGACTCATTTATTTACACTAACAATAAAATGTCAGAAAAAGTTAAAGAAAAACTAGGAATTAACTTAACCAAGGAAGTGAATCCTATATGCTGAAAACTATAACATGTTGATAAGGGAAATTGGAATGATATCCCGTGCTCTTGGACTGGAACAATTACTGCTGTTAAAATGACCACACTACTCAAAGCAATCTATAGATTTAGTGCAATTCCCATTAAAATACTCATGATGTTTTTCACAGAAGTAGAAAAAATAATCCAGAAATTCATATGGCACAACAAAAGACCCAGAATTGCCAAAGCAATCCTGAGAACAAAGTATAAACTTGGAGGTATAACCCTTCGAGACTTCAGACCATACTACTAAGCTGTAGGAATCAAAGCAGCATCAGATTGGTACATAAACAGACATACAGTTCAATGAAACACAATAGAGAGCCCAGATATAAACTCAGACACTTACTATCAATTAATCTATGGCAAAGGAGACAGTATACAATGGGAAAAAGAAAATCTCTTCAACAAGTGGTGTTGGGAAAGCTGTACAGCTTCATGTAAATCAATGCTAATAGGACATTCCCTTACCCCATATACAAAAATAAACTCAAAGTGGTTTAAAGATCTAAATGTAAGACATGACACAATAAAACTTCAGAATAGAACCTAGGCAAGACATTCTCAGATACAAATTGTAGTGATATTTTCTTTCATTTAAAAAAATATTTATTTATGTATTTGGCTGCATCAGGTCTTAGTTGCAGCCCATGGGATCTTCAATGTGGCATGCAGGATATTTAGTTGCGGCATGCAAATTCTTAGTTGCAGCATGTGGGATTTAGTTCCCTGACCACGGGTCAAACCCTGGCCCCCTGCATTGTGAGCACAGAGTCTTAGTCACTGGAACACCAGGTTAAGTCCCAGCAATGTTTTCATAGTTCAGCCTCCCAAAGCAAAATAAATAAAGACAAAAACAAACAAACAGGACCTAATCAAACTTATAAGCTTTGCACAGCAAAGACAACCATCAACACAACAAAAAGATAGTGTAGAGGATGGAAGAAAATATTTGCAAATGATACAACCAATAGGGGGTTAATATACAAAATATACAAACAGCTCTTACAGGTCAATATCAATAAAACAAACTCAATTGAAAAATGGACAGAAAACTTGAATAGACCTACAAATGGCCAATGGGCTCATGAAAGCATGCTGATCATCAGTAGTTATTAGAGAAATGCAAGTCAAAACCACGAGGTATCACCTAACACTGGTCAAAATGGCTATCATTCAGAAGTCTACAAATAATAAATGCTGGAAAGGGTGTAGACAAAAGGGAGCCCTCCTACACTACTGGTGGGAATGTAAATTGGTGCAGCCAGTATGGAAAGCAGTATGGAGGTTCCTTAAAAAACTAAACTGGAGCTACCATATGATCCAGCAATTCCACTCCTGGGTATATATCCGCCAAAACAAAAACTCTCATAAAGATACATGCACCCCAGTGTTCATAGCTGTACTATTTACAATAGCCAAGACATGGAAACAATCCAAATGCCCATCAATAGACAACTGGCTTAAGAAATGTGGTATACAAATGAAATACTATCCAGTTATAAAAAGAATGAAATAATGTCATTTAAAGCAACATGGATGTATCTAGAGAATATTATTCTTAGTGAAATAAGTCTGACAGAGAAAGACAAATACTATATGAGGTCATTTATATGTAGAATCTAAAAAAATAATACAAATGAATCTGTATGCAAAACAGAAAAATACACAGAAAATAAACTTATGATTACTAAAAGGGAGAGAGAATGGGGAGGTACAAATTAACAGTATGGGATTAACAGATACAAATTACTATTGTTGTTTATTCTAACTTATTTCTACATTTACCTTTTAAAAATTATTTCCTTCTATCTCCTTTTATTTTACTTTGCTGTTCTTTTCTAGCTTTCTGAAATATGTGTTTAGTTATTTTTATTTCTATCTTTATTGATGTAGGTGTTTGTTGATATAGGTATTAGTAGTATAAAAATTCATCTAACTGATTTAGTTGTATATCATAGATTCTGATATTTTGTGTTTAATTTATCATTAAATTTAATAAATTATATCTCAGAGTAATTGGAGTAGCTGGGATCTACTAGTAGTGTAAACAAAAGTCCTTTCTTCAAAAAAATAAATTATGTCATTTTATTTTCTGTTTCCCATTTGCCTCAAGAATTGTATAGTACCATTTTTTTAGTTTAAGTATAGTTAATTTACAATGCTGTGTTAGTTTCAAGTGTACAGCAAAATGAATATATATATATATTCTTTTCAGATTCTTTTCCATTATAGGTTATTACAAAATATTGAATATAGTTCCCTGTGCTATATAGTAGGTCCTTCTTTTTTACCTATTTTATATATAGTAGTGTGCATATATTAATCCCAAACTCCTAGTTTATCTCTCCCCACCCCTGCCATCCCCTTTGGTCACCATAAATTTGTTTTCTATGTCAGTGAGTCTATTTCTATTTTGTCAATATGTTCATTTGTATCATTATTTTAAATTCTACATATAACTGATATCATATGATATTTGTCTTTGTCTGAGTTACTTCACTTAACACGATAATCTCTAGGTCCATCCCTCTTGCTGCAAATGGCATTATTTCATTCTTTTTATGGCTCAGTAATATTCCATTGTGTGTGTGTGTGTGTGTGTGTGTGTGTGTGTGTGTGTGTGTATATATATATATATATATATATATATATATATATATATATATATATATATATATATACCACATCTTCTTTATCCCTTCCACATCTTCTTTAGCCATTCACCTATCAATGGACATTTAGGTTGCTTCCATGTCTTGGCTATTGTAAATAAAGCTGCTATGAACATAAGGGTGCCTGTATCTTTTTGAAAAAATGGTCTTTTTCCAGTTATATGCCCAGGAGTGGGATTGTAGGATCATATGCTAACTCTATTTTTAGTTTTTTAAGGAACCACCACATTGTCCTCTGTAGTGGCTTCACCAACTTACAATCCCACCAACAGTGTAGGAGGGTTCATTTTTCTCCACATCCTCTCCAGCATTTATTATTCGTTGAGTACAATGCTTGGTTGTTTGTTTAATTTTTCAGGCAGAGGGACCTTTTTTGGGGGGAGGGAGGTTGTTAATTTCTACTTTTATTGCATTACAGTCAGAGAATGCAGTTTGTATTATTTATTTTTGTTCAGTTTTATTGAGATATATTTTACATATCTATATATTATTTCCATTTGTTAAAATTTATTGAGATTGCTTTAGATCTAAGATATGGGTAGCTTTTGTGAATGTTCCATGGAAAGTTGTAAAGAAAGTGTATTCTCTATGAAATAGGTTCATAGTTCAATATCTTCCTGTTAGATATATATATATTGATTGTTTTTTAGTTCTTCTACACTGTTACCATTTTTTCCCATTTGCTCTGTGTTTAACAGAATGGGGTATGTTAAAACCTTCTATTATAAAGTGTGTTTATATCTATTACTCCTTGCATCATCTATACTTTCTGTTTTATTTGAATTGTTGCTGTAATTGGGTACACAAATAATCATAATAACTATTATAACATTATTGTGACTTTTAGATACTGACATTATAAAGCATACTTTTTTTCCTTTTGAGGCATTTAGTTCTGAATTCTACATTAACTGATATTAAAATTGTGACTCGCTTTTTATTTTAATTTCCATTTACCTGATATAACTCTGTCTATCTTTTTTCTTTGTGCTGCCCTCCCCCTCCTCTCATTTTATGATACTGAATTACATGTAGATTAGATGGATTGAAATTATCTCACTGTTTTCTGATGCTCTGTTAATTTTTTTAAGTCTTTTTTTTCCCCCTGTGTATTTCTTTTTTATTATTCCTATAGCTATGTATTTGGGAGTTTTGTTAGTTTTCCCTCCCTGCACTACGTCTTGGAAACACTCTCAAGGCTGTACACCGGGGCAGTTATAGGGATCACTTCATTTGTTTCCCTTCTTTCAGAGATTACTAGTACTATATGCAAAATGCCCCAAATCTGATTCCCCTTTTCTCAGGGATTGCTATAACTATAGGCTGGATACCCCAAATCTTGGAAACCTTTTCTTTTCATATATTTTAATCAGTGTTTTAATTTTGGTTGTTTCATGCAGGAGGGTAAACCTAGTTTCTGTAACTGCATCTTAACCTAGAAAGGAAGTTCTCTATGTAAATTTTTTAACCAGATTGTCAATATCAACAAAAAAATTCTGCTGTTATTTTGACCAAGATTGGACTAAGTCTAAAGATCAATTTGGTATAATTAACATCCTACCAATATTAAGTCTCCCAATTCATGAACATGGTATAGCTTACCATTTATTTAAGTTTTTTTAGAGTTTATTTAGAAAGTGATTTGAAGTTTTCAGAATACATGTTCTGCACACATTTAAAAAATGTTTACTTCCAAGCAGTTCATTTTTTGGATAACAGGTATTAAGCTTAGTGAAAGAAGCTAGATTCAAAAGGCTAAATTCTATATGACACCTTTTATTTGATATTCTAGAAAGGGCAAAACTGTAGGGATAGAGAACAGATCAGTAATTGTCAAGGGCTAACAATAGGTGCACTTCAATTCTGGTAGTGACCCTCTGCATTTTTCAAAACTCCCCAAACTCTATACCAAAAAGAATTATTTTTTTGTATGTAATGTTTTAAAAAATCCACTAGAGAAGGTTTATTTATTTTAACAAGTGATCAACCCAGTTAGTTTCAGACTGCAATTTCTGTCTCACCTTCTGGGGTAGTAGTTCCAGTGTCAGTTCATTTATAAAAGGCTTTGCTCTGCAGTATTAGGACTTTACCACACTCAGGTACCTCAGGGATGACAACAGTCCATTTGTGGGTTCATACACGGTATTAGGGGATCCCCTCTGTAACTCTCTCCTTTATGAAATTGTCCCCACTGTCTCCAGCCTGTAGGGGCTTCTTTTCCTGGTCTTATAGCCAGAAAGACAGTATTTCAGAGTTTCAGCTGCCTGAACTACTCTTGGGCTATTCCACAAACAGGGCTCCCCTTGTGGGTTAAAGTTACAAGAGAAAAGCAGAAAACAATGGATAACATATCTTATATGGATCACATCTTCAAGTTTTGACATTACCCTATTTACCTGCCTTTGTTTACTTCTGAGGGTCTTCATGTAAATGTTTTTTGTTGTCGTCATTCAGAGTGTTTACTTATAATCAGCAAGAGAAATTGGCTGTATTGAATGTATGTGTAACAACTCTATTGTATTTTATCTTTCACTTATATGTAATTTGGTATTTTTGCTTCTTTGTCCAAATTTTTTTCATTTATTTTCTTCTTTTTTTTAAAGCCCACTAGGTTTACCAAAATACGTGTTAATGCTTACTGTCCTGGGATGATTATCTTGAGACTGTGGTGTGCCTTTAAACACTTAGTGTCAAGGTTTTTTGGGTTTTTTTTCTAGGAGAATAGTTTTGAATTATTGATAGTAGCATTTATACTTTTTCTTAACTTTGATTTTTTATTTAAGGACTCATTTTATATGTATGCAGGATCTTACATGCCTATCGCCTATACAAGTCACTTTCTCTTAAATCATTTTTTAGTCACTATTTTATTCAGCAGTCATTGTTTACTGAGCTTGACATTTTATATAAAAAAGACAACTCCTCTAGTGTTGATAGATTGAACATATTACAACATATTACTCTTTTGCTATAGCATTAAAGGTTCTTTGTCATTTAGAAACCTGTAATGATTGGAAACACTGTGTGCAAAATTACATGTGTACTAAAACAGTGGGCAGTATAAATGGCAGTGATGTTTTAAGAATTATGTTATTTCATATTAGTCAAGTGATCTACATTTTTTATAAATTTTTATCTCATTTTGAAAACCTCTTTGAAATGTAATTGATACCTTTAAAGAAAAATGATAACAATATATTGTATTTTTAAGAAATATGTGGAATTAAAATGTGTAACAGCAATAACAAAAATGTATGAAAGGTAAAATGAAGGTTTTGGTCATTAGGGTTTTATAATATATATGAAGTGTTATAATATTGATTGATTATAATAAAAGTCAAAATATGCATTTTAAATCTTAGAGTAGTGTATATATGTCTATGCCACACTCTTACTCCGTCCCAGCTTACCCTTCCCCGACCCCGTGTCCTCAAGTCCATTCTCGACATCTGCGTCTTTATTCCTGTCCTGCCCCTAGGTTCTTCAGAAACATTTTGGTTTTTTTTAGGTTACATATATATGTGTTAGCATACAGTATTTGGTTTTCACTTTCTGACTTACTTCACTCTGTATGACAGACTCTAGGTCCATTCACCTCACTACAAATAACTCAATTTCATTTCTTTTTAAGGCTGAGTAATATTCCATTTTATATATGTGCCACATCTTCTTTATCCATTCATCTGTCGATGGACACTTAGGTTGCTTCCATGTCCTGGCTATTGTAAATAGTGTTGCAATGAACATTGTGGTACATGCCTCTTTTTGAGTTATAGATTTCTCAGGGTATATGCCCAGTAGTGGGATTGCTGGGTCATATGGTAGTTCTATTTTTAGTTTTTTAAGGAACTTTCTTACTGATCTCCATAGTGGCTGTATCAATTTATATTCCCACCAACACTGCAAGAGGGTTCCCTTTTCTCCACACCCTCTCCAGCATTTATTCTTTGTAGATTTTTTTTGTGGCTGCATTGGGTCTTTGTTGCTACAAGAGCTTTTCTCTAGTTCTGGTGAGTGGGGGATACTCTTCATTGTGGTGCGTGGGCTTCTCATTGCAGTGGCTCTTCTTGTTGTGGAGCATGGGATCTAGGTGTGTGGGCTTCAGTAGTTGTAGCATGCAGGCTCAGGAGTTGTGGCTCACGGGCTCTAGAGTGCAGGCTCAGTAGTTGTGGTGCACAGGCTTAGTTGCTCAGCAGCATGTGGGATCTTCCCAGACCAGGGTTCGAACCTGTGTCCGCTGCATTGGCAGGTGGATTCTTAACCACTGTGCCACCAGGGAAGCCCATGTTTGCAGATTTTTGATGATGGCCATTCTGACCGGTGTGAGGTGACAGCTCACTGCGGTTTTGATTTGCATTTCTTAAATGATTAGGGATGTTGAACATCTTTTCATATGTTTGTTGGCAAACTGTATGTCTTCTTTGGAGGAATGTCTATGTAGGTCTTCTGCCCATTTTTTGATTGGGTTGTTTGCTTCTTTGATATTGAGCTGTGTGAGCTGCTTGTATATATTCGGGATTAATCCTTTGTCAGTTGCTTCATTTACAAATATTTTTCCCATTCTGAGGTTGTCTTTTCATCTTATTTATGGTTTCCTTTGCTTTGCAAAAGCTTTTAACTTTCATTAGGTCCCATTTGTTTATTTTTGTTTTTATTTCCTTTATTCTAGGAGGTGGATCAAAAAGAATCTTCCTGTGATTTATGTCATAGAGTGTTTCTCCTATGTTTTCATCTAAGAGTTTTATAGTGTCTGGGCTTACATTTAGGTCTTTAATCCATTTTGAGCTTGTTTTTGCATATGGTGTTAGGGAGTGTTCTAATTTCATTCTTTTACATGAGCTGTCCAGTTTTCCCAGCACCACTTATTGAAGAGGCTATCTTTCTCTGTTTTATACTCTTGCCTCGTTTGTCAAAGAAGAGGTGACCATATGTTTGTGGGTTTATCTCCAGGCTTTCTATCCTGTTCCTTTGATCTATGTTTCTGTTTATGTGCCAATACCGTACTGTCTTTATGACTGTAGCTTTGTAGTATCTTCTGAAGTCAGGGATCCTGATTCCTCCAGCTCCGTATTTTTTTTTTTTCTTTTTCATGATTCCTTTGGCTATTCGGGGTCTTTTGTGTTTCCATACAAATTGGAAAATTTTTTGTTCTAGTTCTGAGAAAAATGCCTTTGGTAATTTAATAGTGATGACATTGAATCTGTAGATTGCTTTGGGTCATATAGTCATTTTCACAATATTGATTCTTCCAATCCAAGAATATGATATATCTCTCCAACTCTTTCCATCAGCTTTGATTTCTTTCATCAGTGTATTGTAGTTTTCTGCATACAGGTCTCTTGCCTCCTTAGGTAAGTTTATTCCAAGGTATTTTATTCTTTCTATTGCAATGATAAATGGGAGTGTTTCCTTAATATCCCTTTCTGCTTTTTCTTTGTTAGTGTATAGGCATGCAAGAGATTTCTGTGCATTAATTTTGTATCCTACTACTTTACCAAATTCATTGATAAGCTCTAGTATTTTCTGGTAGTTTCCTTAGCATTTTCAATGCATGGTATTATGTCATCTGCAAACAGAGAGAGTTTTACTTCTTCTCCAATTTGGATTCCTTTTATTTCTTTTTCTTATCTGATTGTTGTGGCTAAAACTCACAAATCTATGTTGAATAATAGTGGTGAGAGTGGGCAACCTTTTCCTGTTCCTGATCTCAGAGGAAATGATTTCAGTTTTTCACCATTGAAAATGATGTTGGCTGTGGGTTTGTCATATATGTTTTTAATTTTGTTGAGGTAGGTTCCCTCTATACCCACTGTCTGGTGAGTTTTTTACCATAAATATGTGTTGAACTTTGTCGAAACCTTTTTCTACCTTTATTAAGATTATCATATTGATTTTATCCTTCAGTTTGTTAATATGGTATATCACATTGTTTGATTTGCATATATTGAAGAATCCTTGCATTCCTGGGATAAACCCCACTTGATCATGGTGTATGATCCTTTTAATGTGCTGTTGGATTCTGTTTGCTACTATTTTGTTGAGGATTTTTGTATCTATGTTCATCAGTGTTATTGGTCTGTAGTTTTTTTTTGTGTGTGTGTGACATCTTTGTGTGGTTTTGGTATCAGGGTGATGGTAGGCTTGTAGAATGTGTTTGGGAGTGTTCCTCCCTCTGCTAAATTTTGGAAGAATTTTAGAAGAATACGTGTTAGCTCTTCTCTAAATGCTTGATAGAATTCACCTGTGAAGCCATCTGGTCCAGGGCTTCTGTTTGATGGAAGATTTTTAATCACAGTTTGAATTTCAGAGCTTGTGATTAGTCTGTTTATATTTTATTTTTCTTCCTGGTTCAGTCTTGGAAGGCTGTACTTTTCTAAGAATTTGTCCATTTCTTCCCGGTTTTCCACTGTATTGGCATAGAGTTCCTTGTAGTCGTTTCTCATGATCCTTTGTATTTACCCAGTGTCAGTTGTTACTTATCCTTTGTTGCTTCTAATTCTGTTGATTTGAGTCGTCTCCCTTATTTTGTTGTTGAGTCTGGCTAATGGGTTATCATTTTTCTCTATCTTCTTAAAGAAGCAGCTTTTAGTTTTATTGATAATTGTTTTGTTTCCTTCATTTATTTTTCATTTATTTCTGATCTGATATTTATGACTTCTTTCCTTATGTTAACTTTAGGGATATTTTTATTCTTCTTTCTCTAATTTCTTTAGGTTTAAGTTTATATTATTTTAAATTTTTCTTGTTTCTCTAGGTAGGATTGTATTGCTATAAACTTCCCTCTTAGAATGGCTTTGGCTGCATCCCAAATGTTTTGGGTCTTCATAGTTTCATTGTCATTTCTTTATAGGTATTTTTTTTGATTTCCTCTTTGATTTTTTTCAGTGTTCTCTTGGTTATTTAGTAGCACATTGTTTAGCATCTATATGTTTGTACTTCTTAGAGTTTCTTTTCCTGTAATTGGTATCTAGTCTCATTGCATTGTGGTTGGAAAAGGTACTTGATATGATTTCAATTTTCTTAAATTTACTGAGGCTTGATTCATGATCCAAGATATGATCTATACTGGAGAATGTTCCGTGAGCACTTTAGAAGAAAGTGTATTCTGTTGAATTTGTTGCAATGTCCTATAAATATCAATTAAGTCCATCTGGTCTAATGTTTCATTTAAAGCTTGTGTTTCCTTGTTTATTTTAATTTTGGATGATCTGTCCAGTGGTGTAAGTGGGATATTAAAGTTCTATGCTTTTATTTTGATACTGTTGATCTCCCCTTTTATGGCTGCCAGCATTTGCCTTATATATGTAGGTGCTCTTTCGTTGGGTGCATAAATATTTACAATTGTTATATCTTCTTCTTGGATTAATCCCTTGATGATTATGTAGTGTTCTTTGTATCTTGTAATAGTCTTTATTTTAAAGTCTATTTTATCTGATATGAGTGTTGCTACTCCAGCTTTCTTCTGATTTCAATTTGCATGAAATATCTTTTTCTATCCCCTCACTTTCAGTCTATATGTATCTCTATATCTGAAATGGGTCTCTTGTAGACAGCAGATATATGGGTCTTGTTTTTTTTAATCTATTCCTCCAGTCTGTGTCTTTTGGTTCAACTTTTTAATCCATTTACATTTAAGGTAATTATCAATATGTATGTTCCTATTACAATATTCTTAATTGTTTTTGGTTTGTTTTCATAGGTCTTTTCCTTCTCTTGTGTTTTTTGCCTAGAGAATTTCCTTTATCCTTTGTGGTAAAGCTGGTTTGATGGTGCTGAATTCTCTTAACTTTTGCTTGTCTGTAAAGGTTTTAATTTCTCCATCAAATCTGAATGAGATCCTTGCTAGGTAGAGTAATCTTGGTTTTAGGTTTTTCCCTTTCATCACTTTAAATATGTCCTGCCACTCCCTTCTGGCTTGCAGAGTTTCTGCTGAAAGATTAGCTGTTAACCTTATGGGGATTCTTTGTAAGTTATTTGTTGCTTTTCCCTTGCTACTTTTAATATTTTTTTACATTTATTTTGATAGTTTGATTAATATGTGTCTTGGCATGTTTCTCCTTGGATTTATCCTGTATGGGACTCTTTGCACTTCCTGGACTTGATTGCTTATTTCCTTTTCCATGTTAGTTAAGTTTTTGACTATAATCTTTTCAAATATTTTCTCAGTCCCTTTTGTTTTCTCTTCTTCTTCTGGGACCCCTATAATTCGAATGTTGGTGCATTTAATGTTGTCCCAGAGGTCTCTGAGGTTTTCCTCCATTCTTTTTTTTCTCTTTTCTGTATTCTGCTCTGCAGCCGTTATTTCCATTATTTTATCTTCCAGGTCCCTTATCCGTTCTTCTGTGTCAGTTATTCTGCTATTGTTTCCTTCTAGAGTATTTTCAATTTCATTTACTGTGGTGTTCATCATTGTTTATTTGCTGTTTAATTCTTCTAGGTCTTTGTTATATGTTTCTTGTATTTTCTCCTTTTTATTTCCGAGATTGTGGATTACCTTTACTATCATTACTCTGAATTCTTTTTCAAGCAGACTGCCTATTTACTCTTCATTTGTTTGGTCTGGTGGTTTCTTGCCTTGCTTCTTCTTCTGCAGCATACATCTCTGTCTTCTAATTTTGTTTAACTTGCTGTGTTTGATGTCTCCTTCTGCAGGCTTCAGGTTCTTAGTTCCTGGTATTTTTGTTGTCTGCCCCCAGTGGGTGAGGTTGGTTCAGTAGCTTTGTAGGCTTTCTGATGGGGGGGACTGCTGCCTGTGTTCTGCTGGGTGGGTCTGGATCTTCTCCATCTTGTGGGAAGGTCCATGTCTGTTGGTGTGTTTTGGTGTGTCTCTGACCTTAGTATGACTTTAGGCAGCTTCTCTGCTAATGGGTGGTGTTGTGTTCTTATCTTGCTAGGTGTTTGGAATGGGGTGTCCAGTGCCCAGCTTGGGTGGACCTGGGCCTTATTCTTTAGACAGATATCTCTGGGAGAGATCTCACCAATAGATATTACATGGGTCCAGGAGGTCTCTGGTGGTCAAATGTCCTGGACTCGGCTCTCCCACCTTGGAGACACAGACCCAACACCCAGCTGGAGCACAAGACCCTGCCAGCCTCATGGCTCTGAAGAAAAGGAAGAAGAAGAAGAAAAAAGAACAGATAGAACCACAAACCTAATGTTAAAAACAAAACTAAACAGACAATATCCCACAAAGAAACATACACATACACACTCACTTAAAGAGAAAAAAAGGAAAAGAAAATTAAAAAAAGAGTAAAATAAAAAAATAAGCAGGTGTGGAGAAAAGGGAACCCTATTGCACTGTTCCTGGGAATGTAAATTGATACAGCCAGTATGGAGAAGAGTATAGAAGTTCCTTAAAAAACTAAAAAATAGAAATACCTTATGACCCAGCAATCCCACAACTGGGTATATACCCTGAGAAAACCATAACTCAGAAATACCATGTACCACAATGTTCATTGCAACACTATTTACAATAGCCAGGACATGGAAGCAACCTAAATGTCCATCGACAGATGAATGGATAAAGATGTGGTACATATATACGATGGAATATTACTCAGCCATAAAAAGAAACAAAATTGAGTTATTTGTAGTGAGGTGGATGGACCTAGAGTGTGTCACACAGAGTGAAGTAAGTCATAAAGAGAAAAACAAGTACAATATGCTAACACATATATATGGAATCTAAAAAACAAAAATGGTTTTGAAGAACCTAGGGGAAGGACAGGAATAAAGCTGCAGATGTGGAGAATGGACTTGAAGACACGGGGAGGGTGAAGGGTAAGCTGGGACAAAGTGAGAGAGTGGCATGGACTTATATATACTACCAAATGTAAAATATATATACTACCAAATGTAAAACAGCCACATAGCACAGGGAGATCAGCTCGGTGCTTTGTGACCACTTAGAGGCTTGGGATAGGGAGTGTGGGAGGGAGACACAAGAGGGAGGAGACTTAGGGATATATGCAAATATATAGCTGATTCACTATGTTATAAAGCAGAAACTAACACACCATTGTAAAGCAATTATACTCCAATAAAGATGTTAAAAATAAATAAAATAAAATAAAAAAATTAAATGAGGAAAGCAACCAAACCAATAAACAAATCCACCAATGATAACAAGCTCTAAAATGTATACTAAGATAGATAAACATAAAACCAAAAACAAATCAGATGCAGAAAGCCAACCCTAGTTCTACCATTGCTCCCAAAGTCCATCACCTCAATTTTGGGAACATTGATTGTCTATTCAGGTATTCCCCAGATGCAGGATTTATCAAGTTGATTTTGGGTTTTAATCTGTTGCTCCTGAGGCTGCATGGAAAATTTTCCCCTTTTTCTTCTTTGTTTGCACAGCTCCTTGGGTTCAGCTTTGGCTTTGGCCCCACCTTTGCATGTAGGCCACCCTCAAGCATCTGTTCTCTGCCCAGACAGGAGGGGGTTAAAGTAACAGTTGATTAGGGCTCTCTTCCTCACTCAGGCCAGGGAGAGGGAAGGGTATGGTAGTCATAATTAGAATGCAGGGTGAGCCTGCAGTGGCAGAGGCCAACATGATATTGCAACAGCTTGAGGTGTACCGTGTGTTCTCCCAGGGAAGTTGTCCCTGGATCGTGGGACCCTGGCAGTGGTGTGTTGCACAGCCTCCCAGGGGATTGTGGGTAGTGACCTGTGCTTATACACAAGACTCTTGGTGGTAGCAGTGGCAGCGTTAGCAGTTCATTCCCCTCTCTGGCGTCTGAGCTGATAGCCACGGCTCATGTCAGTCTCTTGAGCTCACTTAGATGGTGCTCTGCCTTCTCTGGGTACATGGAGCAGGAATCCCCTCTCCTCGTGCACCCCAAAACAATGGTCACTTGCCTCTCCAGCAGGTCCAGACATTTTCCTGGACTCCCTCCCAGCTAGCTGTGATGCATTAGCCCCCTTCAGGCTGTCTTCATGCAGCCAACTCCAGACCTCTCCCTGGGGTATGACCTCCGAAGCCTAAGCCTCAGTTCCCAGACCCCATGTGCCCTGGTGGGTGAGCAGACAAGCATCTCAGGTTGGTGAGTGCTGGTAGGCAATGATCCTCTGTGCGGGAATCTGTCTGATTTCCCCTCTGCACCCCTCTTGCTGCACTCTCCTCCATGGCTCCAAAGCTTCCCCCTTCTCACCCCATGTCCCCACCAGAGAAGGGGCCTCCTAGTGTGTGGAAACTTTTCCTCCTTCACA